>NW_020185335.1:3428305-3482908 GCF_003031525.2 Neophocaena asiaeorientalis asiaeorientalis | reverse complement strand
TCCATGCAGTCTGGCTTTAGCTGGGTGACCCTGAGTGAATCACTTGCCCTCTCTGAGCATCAGGTTCCACAGCTGTAAAAGGAGGATTTGCTATCGTGAGGGTAGCAACGGAAACCCCCAGATGCCTGGGAACTGGAGGCCTGATCAGTGGGCTGTTCCCCCCTCCTTCCCCCACCCAGCCTCCTTCCGAGGCCCGCAGACCTTTGCTGATGCCTTCCCTGTCTCCCCTGAGCCTTAGGAAGTAGGGGTGGGAGAGGGCCAGAAGCAGGCACCAGCTCTGGAGGAAGAGAGCCGTTTATGTGGGAGGATTAAGGGGCCAAGCGGTCCCGGCCAGGTAGAGTAGGAAGTGAAATTTATCCTGAGTCCCTTCCCACCTCATTGGATCCGAGCCATCATCTCTTGCCATCCCCCCTTCTCAGCCAGTTGCCATGTTGGAAATGACCAGCAAGCGAGAGGTGTTGAATTAGCACCCACCTGAGACTTTCTCATCAGTGAGCACAACTGGAAGAGAATTGAGAAGAGACACCCTGTGTGTGCATGTACTGTCTGAACCAGGGTGGAGCCCATGGTGAATGTCCCAGCTCCTGGGAGATTGTGTGGAGGATGTTACGAGCTTGGGGGGGGGGGCGGGAAGGGAGGCTCCTACTACAGGACCAACCAGCCCTATCTGAAGAGTCACCTGACCCCTCCTGGCCTCAGTGTCCTCCTTCTCAAAGTGGAGAGGAAGTCAGCCAAGCTGCATTTCTACACTTAATGTGGAAGGGTAGCTTTACTGCCCCTGGCGTAGCAGCACTGCCAGCAGGGAGAGTGCAGGTGTCAGCCTTTGAGGACTGAGGGCGATGTTTGCAGACAGGAAAGTGAGCTTCTTGGGATTCCTCCGCCGTGGTCCTTCATCCCCCAGGGTGAAGTGGCCCTTCCTGGGCACCAATGAGGGCTACCTTGCAGAAATGCACGGGGGGCTAGACACAGAGCCCAGGTTCCAGGCCCTCCAAGGCCAGCCAGCAGGTCAGAGGACCCTTGGGACCAACTCAAGACAGCAAGTCCGCCCTTTGTACAGTGGCCAGTGCCCACTGGTCTAGCCAGGGAGGAACCCAAGTCATGTCCAAAGATCCAGTGGGCAACAGGCCATCAAATGAGAGATGCTTGTGTCTGGGAGGAGAGGCTGGCTCTGTTTCCATCATGCCTGTAAACAAGCAGCTCTCCGGCCATCTGACTCCTGCTTCTCCATACGTTCTCTGTCCGTCTGTTCTGTTCCCTTCACAACAGGGTGTTAGATTCAGGCTGGAATCCCTGCTTGGTGCTAGACCTAGACGTTTCCTCCTGGGTCTCAACTGAATCAAGCTTATGAATCCCGTGCTGTTTTCTGTTCGCTTTACAAAATAAGGGCAAAACGGATCAACAGAAAAAAATTTCCCAAACCACTGCTTGGCTGACAGAGAGGCCTGCCTGTTCACATACCTGTGCCGCAGCTGGAAACGTTCCTTGTCTAAGGTAGCTGAGTCTGAATTAAGTGTCATGTGTAACATGCAAAAGTGGAACACGTAAAAACCAGGGCTTTCACTTGAGATAGATGGTGATAAGCTATGGATGCATATTATCATCCTTTGAACAGTAACTAAGAAATATACAAAAAGGCATAGCTAAAATGCCAACAGAGCAGATAATATAGAATAGTTTAAATTCTTGATCAACACAAACAAGTCAAGAAGGGAAGAACAGAGGAGGCAAACAGAAAGCAAATAGCAAGACAACATTAAATGTAAATGGACTGAATACTCCAATTAAAAGGCAGAGCGTGTCTGACTAGATCGAAAAGCAAGACCCAACTATACACTGTCTGCAAGAGATGCACTTTAAATTTAAAGGCGTGTGCAAGGTGAAATTAAAAGGGTGGGGAAAGAAAGACCATGCAAACACCAAGTATAAGGAAGCCTTGCTAAAATCAGACAAAGTGGACTTCAGGACAAGGAGTGTTACCAGGGACTGTTTCCCAATAATAAAGAGGCCAATTCATCAAAAATGTCTTAACTGGACAGCCTTGGGCAAGTTACTCACCTTCAATTTCCTCATCTGCAAACGACAACAATAAAAGTACCCACCTAGTTATGGGTACAGTGAGGACCACAGGATTTAACTCACGTCAGGTGTTTAGAAACATGCTTGGCACATAACCAGTGCTCTGTGACTGTTAGCCCTCATTTCCTGACACCACGTCCCTGTCACCCACAGTGGCCACCAAATGCCCTGCATTGGATGTTCATTGACACCCACTGAGTACCAGACACTGGGCACATGGCGCCCTCTCTCCTATTGTGGGTGGTGGGTCCAGGCACACCCGGCTTTACAGATGAGAGAGCCGAGAGGCTCTGAGAGGTAAAGGCACTTGCCCAGGATCCCACAGCTGATAAAAGGCAGAGTCAGGCTTGGAAGGTGGTCACCTGACTCCAAGGTCATTTTTCTTTACTGATTTTGGTCTAGATTAATCTTCAATACACCGACTCATCAGAAATCTTCAAGGGCTTCCCATTGTCTTCAAGGGCTTCTGCAGCCTCCAAACTTTTTTGACCTTGCATCCCTATTAACTAAAACGTTTTGAGCACATTCTCCATTATATGTCCATTTAAATTATCTACAAATTATTTGTGCGAGCTAATGTACTCTTGTATTATGTACATTAGAAAACATTCAAATATGGTTTATATATGAAAGAAATATATCAAAAAGAGTCTCTAATATTTTCTCCTCACCTCTGGAGATCAGCCTGTGAGTATCCCTGGGGTACACATACATCCCTACCTTGGAGACAGCCAGCCTGGAAGATGAAGTGACAACTCCTGGGCCTGATACTGGGTGTTCTGTCATCTAAAGCCCTCAGAAGATCTCTTTCTTCTGCCCCACAGACCAATGTCAAGGAATCAAATGGGCCACAATCATTCTCAACTCCACATCTATGCCCGTACTCTCTCCCCACCTCCTTTCCCTTCTCCCCCTTCCCAAGTATTCCCTATTGTATGAGCTCAACCCAAATCCTAGGTTCTGTGGCAAAGCCCTCCTCTCCTACCCTAGACCCGGGCGTTTGTACCAATCATTCTGCCTCCCAACCTCAGCCTGCCTGTATCACCATTAAGTTTTCTTGCCTGGCATGTCTCACCTTGCTGAGTACTTTATGTGGGTACCATTATTATTACTTCCATTTCATAGCTAGGTAAACTGGGGCTCAGAGAGGTCAAGTAATTTCCCCAAGGTCACACAGTAAGTGATAGAGCCTGTCTCTAGAGTCTGAACTGTGCTTCAGCACTAAGCTATGTGAAGCAAAGATGGTCTCTTATATTGTTGTTTATTCTTCCCAGCAACTAACATAGAAATATAGATATATGTCAAGCAAAGTGCTGAACGAATGATTGTTTGAATGGGTGAATGAATGAATTACACAGGCCACCACTAAGAAGAAAGCCCTTGGACTTCTCTGGTGGGGCAGTGGTTAAGAATCCACCTGCCAGTGCAGGAGACACGGATTCGAGCCCTGGTCCGGGATGATCCCACATGCCACAGAGCAACTGAGCCTGTGCGCCACAACTACTGAGCCTGTGCTCTAGAGCCCGCATGCCACAACTGCTGAGCTCGTGTGCCACAACTACTGAAGCCCACGTGCCTAGAGCCCATGCTCTGCAACAAGAGAAGCCACTGCAATGAGAAGCCCATGCACCACAATGAAGAGTAGCCCTTCCTCGCAGCAACTAGAGAAAGCCTGCACACAGCAACAAAGACCCAATGCAGCCAAAAATAAATAAATAAAAACACATAAATAAATTAAAGAAAAAAAAGAATCTGCCTGCCAATGCAGGGAACGTTGGTTCGATCTGAGAAGATCCCACATGCCTCGAGGCAACTAAGCCCATGCGCCACCAATTGCTGAGTGCACGCTCTAGAGCCTGTGAGCTGCAACCACTGAGCCCACACACCACAACTACTGAAGCCCTCGTGCTCTGGGGCCTGTGTGCTGCAACTACTGAAGCCCACGCCCCTAGAGCCTGTGCTCCACAACAAGAGAAGCCACTGCAATGAGAAGCCCACACACTGCAATGAAGAATAGCTCCCACTCACCGCAACTAAAGAAAAGCCTGTGCACATCAACGAAGACCCAGTGCAGCCGCAAAAAAAAAAGAAGAAAGCCCTTGTTGGAAGAGAAAGGGCCTACTTGATTCCTAGTACAGAATGTATTGGCTCCTACACCTAAAGAATCCTGGTTAAGACTTCAAGCTTCATGCATGGCTGAATCTAGGCACTCAGATGTCATCACCAGGATTCAGTGTCTCCAGCTCCGGGCTTGGGCATCCTCTGTGTTGACTTCATCCTCAGGCAGCCTTCACTGGCAACTCCAGGGTCATGCCCTGCCAACCTAGCAATCCCAGCAAGAGGAGAGGGTTGTCCGATGGCTCATTGCACCAGCGTAGGCCATGGGCCTATCCTGGATCCCATTTCTGTGGCCCTCGGGTTGGGATGAACAGTTAGTCCCCAAGCACTGGAGCAAGAGGGTTGGTAGCTCCATACAGACCACATAAGCTGAGGTGGGGCTGGGGAGTAGGATGCTGTAACCAGGAGATGGGAGAACAAATATGCACAGGTGTGAATTTCAAGTGTCCACTTGACTTTATCTCTTGCAGGACCTGGTAGACTGGCAGAAGCCCCTACTGTGGCAGGTAGGCCACTTGGGAGAGAAGTACGATGAGTGGGTCCACCAGCCGGTGACCAGGCCCATCCGCCTCTTCCACTCAGATCTCGTCGAGGCCCTCAGCAAGACTGTCTGGTGAGCCCTGCTCTCGGACCATGGTGGGCTATCCCTCTCTCCTGATGGTGTCAGTCAGATGCAAAGAGGAAGGGTCAAATGGATCCCTCCCTGGAGCCCAGAGCTATACTGTAAGCTCTTGGCAATAGTGGAACATGCCATAGGCATAATCCATTCGTATGCATGATTTTGTCCACTGAGTGACAATCGAACATGTAGCCAGAAACCACTTTGAATGTCACTTCTGTTCTATTCCAGATTCCTGTGAGGGGTTTCTAGCCTTCCCTGACCATGGCAGACTATTTTGCCTGCAATTAGCCCCTCTGCCACAAGAGGTCAGCACCTATCTAGCTGCACTGTTAGCCAGAAGGACTTTTTTTTTTTTCCTGCCAGTAATTCATCTCAGAGACTGAGACAGACTCACAGCTTCTCTCTTCTTTTCTCCTCCTCCCCTCCCCATCCCCCACATCAGTGTCCCCTGGACCACAGGTCTCCATATGCTTTGTGCACATGCTTTGGTATCATCTCATCCCCCTCTAGTTGAGAGGTGTGTCTCTAGGGAAGTTGGACCCTCTCGAGCTTCTGTGCATGTATATCTCTCACCCTGACGACCTTCCTGCAGGTACAGTGTCCCTATCATCTGGGTTCCCCTGATGCTGTATCTCAGTTGGTCCTACTACCGAACCCTCGCCCAGGGCAACGTCCGACTCTTCACGTCCTTCACCACAGGTAAATGAAGTCATTTCACCAGGTGGCACAGCAGGGAGCTGAACTTGGAATGGTTCACGAACAGAACACAGATTAGAGCCTGGGAGAGAAGGATCCCAGAGTGTCCTAGAATGTCCCCCAGGGCAAAGGCCCGGCGGCAGAAGCCCTGACTCAGAGTAGCAACCCACTAACCTCTACTGAGCACTTATCACATGCCTGGTGCTTTCCAGGGACCATCTCATTTAACCCTCCCAACAGCCCCACAAGAAAGGTACACCCCTTTAGAGATAAGGAAATGGAACCTCAGGAAGTCAAGTGAGCAATTCAGGGTCACGTGGCTGGGATGTAGATGCTAGGTGCCACCCAGGTGGGCAGGGGACAGAGAGAAGGGCTGACATGGGGTGACTTCCAAAGAGCCTGTGAGGCTGAGTCTCTCAGGGCAGCCACAGGTTTGGGCCCCTTCTGCCAGCCTGCCTCCCAAGTTCATCACCTACCTTTGGTCTCCAGGTAATCTGTCACCTGCCCAGGTAATCTGTCCGTCCTGGCAGAACCTGTCTTGGGGAAGTGCTTGCCCATGGCAAATGGCTCAGACAGAGGCCGGGTAGGGGGACAGGTGGGAGAGGGGTGCTGGGAATAGCTCAGGTGGGCTTTCCTCTCCTGATCACATGTCATGTTCCCAACTGTGAGCCTCTGAACCCCTGTCGCTGCCAGACAGAGGCTCCTTCTCTCCACACTCCGAGGCTGTCTCCTGCCCGCCTCCCCCAGGAGCAGAAGTTGAGGGCTGAATGGTTTGGATGAGAGGGGCCACAGCCACAGCACCTGGAGCCCCAGTTTTCCCACCTGGTCCAGGATGGGGAGGTGCTGAGCCAGCTGCAGGAAGTTCCCCAGAGCCCAGGCTGCTCCCGGTCCCCCAGGGTTAATGTGCGCACCCCTCGAGCCAAGGTTACCCTTTTCTGCCCACGCTGAATAGCTCAGGCACAGCACAGGGCTTGTTGCTGAGACGTCCTGCTCACTGAATCACCCACTGTCTGCCGGGCGCTCCCCTAACAATCACCAACAGTGGCAGGGCCGCCAGGGCTGGGGCCAGAGGGGGAGTGGGATGCCAGAGCTTTGGCCCAGGTCCCTTTGCAGGATTCCTCCAGAGATGCCACTCGGTACCAGCTCCGGCCTGATGGGCTGACGGGGGTGATGCTGGGGTGAGGGGGCGGGCGGAGACTTGACCTATAGGAGGGGACTTTTCTGCGAGGCAGGGAGGGTGATTCGATGGCTTCATCAGAACCACGGGCCTCTGCAGAGAGCTGAAATGTGCTGTCTAATAAAGGTCTAGTGTAGGGGGTTAATGGGGCTGTGACCATGATGCCAGCGATGGTGGCATGAGAGCCACACACGCCTCCCTCACCTGCAGCTCATCAGGCAAGGCACAGGCCACAGGCAGAAAAAAATAGAGCCACAAAGCAAGGCGAGTGGAAACTCAGCAGGGTCCCAGCACAGCTGCTGGACAAAGGGTGCACTGGAGTAAATGCAGGAGACTCAGGGTGCCAAGGAACAGTGGAAGCTGCATGGAGACACCAGTGCAAGGCTGAAATTCCTAGGTGCATGTGTGAAAATGCTTTGGAAAGTAGAGGGCTTCTGCACATCCAGGCTGGCCCCCAGCGCAGTTCCTGGAGGCACGTTAGAGTGAGTGCAGAGCAGCGTCCTAGGCAAGGATTCAGGCCTCCATGCAATTGTGGTGGGAGCCCCAGCAAAGGTCAAGACCAAAGTCTGTGGCCAGGGAATGCTTCTGTATGTCCAGTCCCTTCCCTGCTGACAAGAGAGCTACACAGCGAGGAAGGGCTCCTGCACTCTGGGGCGGGGGAGCTGGGAAACTCCTTCTCCCCCAACCAGGGATCCTCCAGAGCCCTGCAAGGAGAACTGAGAAAACACAGCACAAGGAGGACTGTGTGGAACTTAGATGTACTTTGACTCATTATATTTAAAAATTATAGTAGCTTCTTGTTATATATGAGGCATATTATATTATTATGATAAGTATTAATATACAGTATATTATTCTTATATATAAGATATATATTTATCACATAATCAGGTGTTATATTCCCTCTGTCTTAGCAACAGCCCTTCACAAGTGGTAGGATATTTTACTGTTGAGAAAACACGTAGATGGTACAGAGCCGGGATCTGAACCCCGGTCTGCAAATCCAAAGCCCAGGCTCCCTGCACTTCACCAGAGTGTCCTGAAAGACCCCAGAGGTATCCAGCCTTCCCTCGAAGTGGGACCTGGCCAACCAGAGCAGCCCAGCCAGGGCTGGATGGCTACCGACAGGGAGTGCTGTCAGGCATGTGTCTCATGCCAGATGTGGACACAGCAGGCCCCACTGATGAGCGATGTCAGACCAGCTCAACGCCTGATTTCAGAAAGATTGGCTGGGTCCTTTGGGGATTGAACCTTAGCTGCGTTGTGTTACTTTCCAGGCAAGGTGTGAAAAATCCTTCCTTAGCTTAGAGACTCATTTGGAACCGTCTATCAGAACGGCCCTGGGCCTGATATCTGGTCCACAGAGCAGGAAAGTCACCTCTCCTCCTCACCTTCCTGGGCTCTCTCCTTACTCCCTAGTTCCCTGTGGTCATTCACACTGGGCACAGTCCTTCAGAAGTGCTTTCTTAAACAGAACCAGAGGCTGCCCCTGTTCTGCCCTTAAAGCAGTACGGGTCAAATCTCATCTTTGTCTAGCCCTCCAGAGAGACTTGGGCTGGCCCACGAATCTCCCACGAGTGTCTGAGCACCTGCTGTGTTAAGCACAGGAGATACAGAACAAAATACCCACTCTGCCCATAAAATGCTCACAACCTGGTGGGGACAAGTGAGTAAAACGGCAGCCATAGCTCAACCTGATGAAGGATGATGTGGCAGGCCTCAAACCCGGCCGAGGTCGGGGCAAAGGGTGTCTGCAGAGGCTTCTCACAGGAGGAGACACGTGGGGTAAGGAGGGGAGGGAGGGAATTCCAGCAAAGGAAAAGATATGTGTGGGTGGGGAACGCGGGCATCTCAGGAGCCACAGGTGGTTCGGTTTGGCCTCCGTACAGGGTGATGGGGCAGTGAGGCAGGGATGTGTCTGGCAGGGCTGGGTCTCAAGGGAGCTTGAGTGCCAGGCTAGGGGTTTGGACTTTACCTAGAGAGAACGAGGCACCACAGGAGGGTTTTAACAGCATGTAGGGGCAGAGAGTTGGAGTAGGAAGCTGATGCAGCCACCGGGTGATGAGGTAGTGGGAGCGTCAGAGCAGTGAACTGACCCAAGAGATTCTTTTTTAAATTGAGGTGAGATACATATAACATAAAATGAACCATTCTGAAGAGAACAATTCAGTGGCATTTAGTACGTTCACAATGTTGTACCACCACCACTTTTGTCTAGTTCCAGAAGGTTTTCATCACCCCAAAAGGAAACCCCACCCGCACAGAAGCTCCCCATTCCCCCCTCGTCCAGCCCCTGGCAACCACCAGTCTACTTCTGTCTCTCTACATTTGCCTATTCTGGACATGCCATATAAATAGACTCCTACAGTATGTGGTCTTTTGTGTCTGGCTTTTTTTTTACTTTGCCAGAAGATATTAAGGAGAGGCAGCTGACAGAGCTTGGTGACAGGTTGGACACGGGAGACAGGAATAAGTTGAGCCTTAGGTAATGTGTGGAAGTCATTAACCCCCGCACTGAGGTGCAGCCTGGGGTGACAGGGTGGGCAGGAAGGAAGAAGAAGATGATTGGCTTCATTTGGAAGCTGCTGACCTTGGAGGCGGGGCTGTGGACAGCTGCATGGAGATGCCCAGTAGCAAGTGGCCGTCCGGGGCTGAGCTGGAGGCATAGATCTGGGGCTTGTCAGCAGGCAGGTGCGGCTGACATCCTAGATCAAACAGAGAGCATATAAGAGGGGAGGGTCAAGGTTTTGACCCTGGGGACAGAGGCAGTTTCCACGATGGAGCCTGACAAAGGGCATCTAGAGAAGAGGAGGAAAGCCAAGTATCCCAGCAGGCAGGGAGTGGAGCTGTGTGTTCAGACCTTGTTGGTTCCAGTTCCTTTGAGGATCTGAAAATTTGTGGACTCAACCCCCAGAAAGATGCACACAGATGCATCGTTTGGGATACCATGTTAGCAGGTTCACTCTGCAATCCGACCAAGGACTCTGGGTATTCATAAACCTCAGGATGGGAACTTACGGGGTTACAGATTCAAAAATAGAGTGGTCGGGCTTCCCTGGTGGCGCAGTGGTTGGGAGTCCGCCTGCCGATGCAGGGGACACAGGTTCGTGCCCCGGTCCGGTAAGATCCCATATGCCGCGGAGCGGCTGGGCCCGTGAGCCATGGCCGCTGAGCCTGCGCGTCCGGAGCCTGTGCTCCGCAACGGGAGAGGCCACAACAGTGAGAGGCCCGCGTACAGCAAAAAAAAAAAAAAAAAAAAAAAAAAAAGAGAATGGCTAGCTTTAGAAAACAGTTTGGTAGTTTCCCCAAAAGTTAAACATAGTTGCAGTAGGTGCCAGCAATTCTACTCCTAGGCATGTACCCAAGACAACTGAAAACATACGTCCACATAGAAAAAATCGCACATGAATGTTCATAGCAGCATTATTCATAATAGCCAAAAAGTAGAAACAACCCAGCTGTCCATCAACTGAGGAGTGGATAAACAAATGTGGTGCATCCATATTAATAAGGAATATTATTCAGCCTTAAAAAGGAATGAAGTTCTGATACACGCTACAACGTGGATGAACCTTGAAAACATTGTAAGTAAAAGAAGCCAGTCACAAAAGACCACATACTGTATGAGTCCATTGATACGAAATATACGGAATAGGCAGATGCAATAGACAGAAAGTAGATTAGGGGATTCCTGGCTCTGGGAAATGTCAGGGGTTGGAGGAAATGAGTAGTGACTGCTAATGGGTAATAGGTTTCTTTCTGGGGTGATAAAAATGTTCTAAAATTGTGGTGATGGTTGTACAACTCTGAGTATACTAAAAACCATTGAATTGTACACTTGAAATGGGTGAATCGTAAGATATGTGAGTTATATTTCAGTAAAGCTGCTCCTTTTTAAAAGAGACAGCCAGTATAGCCAAAGCAATAGCTTGTGGAGAAAAGAAGTAGAGCTAAGAGGGTGAGCATAGACATGAAGAAAACTGTGACAAGAGCTGAAGTGTTGGTGAAGTCGAAGAATGGATGAAGTAGAGAAAGGAAACGAGAGCCGGAAGGACTGCAGGCTGTCCTCCGAGGGCTGGGCATGGGGAACCTCACACTTCATAATTACATCTCTCCAGTCTTCTGGTCTCTGGGCTAATCATCTTCAGGTTTTTCGCATCTTCCTCATATGCTATGATTTGAAGTATTGTTCATGAACCCATCTCTCCTTGGGTTTTCCTGGCCCTCCTGGCCCCCCAGTCCCTGGCGGTTAACATCTTCCACCAATAGCCCCCCAGCTCTGCTGGCTTCATCAGAATCGCCCCTCCCTCTCCTCCATGCTGCTGGGGCAAGGTCACTTTTTCCTTGTCCGTTCAGTCTTCTATAACAAAACATCACAGACTGGGTGGCTTGTAAACAACAGAAATGAATTCCTCACGATTCTGGAGGCTGGAAGTCCCAGATCAGGGTGTCAGCATGGTCAGGTGAGGGCCCTCTTCTAGGTCAAAGACTCATTGTATCCTCACACGGCAGAAAGGGGAAGAGTTCTCTCGAGCCTCTTTTATAAGGGAATTAGTCCTATTCACCCATGACCTAATCACCTCCCATCACCTTGGGGGTTAGGTTTCAACATATGAATTTGAGGGAACATGTTCCGACCATAGCACCAGGTAAAGGTCCAGTGCTGGCCATAGCTGTTCCTCTTACAGTCGCTTTAAGGAAGATCTCAGATGTCTAGCCAAATCTTACTCCAATACCAAAGCCAGACAAAGACACCACAAGAAAGAAAACTACAAACTAATATCACTGATGAATATAGATGCAACAGTCCTCAACGAAACACTAGAAAACTGAATCCTAGAACATATTAAAGGATTATACACCACCACCAAATAGGATTTATTCCAGAATGCAAGGGTGGTTCAACATCGGAAATCCATGTAATACCCCACATCAACAGTCCTCTGAGAGGACTCCTCCTAAGCTCAGCATAGATCGTCACAGCCTCCTTCCCATTTTGATTCAAAGGCCTCAATAGTGGGGCTGGGCCCCATAGCTGCCGGGCAAAGGGCAGCAGCTCCTAAGGTGATGGGGCCTTGAGACAGGACCTCTGGAGCTACCAGGCACGGCTGTGCCCTGGGGCTGTCTGCCCTGACCTTGCCTCTCTCCTGCCCCTCTGCAGAGTATTCGGTAGCCATGCCTGAGTCCATGTTCCCGGGCCTCTTCATGCTGGGGCTGCTCCTCTGGAGCCTAGTAGAGTACCTCATCCACCGCTTCCTGTTCCACATGAAGCCCCCCAACGACAGCTATTACCTCATCGTGCTGCACTTCATCCTGCACGGCCAGCACCACAAGGTGAGCAGGGCAGGCTGTCACCCGGGTCCCACCCATGGGAGCTGCCCATCTTGGTGGGAGTCAGGTTGAGAGCGAGGGGAAATGTGACTGGGTGCGACTGGGTCCTAAGCTGCACCGGGCGTGGACAGAGTGAGCATGTGTGTCCAACTTTAGTCCTCACAACAACTTCATTCCTTCATTTATTCATTCGTTCAGTAAATGCTCACTTAAGTGCTCACTGTGTGCCGAGCACTGTTCTAGACACCATTGAACAAAACAGTCAAGAATCACTGCCCTTGTGGAGCTTCATTCTGAAGATGGTGCTACAGTTCTCCCCATTCCACAGACTGGCAGACTGAGGCTTGGGGAAATAAAGGAACTAAGGAATTCACCCAAGATCACACCTGGATGTTGTCCCCTGTGGAATCCAGAGTCTGTGCTGTCAGCCATCCACCCCCCTGGGGCTCCTCAAGGGCAGCATCATGGTCCCAGAAGCTGGGATTGGAAGCCAGGTCTGCCCAGAGGAAGTTGTGTCCCCCTGCTGCTTCTCTGTCCCTGCACCATGCTGTTCTCGGCCTATCCCAGGGTCTCCATCCTCCCCCCTCCCTTCCTTCCTTCTTTGTCCTGGAGCTGGTGTTCTGGCACATGGCCAGCAAGTTCTGCTGCTCCTGGTCAGAGGGGAGGGAGGCCCACATCGGTATATTGCTCTCTGTCGCCTGATTTCTCTCTCTCCTCTTTCAGCCCAGAGAGGGTCTCTCCTCAGAATACTCACACAGTCTCTAAAATCTTACCTGTCTGCCAGGCCCTTGACTTGTGAAGCTCCGGAGCCAAAGACTAGGTTCTTTTGTTGTCTGGTTCACTGTGACAACACCCCCTTGGAAAAAAGAAGGCCACCTGGGGTGGGGGACCTGCCTGTTAACACCTCCAGCATCGTCTACCGTGTGCACCTTCATCACCCTCGGGCCGTGTCCAGGTGCCCCGCCTGGTACTTGGGGTGGGCGGCTGGGCCTCCTCCCCAGCACCGAGCAAATTCCAGAGCCACAGGGGCCTCTTCAGCATAAAGAGGGACTCTGCTCTGCGAGCATCCCGCCCACATCACACCCACCCCTGTTTTCTTGGCCGGTTTTCCAGGTCCCATCCTGGCTTGGAAATTGGGGGTGGGACAGACTCTCCAGGGCTTTTAGGCTTGGTGGCCCACCCTCCCCAAAGCCACCGAGGGTGCCAAGCCTACACCCGCCCTGGACTGTCTGGGCT
Source organism: Neophocaena asiaeorientalis asiaeorientalis (assembly GCF_003031525.2). Taxonomy (NCBI): domain Eukaryota; kingdom Metazoa; phylum Chordata; class Mammalia; order Artiodactyla; family Phocoenidae; genus Neophocaena; species Neophocaena asiaeorientalis. The sequence continues at coordinate 3,469,652 of NW_020185335.1, read as the reverse complement.
GCACTGTCCCATCCCCCATGGGAGCACCTCTGGGCCGACATGCTGTGTGTGACCACAGTCAGGCCCTGGGGCCCCGGGCTGCGTCCTGACACATGAGCCCCTCCATCCACAGGCACCCTTCGACGAGTCCCGCCTGGTCTTCCCCCCTGTGCCAGCCTCTCTGGTGATAGCTTTCTTCTACGTGTTCTTACGGCTCATCCTGCCCGAGGCGGTGGGGGGCACCGTGTTTGCAGGTGGCCTCCTGGGCTACGTCATCTACGACATGATCCACTACTATCTGCACTTCGGCTCCCCGCACAAGGGCTCCTACCTGTACAACCTGAAGGCCCACCACGTCAAGCACCACTTTGCACATCAGCAGTCAGGTGAGGACCTGCCGGTGCCTCCCCACTTCCTCGTTTGTTCATTTCTTATTTGACAGCTACCCCTGAGCTTCTAGCCAGGGCCAGGCACAGTTCTGGGGATACACAGTCAGCAAGGCAAGCGTGGAACTCCCATCCTAGTCCCTGGTGCAGGGGGCTGTGCAGAGACAGACAGACAAGGAGACCAGTAAATAGCAAAGACCATTTCAGGCAGTGATAAGTGCCATAAAGAAAATAAAGCAAAGTGATGTTAGAGAAACCATGTCAGCAGGAGAGGGGACCCACACTGTTTAATAAGAATATGAGTCACAGATGGGATTTTACATTTTCTAGTAGCCACATTAACAAGTAAAATTAAACCAATGAAGTTAATTTTAATAATATAGTTTATGAAGCCAAATACAACCAAAATATTATCATTTCAACGTGTGATCAATATAAAAATTGGGAATTCCCTGGAGGCCCAGTGGTTAGGACTCAGAGCTTTCAGCCTGAGGACTCAGCCTGCCGTGGGCCCAGGTTTGATCCCCGGTTGGGGAACTGGGATCCCTCAAGCCGTGCGGCGTGGCCAAAAAAAATAAAATTGTTAATGAGAAATTTTACATTCTTTCCTTCTCTTAAGTCTTCGATATCCGGTGTGCTATCTTGCACTTACAAGCCCGTGGCCATTCAAGGGCTAAGCGTTCATTGGAAATACTTGATCCATATTTAGAGTTTATAAAATTTACAGTCAAAAAAGTAGATTCACATACATGAGTTGCTCCAAACATGCCTAAAAGTTCTCCAGTAACTGAATCGAGTATAGCTTTTTACATTGAAATGTAAGTTAATTAAAATTAAATGAAACTGGGAATCTAGTCCCTCCATAGCTCAGGCCACATTTCCAGTGCTCAGAAGTCACGTGGGCTAGTGGCTACCCTGCTGGACAGCAGAATGCTAGCTAAAGTGGTCCAGGAAGGTGTCACTGCAGAGACGTCATTAGAGCTGAGACCTGAATTAGGAGAAGCCAGCATCCAACGTCTGGAGAAAGAGCCTCCCAGGAGCAACAGGTGCGAAGCCTTGAAGCAGGAATGAACTTGGCATCTTCAAAGAGAAGGAGGCGGCCGGAGTGTGAGGCAGAGAGAGGAAGAGGCAGGCAGCAGCCAGGCTCTCCCAGGAAGCCAGGCCAGATAAGAAACTTGGGGTTATTCCAACGGTATCCTTGGGAGTCTAGAAACACTGGTACCCTGCTCTTGACTCCTGCCAGAATGGCCCTGAGAGTTGGAAAGGCCATCGGGGACTGATGTTGAAATCTTCCCCACGTGCTAGCCCCAGCTAGGCTCCCTTTCAAGCAGATTGACTCCTTCAAGAATGCCTCATCTTCTCCCCATTTGTCTCCCTCTCTAGGATTTGGCATCAGCACTAAATTTTGGGATCACTTTTTCCACACCCTTATTCTGGAAGAACCCCACCCGAAGATACAGTGACAACTCCCAGCCCTGTTGTCCTGCCCTCAGCCCCGCTGTGGCCCCTACCCCAGTCCACCCCCATCCAGACCCTGCAAAGAAGGTTTGCTTGACCAGGCAGTGCGGGCTTTGTCCGGTCCTTGGGCTTGGTGGAGGGTGCTGGGGAAACCCTGAAGCCCGAGGCTAACCCTGAGACTGCCCTCCTGACCCAGCACAGGAGGGTCACGTCCACTTGGTGGCCCAGTGGCCCTCAGGGACTAGCCCTCTCCTGGAGCATCCCAGCCTCTTCACTCACACCCCCGCCCAGTGCCTTAGCCCACAGGACTGCTTCAGGACCCAGCCAGTGGGGACTTTCCTTAGGGGAGTGAAGGCAACTGACCCCTGGGACCAGCTGGTGTCCCACCTGTGTCTTAGCACCCTGGAGCTGCCAGTGTTGACAGTGAAGAGCGGGGTCTGCAGGGCCATGGCCCTCGTCTTCCCCACCTTCTGTTGCCAGGGAGTGTGTGGTGGCTCAGGCTGTTCTCCTGAGGACTGGAGGATGCAGAGGTGGATGGAGCACTGTCTGAAGAGGAGAAAGCAGGAAGCCTCCTACAGGCCATCCCCAATCCTGGGGCAGCACCTTTGTCCCCTGCCAATGACAAATGCCAGCTGCATCACCAGGTGCCTCAGGCTTTGACACATCCAGCACCCACACGCCTGGCCCTCACCTGTCTGTGCAGGTGGGCCGAGAGTAGCTGTTGCGGGTCTCAAGGCTGGAGGGAGCCCACGCCCCTTTCTTTAGGAAGCACCAGCTGCTCTAGCCATCTCTCTGCCTCCGGAATCACAAAGCTTTTCCCCAAGGGAGGCTAAAGAGACCTCTCCATGGATGGGAGCCCCATCCTGTCCCCAGCCATTGTCGACCTCCACCTGGCGTAAGTGGGCCCCTGCCTGCCTCACTCAGGACCCTTCCAGCCAGTGCCTCCTTAAGCCGAGAAGAAGCCTTGATGCGGTGCCTTATCTCCCAGCCCCTTCCACCCCAGCGGACGAGGTTCCCACCCTTTCTTCCTCATAACCAAAACCCTCGCTGCTCATAAGAGGGTCTTATTTATAAACTATATAAATACCCTTAGTCGGGCCCCAGACCAAGTAGCTGCTCAGATTGCCCTTTCTAATCCTACATGTCGAGCTTATGTAAAAACGTTTTTGTCTTATTTTTGTTCCCTTCTTACCCACAAACCGTTACTACTTGAAACTTTTTAAAAACTCGATGTGTGTAAAGGCTAAAGGGAAGCAGTTTGACCGATCCTGGATTTGTACTGTTTACTGCGGGGTTATTTAAAGATTTTGGAATAAATATACAAACTACCGTTGTGGAGTAAAGGTGTAAATAAATTGTATATTTTGAAAAATAAACACATTGGAAAAGAAACCAAAAAAGATGAGGTGTTACTTGCTGATGGCGACTCACCAGACTTTGTCGAGGCCAGGGAGGCACAGAAGGGTTTGGGGAGTGTGGCTGGTTGAGCAGGAAGGAGTATTTATTCGATCGCTGACCAGGTTGTGTAGACTTGCTGGGGTATAGTGATGATAAAAATCAGGCCAACCCCTATCTTTTTATTTGATTTTATTACTGTTTGGTTTTTTTTTTGGCCACTGCCTCAGGGCTTGCGGGATCTTAGTTCCCCGACCAGGGATCAAACCCATGCCATTCACAGTGAAATCGCGAGGCCCTAACCACTGGACTACCAGGGAATTCCCTCGTTACTGTTTTTAAATTCTCTGCAGACAGCATCTCTCCCTCACTGCTTATACCTGGAGGTGGGCATAAGGGGGCGTCACTCCCACGAACTGCCTTGGTACACAACAGGGGAGGTGTTTCTTTTGGAATTTATCAGACCACAGCTAAGACTCTAGTTGACTTTTCTAAGGCTCCAGCAACAAATGCCCAATGTAGGAACTAGAACTTCAGGCCAGCTCAGTCTGGGTGAAACAGTTTCCCAGGATATCTTCCCAAGCCACCACATCAGAACCACCTATGGAACTTATCAAACCACAGATCCAAGTCCTCAACACTCAGAGTCTCATTCAGTAGGTGCGGCAGAGGTGGGCTCTGCATTCGCCTGCACAAGGATGCAGAGGCAAAAATGAAAGCGGAGGCAAGTTGATGTTGGCGAGACTGTGGCCACATGGAGGGGCCCCTGCTCCTGCTGCCTCTCCCTGCTCGAGAGAGCAGCTCCCAGCCTAAAGGTTAGGGTGACCTGTCTGAGCCAATCCTCCCTCAAGCTCCTGGAATCAGGCCATCAAAACAGCAGAAATCCAACCTCCATTCCCTAGATGCTGTTGGGAATCCAACCATGGAGCATCACTCCCCAGGGGAAGGAAGAAACAAAAAGCAGGAATAAAGGAAGAGATCAACTAGTTGTAAATATGCGAGTCCACCGGAGACAGGCCTAAGATGAGCAAGTTTGAGCAAAAAATTAATTGGAAAAAAAATTCTTTAAAAAGATTAAAACAGGGCTTCCCTGGTGGCGCAGTGGTTGAGGGTCTGCCTGCCGATGCAGGGGACACGGGTTCGTACCCCGGTCCGGGAAGATCCCACATGCTGTGGAGTGGCTGGGCCCATGAGCCATGGCCACTGAGCCTGCGCGTCTGGAGCCTGTGCTCCGCAACGGGAGAGGCCACAACAGTGAGAGGCCCGCGTACCGCAAAAAAAAAAAAGATTAAAACAGAGCTAGTAAGAAGTGCCAAAATCTATGTGAGTTTGTAACATGGTAATGAGAAGATTTAGGGGGAAAAAAGAAAACAAAAAACAAGCCAATCTATTAATGAAAAGGTCCACTCAGTGAATATTGGACAGACTCCTCCAGAGATTCCTGCTGTGCTGGCTAGAACTTTCCAGGGGGTTAGGAATTTCCACAAGGCCTTGGAAGGGAGAGAATGAGCCCCATCCTACAGAAGAGAACAATATAGAAAGTGCCCTTAACCTCAAGCCAGTTGGCACTCACAGTGCAGTCCCTTCTGGAGTCAGAGAATTTTATCTTCAAGTGCAAGAGACCCAAGGAGGAGTCAAAGATTAGATGCTAAAGCCAGCAAGGGACATTATCAAGATGCCAGCGCATCTAGCATGATGGGAAAGCCTGAAACTTGGAGCACGTGATTATTTCTGTAGTGGGAGAAGACAGAAAAATCATCAAGCAAGTTTAATGTTTACATGGGCGAAGGGCCATTTAAATTCTGATCAGTGTAAAGTAAATACGCAGGTTGACTGACTCTCAATGACCCTAGCAACTTACCTGATTCTCTAGTAACAACCCAGCTGCCCTAGCAGTGGACAGGGCCATAGCCATTATCTTTATTTCTGGCCTCGCTCTACCTCCAGACACGCTGTCTTTGGGCGTTTCTCGGCCGACCTGAAGAACCACCCTCTTAACTTGACTCCGTTCCACTCCTGCATTGGCTCTAGCCTCCCATCTCTGTCTTTGAACTTTGTACTGTTTCTAATTGTGCTCAGCGCAAAGCCTAACTTGTAACAGGCCCCAGTAAGTGTTAGTCTTGTCTCTGTCAGATCTCTGGCAGGTTACATTGTTTGGGCTTTGGTTTTCCACCGGTTCCCTGGCCTCTGCTGCCCTCTGGTGACAGCATGCGGCTCTGCCCCCTTATGACTGGAAATTAGATGTCCGTGATTGTAAAATTCCATCACTTTTCCACCTTACCTGTTCTCTTAACTTACTGTTTTGTCTCATCTACTGTTTTTGAGAGGAAGATGGAACTATACATATGAACTTTCCAGTTCTAACTTTCTATAAAGATATGATGGTTGCAAAAACAGATGGAGATTTCTTTACAATGAGGTAATAACGGCACAATGAACTGTTACCTATTAAGGTTGCTACAGGGTGAATGTGAAATTTGGAAAATGCCAAGAGTCTCATCTGCACTCCATCCCAGACACCTTATTAGCTTATAGTGGGGGAGGTGGAAGAAGGAACGATAAGAAAAAGAAGAAAAAATATCATTTTGATAAAAGCATAAAGGTAGGGGGCTGTCTTCATTTAGGTTCCCTAAAAAGCAAACCTTAAAACAAGAGCATTCATGCATGTAGTTTATTTGGGAGGCAATTGCAGAAATAAAGAGTGAGAAATTGGGAAAGATTAGACAGTGGGGGAGCCAAATAAGAATGAGTATTTGAAGTTCTCATACGGATTCCACAGGGGCATCTTGAGAAGCAGACAGAATACCTGCCAGAATTGTCCACCTAAAGGACAAGAGGCTGGAACATTTACCCACAGCTTCCTCTCCTATTGGTTGAGCATTGGTGTCAACACCCTTCTCACTGGTGTGCTGTCCCAGCATGCAACGCAACCAGATTCCTTGGCTTTGACAAAGGTCCTGGAACAAAAGCAGAAAGACAGATGTATGCAATTGAAGTGGGATGCAGTCAGTACAAGCTGAGTGTGAGCTTGCTAGTAACTATCCACCAGAACTGTGGCTGAGTTCCCACAGAACCTTCCACCACAACTGAGGTTAAGACCAGAGGTGGACTGAAGGGATATGACAAGGATCCCAGACATGTCTGCTACAGACCCCAAAAGGCTAGATCCGCAGTGGAAGAGCGAACCAGAAGTAAAACCACCTTCCCAGGGCACTGCAAGTAAAATTACCTGCATGGAGTGGAGAAAAAGCTCTTTTGAGAATATAGAACCCCAAGCATAGCCCTCACGGTGGTCTGAAGCGTGGATTCACATAAACTGTGTGGTTTGAAACACCTCAAGTCAAAATTTTAGTGTAAAATATCCCTGACAGGTGGAGTCACAAGGCTCTCAGGAGAAGCACTTATAAATTTTGGTGGAAAAATATGTAGCTTCAATCCAGGCCTCAAAAAATTCCCACAGATAAAATTCCAAGGACTATAAGCTCACAATAAAAACAAAACAAAACACACAGGGAAAGAAGGCACCATGAGTAAACGCTGATAGAAACAACATGCAACAAATACACCGACAAAGACATCAGACATAGGAATTATGAGATGGGCTAGATACTTGCCATTTACTCTCCAGATTCACTCTCCCCTTCTTTCCCATCCCTCTCAGTACCCTGTGAGGCTGATCTGTGTGAACTGCATCAGTGTGTTCTTTTGCATATTGACTGCCAGTTCTGCAAATACAGGCACTGGCAAGAGACTGGCGGTCCAGGTGTTTATACCTGGAACTCTTTAATTTACTTCAGCAATGGTTTGTAGTTTTCAGTGTACAGGTCTTTTCACCTACTTGGTTATATTTATTCCCAAATATTTTATTCTTTTGGCTGCTATTGTAATTGGAATTGTTTTCATAATTTCCTTTGTTGTATTTTTCATTGCTGGTGTATAGACACACATCTGATTTTTGTGTTAATCTTACATCCTGCAACTCTGCTGGATTCCTTCATTAGCTCTAGTAAAATTTTTATTGGATACTTGGTTTTCTACATACAAGCTTATGTCATCAGTGAACAGAGATGTTTTTACTTCTCATTATCCAATTTGAACGCCTTAAGTTTTTTTTCTTGACTAATTGTTCTGTCTAGAACTTCCAGTACAATGTTGAACAGCACTGATGAACATAAGCATCCTTCTCTTATTCCTGATCTTAGGGAGAAAGCATTCAGTCTTTCACCATTAGATATGATGTTAGCTGTGGGTTTTTCATAAATGTCCTTTATCAAAGGGAAGTTCCCTTCTATTCCTGGTTTGCTGTTTTCATCATGAAATGGTGTTGAATTTTGTCAAAATTTGTTCCTGCATCAATTGAGATGATCATGTGGGTTTTTTTCCTTTGTTTTATTAATATGGTGTATTATATTGATTTCATATGTTGAACCACACTTTCATTTCTAGGATAAATCTCATTTGGTCATAAAAAGGCGTACAATCCACTACTGTGTTTTAGGATTCAGTTTTTTAGTATTTAGTTGTGGAGTTTTTCATCTATATTCATCAATGGTATTTGTTTGTAGTTTTCTTTCTTGTGGTATCAGGGTAATGCTGGCCTCATAAAATGGGTTAGGAAGTGTTCTCTCCATTAATCTTTTTGAAACAGTTTGAGAAGGATTAGTGTTAATTCATTTTCAAATACTTTGTAGAATTCACCAGTGAAATCATCTGGCCCGACCTTTTATTTTGGGGGGAGGGTTTTGATTACTGAGTCAGTCTCTTTACTTGTTATAAGTCTGTTCAAATTTTTCTATTTCTTCTTGAATCACTTAGGTTATTTGTGTGCGTCTCATCTAGGTTATCTAATTGGTTGGTGTACAATTGTTCATATATTCTCTTACAGTCCTTTTATTTCTTTTTTATTATTATGGAAAGAACGCTTAACATGAGGTCTACACTCTTGACAATTTTTAAAGTGTACAATATATTATTGTTGACTGTAGGTACAATGTTGTACAGCAGTTCTCTGGAGCTTATTCATCTTTCTTGACCGACACTTGATGCTCAATGACTAGTAACTCCCCATTTCCCCCTCCCACAGCCTCTGGGAACCACCATGCCTCTTTTTGATTCTATGAATTTGATGTTTTAGATACCTCTTATAAGCTGAGTCATGCTGTATTTGTCTTTCTGTGATCAGCTTATTTCATTTAGTATAATGTCCTCGAGGTTCATCCATGTTGTTACATATTGCAGAATTTCCTTCTTTTGTAAGGCTGAATTCTATTCCATTGTAGGTATATACCACATTTACTTTATCCATTCATTTGTTAATGGACATTTAGGTTGTTTTCACTTCTTGGCTATTGTGAATAGTATTGCAATGAACATAGATGTGCTATTTCTTTGAAATCCTGATTTCAACTATTTTGGTTAAATACCCAAAAGTGGGATTGCTGGATCATATGGTAGTTCTACTTTTAACTTTTTGAGAAACCTCCGTACTGATTTCCATAATGACTGCACCATTTTCCCTCCAACAGTGTGCAAGGGTTTCAGTTTCTCTACATCCTTACCAACACTTGTTGTCTTCTTCTTTTTTATAATAGCCATCTTGATAGGTGTGAGATGATATTTCATTGTGGTTTTGATTTGCATTTCCCTAATGATTAGTAACGTTGAGCATTTTTTCACATGCAAGTGGGCCATTTGTAAGTCTTCTTTGGAGAAATGTCTGTTCAAGTCCTTAGCCCATTTTTTCCCATCAGGTTATTCATTTTTTTATCATTGAGTTGTAGGAGTTCTTTATATATTTTGGAGATTAACCCCTTATCAAATATATGGTTTGAAAATATTTTCTACCATTCCATAGGTTGCTTTTCCACTCTTGTTTCTTTTGCTGTGTAGAAGCTTTTTGGTTTAATATAATTTTACTTATTTTTGTTACCTGTGCTCTTGGTGTTGTATCCATGAAATCATTGCTGGGGTCAATGTCACAAAGCTTTTCCCCTATGTCTTCTTCTAAAAGTTTTACAGTTTCAGGTGTCATGTGTAAGTCTTTAATCCATTTTGAGTTGGTTTTTGTGAGTGATATAAAATAAGGGTTCAATTTAATTTTTTGGCATGTGGATATGGTTTTCCCAGCACTAATTGTTGAACAGACTATCCTTGTCCCATTGTGTATTCTTGGCACCCTTGTCAAAGATCAGTTGATCGTATATATGTGGATTTATTTCTGGGTTCTCTATTCTGTTCCATTGGTCTATATGTCAGCTGTTATGCCAGTACCATAATGTTTTGATTACTGTAGCTTTGTAATATATTTTGAAATAAGAAAATGTGATTCTTCCAGTTTCGTTCTTCTTTCCCAAGAATGATTTGGGGGCTTCCCTGGTGGCACAGTGGTTAAGAATATGCCTGCCAATGCAGGGGACACCACAGGTTCATGCCCAGGAAGATCCTATGTGCCGCGGAGCAACTAAGCCCATGTGCCACAACTGCTGAGCCTGCGCTCTAGAGCCCACGAGCCACAACTACTGAATCCCGTGCACCTAGAGCCCATGCTCTGCAAAAAGAGAAGCCACTGCAATGAGAAGCCAGTGCACCACAATGAAGAGTAGCCCCCACGCACCACAACTAGAGAAAGCCTGCATGCAGCAATTAAGACCCAATGCAGCCAAAAATAAATAAATTTTAAAAAGAATGATTTGGCTATTTATGATCTTTTGTGTTTCCATATTAATTTAATTTAATTTAATGCTGCATGAGAGATCTTAGTTCCCCAACCAGGGATTGAACCTGCACCTCTTGCAGTGGAAGCATGGAGTCTTAACCATTGGACCACCAGGGAAGTCCCTCCATATTAATTTTAGAATTGTTTTTCTATTTCTCTATAAAGTGACATTGGGAGTTTGATAGGGATTGCATTGAATCTGTAGACTGCATTGGGTAGATGCTCATTTTAACAATATTAAGTCTTCCAATCCATGAACACTGGTCTTTACATTTATTTGTATATTGTTTAATTTCCTTCATCAGTGTTTTGTAGTTTTCAGTGTACAAGTCTTTTACCTCCCTAGTTGATTTATTATTCCTAAGTATTTTATTCTTTTTGGTGCTATTGAAGATGGCATTGTTTTCCTAATTTCATTTTCAGATAACTTGTTGTTAGTGTATAGAAACACAACTGATTTTTTACGTTGATTTTGTATCCTGCAACTTCACTGAATTCATTTATTAGTTCTAACAGTTTTGTGGGCTTTTTAAATGGCGTCTTTAGAGTTTTCTATAGATAAGACCATGTAATCTGCAAACAGGTACAACTTTACTTCTTTCTTTCCTATTTTGATGTCTTTTCTTCCTTTTTCTTGCCTAATTGCTCTGGCTAGGACTTCTATTATTATATTGAATAGAACTGGTGAGAGTCAACATCCTTGCCTTGTTCCTGATCTTGGAGGAAAAGCATTCAGTTTTTCACCACTGAGAATGATGTTAGCTGTGAGCTTGTAATATATGGCCTTAGTGATGTTGAGATAATTTCCTCCTATTTCTAATTTGTTGAGAGTCTTTAATCATTAAAGAGTTTTGAATTTTGTGAAATACTTTTTCTGCACCTATTGAGATGATCATATGTTTTTATCCTTTATTCTGTTACTGTGGTGTATCACATTAATTGATTTTCATATGTTGAACCATTCTTGCATCCTAGGAATAAATCCCACTTGGTCATGGTGTATGATCCTTTTAATGTGTTGATGGATTTGGTTTGCTAGTATTTTGTTGAGGATTGTTGTATCTATATTCAGCAGGAGTATTGGCCTGTACTTTTCTTATATCTTTGTCTGGCTTTGATATCAGGGTAATGCTGAGCTTATAAAATGAGCTTCGAAGTGTTCTCTCCTCTTTAATTTTTTGCAAGAGTTTAACAAGGATTGGTACTAATTCATTTTTAAATGTTTCGTACAATTCACTAGTGAAGCCATCTGGCCCTGGGCTTTTCTTTGTTGGGAGGTTTTTGGTTACTGATTCAGTCTCCATTACTAATTATAGGTCTGTTCAGACTTTCTATTTCTTCATGATTTAATCCTGGTAGGCTGTATGTTTCTAGGAATTTATCTGTTTCTTCTAGGTTACCCAGTTTGTTGGCATATAATTGTTCATCACAATCTCTCTCTCTCTTTTTTTTTTTTTTTTTGCTCATGCTGCAGGGCTTTGTGGGATATTAGTTCCCCAACCAGGGATCAAACCCGGGCCCCTGGCACTGAAGACCTGGAATCCCAATCCCTGGACCTCCAGGGAATTACAGTCACTTTTGATCCTTTTTATTTCTGTGACATCAGTTGTAATGTCTTTTATTTGTGACTCTTTTTATTTGAATTTTCTCTCTTTTTTTCTTAGTGAAGCTAAGGGTTTGTAGAGTTTATCTTTAAAAAAATAAACTGTTTCACTGATTTTTTTCTATTATTTTTCTGTTTTCTATTTCATTTATTTCTGCTCTAATATTTATTTCCTTCCTTCTGTTAACCTTGGGCTTAGTTTGTTCTTCTTTTTCTAGTTCCTTGAAGTGTAAAGTTTGGTTGTTTATTTGAGATCTTTCTTCTTTTTTATGTAGGTATTTATTGCTGTGAACGTCCCTCTCAGTACTGCTTTTGTTGCATCCCCTAAGTTTTGGTATGTTGTGTTTCATTTGTTTCAAGGTACTTTCTAATTTTCTTTTGATTTCTTTTTTGACAGGATAGTTGCTCAAGAGTTGTTTAATTTCCACATATTAATGAATTTTCCAGTTTTCCTTCTATTGATTTCTAGTTTCATTCCACTGTGGTCAGAAAAAATACTTGGTATGATTTCAATCTTCTTCAATTTGTTAAGACTTCTTGTGACCTAACTTCTGATCTATTCAAAGCAGAAGCTGCCTCTTGCTCCAGAGCTTCTTGCTCCAGACCTCCCCATGGAATCTGGCTGAAGCTAGTCTGCACTGAGACCGCATCCTTGCTTAGCTATTTTCTCCCCCTGCCCTATCCTACCCTCTATCCTGAGAGCCTTCCTTCAATAAATCACAATGTACCTGATTCTCTTTTTTGGACTCTGCTACTAGGGAACCTGAGCTAAGAAGAAAACTGATAATGCAGTAGGTGGAGAAAATAGCAGGAGAATATAAATGAATAAACACCCCAGACGTCCTCTACCCAGGTCTTCCCTATCCAAAAAGTCTTCTCATACAATCCAATTCTGTCCTTTTAGAGGAAACAGCCTGATGAGTTAATGAATGTCATTCCTCAGACTTCCCAGCTGGGGACACAGCTAACTGTAATAAAACATGACTTGCACCAATGTAATAAAACATGACTTGCACCAAAAGAGAAAGCTCTGCAGTGACCTTAGAGGAGGAAGTTGATTTCTGCCGAACTCCCCACCCCAGCTTAAGTGTGTCTCTTCCTTCACTCCCTTCCCGCAACCCCAACATTTTCAAGCACCGAGAAGCAGACACAAGCACCTTCTCTCTAGCTCTGTTTTTTGCTCATCTAATCTTTCCCATACTGTGTCCTGGTTATAATAGTTTCCTGGGACCTTATTCTTTTCTGAATCTCTGGCCCCAGGAGTACTCTGTAAATAATTACTGAGAAATTTGGGGAAGGTCGGGGAGTGTGGAAAGGGCAAGGGGAGAATACCAGGAGGAAGGAAGGATCCTTCGCTCTGAGCCAGATGGAAAGAGGTTCTAGGGAACCAATGCACCCTGAGCCTGGGGTTTGGCTACAAGAGCCCTGTGAAAGCTCCGAGAAGGCGGGCCAGACTTCCCTGTCCGACACCCAGTCCTTTAGCCGGCTCAGGGCAAAAACAGCCACCGATAAAGCTGATTCGGGGACACGTGGAGGGGCCGGGCTCAGGGGCCGTGAGCCGAACGTCGCTTGACTTCGAAGGGACACATCCGGCCGGTGGCAGCCGGCGTCGGGTGAGTCCCGCTCCGCCAGCGGAGCGCAGGGCGCGCGGCACGGGCACCGAGGGCAGGAGGCGCGGGGACTCGTCACTTCCCCCAGGGTCTCGCGTTCGCAGACTTCTCGCCCGGGAGGAAGGCAGTCGTCCGAGAAGAGAAGCCGAGGTGTCTGCCTGGAACTGTGCACAGGACCAACTGGACGCCCTCAGGAGGGACAAGGGTGAGTCTGGCAGTCGTCCCGGGGCGCGCGCGGTCCCCGGAGGCGGCGGGGCTGAAGGGCGCAACCAGATTCCTGAGCAGTGAGGGGAGAGCCGCAGTGGGAGGTGGGGGTGACCCACGGTCCCATTTCCTGCAACTCAGGACCGAGTTGGTTTTCTTTCCTCGGCTCTGAGGGTGGAGCCGCCCGCTCGTGTCTCCGACCGCTTCCAGCTAAAGAAGGCGCGGCAAAGGGGTGGGCTCCGGGTGGAGGTCGTTGTGGAAGGGCCTCGGGAACCCAGCTCAGCAGAATTGACCAAGCAGCCCAGACAGACAACTCCAGACAGTGCGACATTGCCAAGGGAGATGATTCCAGATCTTGATCATTAATGCCCTCTTCCTTTTCTGGGGGCCCATTTTAGACACAAGGAGAGTAACCTTATGTAAAATGGCTCATCAGGAAAGGTTGCTTGATGGCATTTTTCGGAGGGGAGGAGGAAATGGCATTAGAGTTCTCAAAGGATTTATATTGTTACTACCGTTTTAAGATTTTTCACTTTTAAAATTAGTGACTTTTACCCCTCATTGTTTTTCTGCAAGTAACATATCCTTATCAAGGTTGTTAGCAGTTTTACATATTACAAATAGCACCTCAATGTACATCCTTAGTATCCAACTATCTGTACACATATGAGCTTTTCCACAGCACAAGTTCCTAGAAATTCACATTGTTGAATCAAAGTATATATGTATTTATATTCCCTTTCATCCTTTTGGTATCTTTTTCCTATACTTAATAAGCCCTAAACAATTTTAGTAATTATAAAATTAATAAGCCCTAAACAATTTTAGTAATTATAATTTTAATATCTTATAGGTAAGTCCCTTTTTATTACAAAAATCCTTGTTATTGCTACTAATTTCCTCTTTCAAATGAACTTGAGGATCATTTACTTTCAGTACCAAAACGTGCCATTGCGAGTTTTATTGGAGCTGCGTTAAATTGGATTTACCTTTGGAAAGGATTGCCAGGTTTGTCATTTTTAATCTTCCCAGCTAGAAAAATAACAGTTCTTTCCATTTCGTTTTTTGGTTTTTATTGTGGCCACGCCTGGAGGCATTTGAGACCTTAGTCCCCCAACCAGGGATGGAACCCGAGCTCCCTGCAGTGGAAGCACGGAGTCTTAACCACGTCTCTGCCAGGGAAGTCCCTCTCCATTTCTTGAAGCTTTGTTTTCTGTGGTTTTCCTCATACCACGTTATCACTTTTCCTGCGAAATGTATTGTTTTAAATTATTGCTTTGATGAGTGGGGTATTTTTTCCGATTATCTTTTGATTAGTTGTTTCTGAGATAGGGCTTTTTTGATGAGGCTGGCAATAAGATAACTGAAGCTTGGAGCTATGAAGCTGAAATCCTCAAGGTTCCTTGAGCAACATTTTCACATCTGCCTTTGTCTCCGGTGGACCAGAGAAAGGTATATAGTTCATTGCCCTCAGGAGTCCCAAGAAATGGCCTTGAAGCTCTCTGCTTAGCAACTGTGAATAGCTGGGCAGCCTGAGACCCATTGAGTCTTTTTAGGCATGCCCTAATACCTGTTACTTCTCTTGTTAGATCAGTATAACTCTAAGACAACAACAAAAATGTATCAATTAGTTGCTTATTTGGTTTGGCTTCTGCTAGTTTCTTACTCATACTTTTAAACCAGATTTGGGCTCCAGACCAATTACCTTCTTGGAATAGAACTGTTGAGATTAACTTTGTTTAAAAGTATTTTAGAGAGACTTCCCTGTCAGTCCATTAGTTAAGACTCTGCTCTTCCACTGCGGGGGAACTAAGATCTTGCCTGCCAAAATAAAAGTCCTTTGGCAACCGTTTCTGTGGACTTGTACTTATTTAAATGCAACCTTTCCCTACCTCAGGATCTTCACCTATACAATGCAGATAACCACAGTGAGCTTGTGGTTCCAAAGCACTTAGCCTGTAGTAATCATCGCTATTATCATCATTCATTACTGAACACAGTTGCCTTTGGTTGCAAGTACAGCAAACACGATTCAAAGGAGCTTAAACAATAAGGAAAATTATTGGTTCATGAAACCTGTAATTGAGGAATGAGGTACACTTCAGGGTCAGTTCAAACCACCAGTGGCTCAATGTTGTCACCGAGGACTCATTCTTTTCTTTCCGTTCTGCCATCTGTAGGTTAGCCTCATTCCACAGCTTTAGAATCAGGGCTCCATGCTTTCTCACTCCTATTCAGAGAGAGGTTGAGAGTTAGAAGCTGACTTACTGGGCTGGCTTAGGGGAGCCAGGAAGTTCCCCAGCAAACGTACCCCTCAAAGTAGCCCAGGTGCCCAGTTTTGAACAAATCACTGTGATAAGCTACTAGGAATTGTCTGATGACTTAGATCAACGTTTCTCAACCCCTGCACTATTGACATTTGGGGCTGAATCATTCTTTGTTGGCGGGGTGGGGTGGGAAGCATCCTATGCATCGTAGCACCTTGACCTCTACCTGCTAGATGTCAATGACACCCATCCCCTAGCCGTGGCAACCAAAAATGTCTCCAGACGTTGCCAAAAGTCCCAGCAGGGAGTGGGGGGGCGTGTGCAAAGTCACCTTCAGTTTAGAACCACTGGCTTAGATACAAGTCTCACCCTTAGAACCAGGGGTGGGGCCAGCTCCCCACAAACTGATTGCTGAATGGAGGAGGAGCAGATAGTCACAGAAAATTTGGGCAACAATAGGAAGTAGAGAAATGGATGCTGTATAGGCAACACAGATGTCTACCTCAACTCCTCTGGGCCTGAAAAGTCTCTTAATCTTTAGTGCAAATGCCTCTGAGGGGTCAGCACTTACAACATGAAGGCTTATTGATGCATCGGCCAATGGGGAGGCTGGAACAAATTTACAGAGTGCTAAAAACACAGTAGAGAGGGATGGAGGTGAGGACCAGGGAGGCAGGGCTGCTCAAGCACTGGGAAAAGAGACAGAAAAGAAAATTTGAGACTGCAGAAGCCAACTTCTATTACAGTCCTGAATATCCTCAGCCGGCTGTGGCCAAGGTAGTAAACTGAGGCTTCATGGCAATATCCAGTTGACAAACGTATTTTATTTGATCCACACAGTGTTGGACTGCACAGTTTTTAAAACATTTTTTGACTTGGTTGCAATATTTTAAATTGAGAGATTTAACATAAAAATCCAAATTTCTGATTGCTCTTTAAAAACTAGATCTTCCACCACTGGGCCCTTTATCCTTGAACAGTTGGTGACTTACTAGGTAATCCTTGCCTTATTTGGAAAGGGCCTGAGCTTTTCAACCTACTATCCTATAGTCACCCCTATACTTTGGCAGGATATATTTGTTAGAATAGGCTAAATTTATTTAATAAATAGACCCCAAAATATAATGGTTCAAATGCAATAGAAATTTAGTCCATGGCAGATATTCCAGGTTTATGAGCAGCTCTCCTCCAAGCGATGATTCCGGGATCCAGGTTCTCCCTTCTTGGGCTCTACCACACCTAGGGCTACATCATCCTGTGTAACCAGCTGACAGTGTGTGAAGGAGACAAACCTGACTCAGCCCAAAGTAACACTTATGTTACTCACACCCCATTGGTGAGAACTAGTCACATGGCCACATCAAGGTGCAAGGAAGGCTGGGAGATGTAGTCCTAGCTGGGCCAACACTTTCCAGCTAAAACTGGAAGATTTTGGTGGACAGCAAGCCATCTCTACCTTACATGAAGTTTATGGGGAGACCTCTACAGCCATTTAAATCACAGACACCCTTAGCCCAGTAGTAAATATGCAGGAGATTCCTGAGACTTAAACAAATTCCATCTGTTTCTTCCAGATATGGATCAATTGAGGCAGATCATCTCCTTAGTCCAGCTTATCTACAACCAGTGTGAAGAGATGAAATACTGCCAGAAACAGTGCTGACATCTAAGGAGCCATGTCCATGGCCTGCTGCAGCCTCTGCAAATGCTCCAGGCCCAAGGAGAGAGGAACCTGCCCACCGAGATAACCACTGCCCTGAAACGTTTCCAGGCTGCCCTAGAGGAAGCTAAGGAGTGGATAGATAAGTTCAGCAATAAATCCAGAAGTTTCTAACAGTAGGGCATGACAGAATACTGTTCACTGGAGTGAACAAGAGGCTGAGAGATGTCTGGGAGGAGTTCTCACCACTGCTTCAGGTGGATCAACAGATGCATATTTCAAGCATCAGCCCAGGAGCATTCTGGCAACAGGAAGATCAGTAGGACGCAGAGGAAGACAGGAAGGTTATCCAAGGACTGAGAAGTGGTAAGGAGTTTTTTTAGATGGGGGGACTCCAAATGGGGGTATATTAGTCTCATTTTTGTTTACCAAAAAATCAGGAAGGCTGAAGAGGTTTTAGTAGGTGTCTATTCATGTAACTCAGAACTCCGGACATCCCTGGGTACAGACATGGTGGGGGCTGGTGAGATTTGAGTGTGCCACCAGTGGCGGGGTGGGGGTGGTACGGATGAGTCATGTTTCCCTTTCCATTCTCTTTGATGTCAATCCTCCCAGCCTTAGTTTTTCCAGGACGTTCCATTAATATGTAAATTATCCAGGAAGAAAAATTCACTAATTATCTAAACAAACAGGAATTGAGTACCATGTGCCAGGCACTGTTCTAAGTGCTGGAGATTCAACACAGAGCAAAATACACAAGATCTTTGCCTTCACGGAACATAAAGTCTGCAGATAGAGGGCTAAGTAAATTATTTTATCTAAAGGCAATAAAAATCGTACACATGGTAATGAGATGGAAAGTGACAGTGGGTGCAGTGAGAGTGGTCAGGGTGACATTTGAATGGACACCTTGAATAATCAAAAGGAGTGAGTCATGTGAAGTTGAGGGAGAGGCGCATTCCAGGCCGGGAAGACAATGAATGCAAAAGCCCTGAGGTGGGAATAAATATGGCCGTGCAAGGAACAGCCAGAAGCCAGCATGGCTTTAGTGTGGTAGGTGAAGGAGAGATACCAGATGAAAGTGGGGAGGTAGGCCAGAAGATACAGGAGCAAGGTCATGCAGGTCCTGGTAGACCTGATAAGAATTTTAGATTTGGGCTTCCCTGGTGGCGCAGTGGTTGAGAGTCCGCCTGCCGATTCAGGGGACGCGGGTTTGTGCCTTGGTCCGGGAAGATCCCGCATGCCGCGGAGCGGCTGGGCCCGTGAGCCATGGCCGCTGAGCCTGCGCGTCCAGAGCCTGTGATCCGCAATGGGAGAGGCCACAACAGTGAGAGGCACACGTACAGCAAAAAATAAAAAATAAAAAATAAATAAATAAATAAAAAATAAAATAAAAAAGGACACTTTCTATTACTACCATAACTTGAAGACGAGAATCACTTATCACAAATAGGTGACCACAAATAAAACCAAAACAATGTTATTAAATTCTGGCTGCATGATGCCTCCTGCCCAAAGGCCTGCAATTCAGACCGGCATTCTCTTTGTGCAGAGGAGATGTCAGCAGATTTAGGGAGGTATTAAAGACATCCAACACCAAACTGAGACTTTCTTCTTGGCGTAATCAGAAAGACTGGAATTAAAAGAAGAATAATTTTCTCACTATGTCATCTTGCATACCACTTATCCATACTTTTGGAAATACTGCCTTAGATCTTTCTTGGAAATCATAAAGTTTATTCCTCCTCAACTCCCTACACTAGTGAGTTTTATGAGAAGTCATTTTGGACTGTAGGAGACACTGTTAGCGCCTATCCAGTCTTTGCTGCTAACAGCTCATGGCCGCCATCTGCAGAGGAATATCCATGGGCACTGGAGCCCCTTGGCCCTGAGAGCTGAAAGTGCCCGGGAGCTTTATAGCCACCTGTCCCAGTCCCTGTTCCTCTCCCCCAACCCCACCCAGTCCACAGTCATTGAACAACAGGTGTGAGTACAAAAGTCCAGCTCCTTTGCTTCGTGCAGAACAAACCCTGAGGGGTAGTTATCCTCTAGAAGTCCCCGTGGGGTCAGGCTGAGCCTGGAACTTCACCTGAAGTCACACCCTTGCTTGATTTCTTCTCCTTCTCTGTCCTGCTTCCTCTACTCCCTCACCTGGTTTCTCCTGGGAATACCTTCTTAATCAATCACTTGTACCCAAATCTGTGGCTCATGATCTGCTTCTGGGAGAAGCCAACCTAAGGCCAACTCTGTGATAACACCCCAAACTGGGAGGCAGGGGCTCCATTAATCCAAAACACTTAACACTTACTAAGTTGGTGGGAACCCCAGCTTCACATTCTGTTTCAACCAGAAGGGTCCTAGGTAGGGTCCAACCATCCAGCCATGCCTCTGAGCCCTTTGCTTTGCTCAGTGCTTCCCAGGCAGAGCACCACAGAGGCGTACAGCTCACAATTGTCAAATCTCACCTCTGCATCCCGGTTTTCCCACCTACCCGTGGATAGCAAAGTCTGTGCAAAGGTCACTAATGTCCCCTGCCTTTGGTCGTGTCAGGCTGCACCATTTGGAAACACCTGCAGAACTCCACAGAAACATCAGCAGCACGAGCTTCCTGGTGACTAAAGACTGCAACGTGAAGGTGAGTATGGCCTTCCAGGGGCCCTTTGAGTTCGACCTGTGTGACTGTTTGGTGCTGGGAGAGGGATGCACATTTCCCAGAGGCCTGTGCCTGCTCGTTTCTCTGCCTTCAACTGAGTTCAACTCTTCCCCTGCCCGGACAGCTTCCCGTGTGCCCACCACAGGACAGACTCAGTCCTGCCTGCTCTTCTGATGCCCGTCGTCCACCGCTGCCCAGGCACTCAGCAGGGATGGGCTAAGAGCCATTTCCCCTTAGATGCCTGGACACCACTTCTGTGTCCCTGAAACACCCATGAGGGGATCTTCTTAAGCCCAGGTAGGCATTCAGACTCACAGGCCAGCCATAGCCCACACTTGGCACCTGGAGGCAATTAGAAGGGTAGCACACAACACAGCTTGCCAGCAGGGTAGCATCAAATTCTTCTCTCCAGCCGGAGATGCCACACCTGTCCCCACAATCCTCCAGGAGATATTCTCCTCATCCTAGGTGTGACAGAAAGAGGCTCCCCTCGGGTGGGTGTGGGGCCATCCAGGCTTAGAAGCCTCACGACTCACAGGAGTCAATATTCTTTCTTTTTCTTAGACTATTTATTTATTTATTTATTTATTTATTTTCTTTACTTTTTTGGGTGCGTCGGGTCTTAGTTGTGGCACACGGGATCTTCGTTGAGGCATGCAGGATCTTGCGCTGTGGCACGCAGGCTCTTCCTTGTGGCGCATAGGCTTCTCTCTAGTTGCGGTGTTTGGGCTCTCTAGTTGTGGCACATGGGCTTTCTAGTTGAGGTGCAAAGGCTCAGTAGTTGTGGTGTGCCAGCTTAGTTACCCCAGGGCATGTGGGATCTTAGTTCCCCGACCAGGGATTGAACCCACGTCCCCTGCATTGGAAGGCGGATTCTTTACCACTGGACCACCAGGGAAGTCCCCCAATAGCTCTTTATAGTCCCCATCCCCCCGACCTCTCATCCATAAACAAGTTACTAATCACCCATCATTTTTAAATCAGCAGCAATATTACTTAGGAGCATAGGTAACAGTCAGCTTTTGTCAGTTTCCCAGGCGAATAGAGCTAAAAGGTCCACTGAAATTCAGATTCTCCTATGGAAGAGAAAAGGGTTCTGTTAACTCGATGTCCACTGTTCCCAAGTGCTAAAAGAATATTTTCTCTGTCATCCACAGATAGCTTTCTCTGAATAACAGAAGATGGGTCTTTTCTGCCTTTCAGATGTCTTTCCCCGTAGCTGGTGTAATATAAGTGTTCACAAAGCACGGTCCTTCTCACACCTGACTGTAACATGTGCTGTTCAGCCTTTCACCCCTGGTGGCTAGCGTGGAGCCAGATGTCAGAGGATGTCAGTGCTCACTGAACATGTGAATGAAAGGGGGAGGAGCCACCTAAGTGTCTAATCCTTTTCCTGACCTTGACCCTAGTTTTGGATCCCTGGCTGCGTTTAGGGCTGGCAGCCCTCTGCACACGGATGGTGCTGATGACAGATGTGCATGGACCAAGGAGAACGCACACTCCCGTGACTTGTGCTGTGGCTTCTTTAAGAGCATGGCATTGACTGTGCAGGGTCAGTGGGGTAACAGGCTGCCTATAGGTTCAGATACAACAGAGAGGATACCCCTGTGTTGGTTTTTTGTGTGTTTTTTTGGTCTGCTTCCGAGAGAAAATGAGCCATCGGTGACTCCAGGCACCCCGTCCACACTCACTCAGTGGAGCTGAGTCGTCAACTGAGAAAGCCCTGTATCTAACATAGTAACACTAGAACAACAACATACCAAGTCTTACAGGTGCTTTATAACCATCACCTCAAGTAATCCTCATGCCCCGTTTTACAGAGAAGAAACCTCTTTGTGTTTCTCTTGGTCGTTACACCATAATAAATTGAACCCAGGATGCCAGCCAGGAGAGTAGCCACAGAGCCAGAAGACACCACTGGAAATACATCCCAAAGGAAAAAAACCATCCCCTGAAAATCATGTGTATCACCAACCCCTTCCCTCTATCCCCCACCTGAGATGGTGCTGTTTCTTTCTGTCTCTGAGTCATTATCTAGCTTGCAGGATTTGAGTTGAGCAAAACACAGATTTCCATCAGCTGACCAACTAAAGGGAAAGAAGCAGAGAGAGCCAATTCTGCCGCATACATCTCACCTCAGAGACTGGAAAATGTGTATAATAAATATGACATAAAAGCTGAAATATACAAGTATGTATATGTTCTTGTGCAGATTCTAACTCAGATGAACGGGACAAGAAAGTCCAAGTCAAATGCCATTAGGGAGGAGCACCTTAACTCTGTTGAATGGAATTGGGTGGTAATCAGAAAATTCACTGTGAGGACTTCCCTTGTGGTCCAGTGGTTAAGACTCTGCGCTTTCACTGCCGTGGCCCAGGTTGGGGAACTGAGATCCCACAAGCTGCTCAGCACAGCCAAAAAGAAAATCCACTGTGTTTTCTGGAAATGGCTAGAGGGGCATGGGAAGAGGGAAACTTGTTACGGTTGTTCAGTTTCTTGGTTCTCTTTTAGCTTTGGAATCGTCCTCTGGGAAATCGCCACTGGGAAAAGCCCATTTGAAGGTAACCAGTGTGAAAGTTGGCTCAGATGGTGCTGGGATTGGGTCGCCTTCCAAGAGACTAGAGATTCCCATCAGTGCTGTCCTGGGTGCTTTGTTCTTCAATGTGGGCATTGCCTGCGCTTGTCATTGGGGTCATTGGAAGCTCCTGTTTCTTCAGTTCTCAAAGTCCCTGCTTCCATTGCCAGCCATCAGCATCCAGAGAAGTGTGTGTGTGCCAGAGCAATGTTTAAGCCTCCCATCCTATCATTTCCATGCCAGGCTGTGATTCCAAGATCTACCAGCTGGTGGCTGTGGACCGGCACCAGGAGCCAGTGGATAAAGATTGCCCTTCACAGTTGCAGGAGATCATTGATGATTGCTGTGCATATGAGCCCTCCAGGAGGCCCTGTGTTAAAGGTAGGGCTTTTTCTGGTCTAAAGAGCATGGGCCACATGTGTTACTTAACATTTGTGAAAGATTTTCCTTATGTATCACAACCAGGGGTTGTTTTGCCCTTCGGGGGACATTTGGCAATGTCTAAAGACATTTTTGGCTGTCACAACTCAGGGGAGGTGGGGTGGGGTGGACATGCCATTGGCATCTAGTGGATAGAAGCTTCTCAACATCCTACAAGGCACAGGACAGCCCCCTACAACAAAGATTATCCGGCCCAGATATCAAGAGCACAGGAGTTCAGAAACCCAGCCCTAAGGGCATTGTTTAGTCTAAAGTTGGGTTGCAAAGGCAGATTACTCCAGCCTATATTCTTTCTCTCCCTTCCTTCTCTTTTATCAACATCTGGGGGTGTTGATAATTTCCCCTACTCAGACTTTTTTTTTTTTGCGGCACGCGGGCCTCTCACTGTTGTGGCCTCTCCCGTTGCGGAGCACAGGCTCCGGACGCGCAGGCTCAGCGGCCATGGCTCACGGGCCCAGCCGCTCCGCGGCATGTGGGATCTTCCCGGACCGGGACACGAACCCACGTCCCCTGCATTGGCAGGCAGACTCTCAACCACTGTGCCACCAGGGAAGCCCTCTACTCAGACTTTTATTTCACCAGGTTATCAGCTGCTCCTCCGTTTCTTTACACCATCTCCCTCCCTGGGAATGTCTCCCTCTCCCACTCTAGATCCAAATTTCTCAGACTTTCCACAAAGCTCCAGACACAAGAGAACATGATTCACAGGCAGTATCCCCGGATTGGGGAAGTGTTTCCACTGAAGTTGCTACAGAGTTCAAAGATACAAAATAATGTTTTTCTTATCTTTATTGTGATATGTATCACAGTACAGCAGTGTATAAAATATATATGTGCAATTTTTTTTAAGTCAGAGGAAAAGAACATCACATATCCACCCCTGGTTAAAGACTAGAACATTGCCACAAACTCAGAAACCATGTATGAGTCCCTTGCTTTCATATTCCTCTCCTGGAGTAGGACAGTGGCTACTCCAATATTTGTTGATCGAATGAACTAGAAAATGAATGAATGAAGGTACTGCTAATGGTAGAGGGAAATTCATGGCTTTCCCCAGAGCCTGGGGATGAGGCTTACCACAAGTGTAAACTTTCTTTGGCATATTTTAACCTTGACAGTTCTTTCAAATTTTTCATTTAAATTATACGTTCAGGTCCATAAAAGTAGTTACTATCATGTAGTTTAGGGGAACCCATTAGTTATGTCTTTTGGTGGAGAAAAAAAAAGACATCCATCTAAACAACTCTTCTATGAAGTGGCGCTTAGTGCATTTTTTTTTCAGTCTTTTTACAAATGGGCCAACGGGGGGTTGGTGTTTAAGTAATCACCCATAAAGTTGTAAATGGGAATTTCACCCCTAAAATGAAATACAGCCAATACCTTTCTCCTCTAACTATATAAAACTTTTGGAAGTTGGAGACAAGACTATAACCTTCTGGCTTGTGTGTTTATTCTTTCTCTTCTAATTAGTAAACATGGCCATTAGGTGGATCATGAATGAATATACTCTCAGAACCTTTTAGAAACATTCTGTATATTTTTCACTAAGCAGCCCTCTGTGTTGTCCAGATTTTTTTTGCCATGTGATATTACCTATTAATTTTTTTTAATTTTCAAAGAATCACTCAGTGTTTGATGATGTGCCTATGTATTCATGGACAAGGAAAGCAATTCAAGATATATTTTGAGATTAAAACACAATTCCATCTATACCTAAATATACACATTTAGATAGATGACGATTTTAAACAAAGTAACTAATGACTTCTCTGGAGACGATTTTTCTTTTTTGCTTCTATGTATTGTCTAAATTTTCTGCATTGGACATGCAGTTACTTATATAACAGTGAGAATCACTCAAAATGTTTTTCATTCTATGCCATAATATATGTATTTGTTTACAAAATAACATTCCTTTTCCTCATATTAACCTTGCTATAGCTCAGTAGAAGCTCCCTTAGGGGCAGGAAAAGGAAAAAAAATGCTAATGTTCACTTTAGTGACAGGTTTGGAGGAGGAGAATATTGAAAAGTCAATTACTTGGATAATCCAAGGTTTTCAGTTGTTTACACTCTCCTCTGCTACTAGTTCCACTCAGAATTGGAAGCTGAGCAAATGAAATTCGGCAGTGTGCAGTCTGTGCCTGAGGTTTAGATTTTTAGGTCTTCCTCCTAAAGGTGAGATTTCGTCTTTCAGGGAAATGCTTGAAAAATGTTTGCTGTCAAGTGATGTGACGGTAGTTTAGTAGCAGGCAATTTGTTGCAATGGTTTGGGATTGAAGAGACCGCGTAGGTAAGTTCTTTTGCATGAGCTCTTCAACCCACTGGAGGATATACAATATATGAACAGGATTGTCCCACTCCTCTTTACCGGCTCCGGGATACTGCGGGCAACATTTTGAAATTATTGGATTAGCTACCAGCCTTTGGATAAAGACATCTCCTTCACCAAAGACTTAGGGAGAAACAGCATGAGGCACAGTTTTAATATTTTCATCTTTCCAAAATGGACCAAGAAATCTTTCTCTTACCGCTTCCTCTCGTCACAAAACTCAAATAAAGACCGGTAAAACCCTTCTTCCGCTTTTCTCTTTGGGCGAGAGTTGACGGACGTAGGTTCCTACCAATTGTACGAGGCCTCCTCGAGCGTGGTCCCGCCTAGTCCGTTTACGAAGGATCAGCCAATGAGAGCACCGCTGTTTCAGCCAGTGGCGACCAAAGAAAGAAGAAGAGAGGGTATTGGCCGCCGACTGGGACTGCTGCCCAATAGGAGCAGGCCGAGGCCGCAACACAGGCTGGCGGATTGAGCTGCTCCGGAAGTGGTTGTTGGCGCCAGTCCGGCGAGACTTCTTCAAAGGAGACTGCAACTGCTCCGGGGGTCTCGCGAGTCTGAACGCGTCCTTCCGGCTTCAGGTGAGATGGGCGCTTACCTTTTCCCAGACCCTGGGCGTCTGGCTCCGGGATGACTTCCTGGGCTGGGTCCATGGACGCCGGGCCCCGGGACGCCCCAAGATGGGCTTCGGGCCGGCCTGGAACCCGACTGTCTGAGGAGGTTCGGCCGCTCCGGAAGGCCCCAACTGTCGGGGCTGAGTCTCCCGAATCCCCGCTCTTTTGGGGTTGCCAGTGAGGGTGGGGGCGGGGAAGGCAGGAACATCGGGGATCCCGGAAGGAGCCGACTTGGCCGCGGGGCCGGAATCACAGGTCCCGGTTTGCTCTCCAGGCAGCCGAGCCTCAGACTCATCATCTGCAAATAACTGCCGTCCCGTGGAGCGCCCTCTACTTGCATCACTTGCAAGTTGAACGAAAGACCTATTCTGTCCAACTTTATCTCACAGCAATACTGTGACGTAAACACTTTTATTATCCCCATTTTACAGAGGAGCAAGTAGAATAGGGAACCTCCTAAGGTCCCAGAGGTAGGATGTGACAGAGCAGGGATTTGAACCCAGGTCGGCCCGACTCTCCGCCGGCGCCTCTTAATCTTTTAACTGGGAGCCATCATCCCGACTGGAGCGGACATTGGTTGAAATCTGAGTGACAAAGCTTGGGAAGATTAGGGAAGTTCGACGCACCGCTGCTCAGCCCCAGGCCTGGAGGGATTTGTGTTTCCCCACGTTGATTGGGAAGCTTTGCTCCAGTATGGCGCTGGTTAGAGAACTTTCTGCCGGGATGAACATGTTCTATATCTCTCCTATCTCTGTGTCAATATCGGGTGCTAATATGTTCTTAGTTGTTGGGGGATTTTTGGTTGGTTTTGTGTTTTTAGGTGGATGGTGTGTAATTCAGTAGATATTTAGCATCTGCTCTGTACTTCTTGCTGTGTAGGATACACCGATGAATCAGGTTTGGATTCGGCTCTGGGCCTTTCACGTCTCATCAGAACTGGTTGTTCTCTAATCAGATCTGGCATATGATGGGAAGAAATTTCACTTTTTAATATTTAACCATACTGAGAAGTGCACAGAATAATTTTTAAAAGACCTGTGCATTCACCACACAGATGTAACAAATCTTGGCTTTGACTTTTTGATAGAATTCTTTTTTTTTTTCCTTAAAAAAAAAAATTCTGTATTCAAAGCCTCGTGTACCTCTGCACCCTTCCTCTCATGAATTTGGTATTTTTCATGACTGGGCTTGTTTTATACTATCTTATATCTATAAATCCATATAGTAGTGTGGTTTTGCATATTTTATAAGTGTCCTAAAATTGGAATTAATAATGGAGGTTGTTCTGTAACTGATAAAATTTTTGAGGAAATTTACCGTGTTGGGGTTCTTAGAAGAGAGTGTATGGTTACATCTTGACCAGAGGTTTTGCTTCACTTTCTTCTCCATTTTGAGTTCTCTCATTCTTGTACTTCAGTTAATCAAGTATTCTAGCTTGAGCTTTTAATATTATTATTATGTTTTAACTGTCTTTTGTTTTCTGAAAGAGTTACTCAGGTTTATCTTCCAGTCCTTCTATTAAAGCATTTATTTTGGCTGTAAATTTTCTTTTTTAAGAGCTCTTTCTTGTTTTCTGATTTGATCCTTTTTTCCTTGGCATTCTTTTAAGTTTGGATTTGTTTATTTATTTATTTATTTCTGTTTCTTGCATTGTATTCCTTTCTTTTCTCCGAGTTTCTTCTCTTTGTCTGCTTTGGTCTCTTTCTCTCATGTTGGAGGCTTTTCTTGAATGTCAGTTGTTCTTTGGCTATTTGGTCATTTTGAGGAGAGACCCCCAGAAAACTGAGTGGAAGCTCTTTATGAATGACTGAACCTTACCAACCAATGGACTTTTACTGTTAGATGTATGGGCAGAGATCCAGCCATTTTCTTGAGAGTCAGAGCTGTCAGTATTTATAGATCTTTCCTCTTGAGTTGGTTTTCTCTAGGCAACAATCCTGTAATTTCCTGCCTTGAGGCATAGAGAATGTATGTAAACCAGAATATTGCGTTCTGGATTTGTGCAGCTGGGGAGAAGGGTTGAAGTGTCTCACACTTGTGAAAGTTTGTAGACTTTCACTTAACTCTTTGTTTTCACTGCTGGTCTTAAGTCTGTCTGGTTCAAACCTCCAGTTGTCTGCAGCACAGGGGGAGGGGTTTTTTGATTGTTTGCCTGAGGGACAGAGTAACTACTTTCACAGGCTCTCCATCTCCGTCTTTCAATGCTGTCTTCTTTAGTACGTGGTTTTTACAGTCCCCTCAGTGGAAATTAGCTTGCTTCTCAACAGCACACAGTCCTACCAGTTATCAGTCCGAAAAACTGATTTGTGTGTCTCATACTCTCTTTACCTTGTACTTGTGGATCCACTGCTTTCAGTAGTTCAGTCCTCTTATTTTATCGATCGATTTATTTATTTATTTATTTATGGTTGCGTTGAGTCTTCATTCCTGTGTGCGGGCTTTTGTCTAGCTGCAGCGAGCGGGGTCTACTCTTGGTTGCGGTGTGTGGGCTTCTCATCATGGTGGCTTCTCTTGTTGCAGAGCACAGGCTCTAGGCACGCAAGCTTCAGTAGTTGCGGCATGTGAGCCCTAGAGTGCATGGGCTTCAGTAGTTGCAGCACACAGGCTTCAGTACTTGTGGCTTGCGGCCTCTAGAGCACAGAGTCAGTAGTTGTGGCACATGGGCTTATTTGCTCTGCAGCATGTGGGATCTTCCTGGACCAGGGATCGAACCTGTGTCTCCTGTGTTAGCAGGCGTATTCTTAACCACTGTGCCACCAGGAAAGTCCCTAGATCTATTTTAAAGGTTAGTGCTGTGATCACATGACTTCATGTTTTCAAAGGGCAAACAGGAAAACTGGTTATAAGTACCTATTATGGAAAAAAAAAGTCGAACAAAATCATCTCTTTAAGTTTCTCAGTTTTGCCAAGAATGATCTTAAACAGAAATATTAAAGAACAGATATGATTAGATAAAACATGTCTTATAGCTGATATATTTTACTAATACTTACAAATATTGTTTCTTCAGTGATGGCTCATGAAGCAATGAAATATGATCTTCAGGTGCAGTTAGATCACGGTGCTGCACAACAGCCTGCTCCTCCTGAAGTGGTCAGCGGCCAAGGGGGACCCGCCCTGCTCCAGCCTCCTCATACTGAGGTGGTCAGCAGCCAGGAAGGACCACCCCTGTTTGAGCCTGCACCTGCTGCAGTGGTCAGCAGCCAAGGGGGACCAGCCCTGCTCCAGCCCCCTCCTGATGAAGTGGTCAGCAGCCAAGAGGGACTGCCTCTGCTTCAGGCTGCTCCACAGGTATCCATTGATATGACGGAGGAGCTCTCAGGAGAACAGACTGTGGAGAACATCAATCCAGGAGTTTCAGAGGAGAGTAGGCAGGAATCTGGTGCTAACCACACTGCCCAAGTGTCTTCATTGGATTCAGTGAACAACTTCATCAGTGGGCTGCAGAGACTTCATGGCATGCTGGAATTCCTGAGGC
Source organism: Neophocaena asiaeorientalis asiaeorientalis (assembly GCF_003031525.2). NCBI lineage: Eukaryota > Metazoa > Chordata > Mammalia > Artiodactyla > Phocoenidae > Neophocaena > Neophocaena asiaeorientalis. Next base: position 3,440,283 of record NW_020185335.1, on the reverse strand, counting down.
CAACTTCGGACCACAGGGTGGGGCCAGTGAGAGCTAGGAGGAGGAGTTCTGCTTCACAGAGGGCAAGAGCTGGAGGGTCTCACAGGACAAACAGTGCCAGGTAAATATATGTATAAACAGTAGGATTAGTGCCAGATTGGGAATTATGAACCTTAGGCCCTGATCGTAGCCCCAGTGCTGCCAAAAATTGGCGTTGTGACTTGGCAAGTCAGGTGACCTTTCTGAACCCCCGTTACCTCATAAGTCAGATGAAAATAAAAGTGCTTGCCTTATTTACTTCACAAAGTAATGGAGGGGACAAGTTACACTGATATGTTTTGAAAACTCAGTGGTAGTTTGTTGGCAGCGGTTTCTGTAGAGGCTGGCTTTTCTTCAGATCATTTGTCTCTTGTACATCAAAAAAATATTTAACTTGCAAGGCCACTCCACTCGCCCATGTTTCATTGTTCTCCACTTAGTGGTGCAGTAGATTTTGGAAGATGGGCAGGCTGGATTTAGAGAAGCCTTGTGAAAAGTAGAGTGTGAATTAATTTAGAGCTTATCTGACTAAGTGAGAAACATTCTAGCCCTCCACACCTGATACTGTGTTGTAGAGTTAAAAATAATTTTCTTCCATAGGTTTTGGTTTGAATTTGCCTCTCGAAGGGCTTAGCTGTCAAGTCTTGACAGAGTTATTATGAAGAACAACAATTACCTATGCCTTACCTGTTTTTTCACTTCCTCCAGCTTTTTTGAAATACTTTGTTTCACATTTGGGCTTCTAAGTATCTTCATAATGTTGAGATTGAATTCAACCTTTTCATTTTAAATACGAAGGAAACTTGGACCCTGAGAGAGTGGTTTATTCAGGGTCTCATAGCGACAGCACTGAGGAGGTTAGAGCTGGTGTTGGAACCTGAATCTGACTGTTGTCAACAAAAACAGATAGAGGAAGCTTCAGTCAGACCCATTTGTTTTCTAACACTGTGAAAATAATGAGGTGACAATAAAAAGTGGTAGCTGGGCCATCTAATACCTATGTTTTACAAATGAGGAAGATGATGGGGTGATTTGTGATTTGACTGGGATAACTGGAACTGGACTGTGCCTTCTGATTCTGGATTTCAGCATCCTTTTCCATGGATCCTGCTGATTACTGTATCAGGGCCTGCTATTACTATGGCTTCAGTCTCTGTAATGCCTGGTCACTGCTGGATGTGATCCATCAAGGGTGAGAGGTGCCTAGTTCTGTGTTGACAAGAGTTGCAAATGTATGCTACTCTGTTATTTTAAGATGCCGTTTACTCGGATTTTGAAAACAAAGTAGGATTTCATACATTTGTGTCATAGGTGAAGGTACCCTGTAGTGCAATTTGGGGTCCCTGTTGAAGTAAGGGGACTGAGAGTTGAGAGCGGTGTCCCCAAGAACTGTCAAGAGGCCTCTTGCAGTAGTCCTCACGCTTGGTTGTTCATCCACTCACGAGCAGGCGGGGGTGGAGATTGCTCTTGGTCGGGGACTTTTGTGTTAACCAGTTCACAGGAGAGTGACACTTATAAACCAGATGCCAATTTACAGAGAAAATTAGAAACACCACAGAGACCAAATTCTCTTGTTGACATGGTCAGCATGATTCACCTAGGGGATGCTGCCACACAGAAGCCAGACTCTAATCAGAAAATAGCTTGATGTGTGTAGAATCTCTGCTCAGGGACTGAGCTTCAGAATTTAGATGTTAAATGATGTCAGTTAAGCTATTTGACTGACGGTCATATGTTTGTCTCCACAAAGAGAATAAAGCTTAAAGGCAAGGAATTATGCAGTTCAGTGGAGAGAACATGGATTCTGGAGCCAGATAAATGTGGCGTTAAAATTTTTTTCCTTTAAATTGTGTTGTAAACAAATTCCACACTAAATTCACATAAAAGTCTGAGCTTTTCCAGGACTCATTGCTTATACCTTCTGAATTTCTTGAGGTGGATTTCTCATTATGGTGTTTGACATTAGTCACCCGACAGACCATTCCTGGGCCAGGTGCTGAGAGCCTGGGCCAAGGTGAGCAGCTTTTGCCTCAGACTCCACCAAGAAGCCAAAATTGGGGAAACCTGCATAGTGGAATATTTTTCCCAACTACTTCTCAGCCAAGGTCACAAACTCCTTTCCTGTTTCTTTGTTTGAGGCTGCTTGATTCTGACAGCCAGCATCATCACTTATTCATCAAATATTTGTAACACTCCACTATGTGAGAGACTGAACTTTTGCTTGAAGATACGTTGGTGAACAGGACAGATCAGGGTACTGTTTCTCTTGGAGCTTATGGAATCTAGGACTATAGAGGGTAAGCAAGGGACAAGAACTTACTATACTGTTATTTAATTCAGAGATGATAAGTGTGGGAAAAAAGGAGAATTTCTTGGGTTCTAAGACTGTACTCCTAGCACTGCCTCCCAGTTGCTCTTCATAGTTCCTCTTTTATATGTCCCCACCTGACTTTGGAAATGCCTATTTTGCTATGTAAAAGCAATATTAATGAGTGATTTTTAAAAAAATAGTCAATCACTTAATTTTTTACTGGTTTCTATGCAGAATGCTATTGATATGCACGTAATAGCCTAACTTTATTATGTATTTCATTTGGTTAAAATGTTCTTAGGAAATACTGTTCTTATATTCTTATTCTCATGAGTAGCTATAGCTGCTGTTCATGCACAGTTCCTAAAATAAGTTTGTAAACTTGGTTAGCATTTTTTTTTGAAAAGGAAACCTGAGTGACATCAGTGAAAACGGCAGAGTAAGGACCTCAGAAAATTCTCTCCATAAAGTCATTGAAACAGGGCTTCCCTGGTGGCACAGTGGTTGGGGGTCTGCCTGCCAATGCAGGGGACATGGATTCGAGCCCTGGTCTGGGAAGATACCACATGCCATGGAGCAACTAAGCCCGTGTGCCACAGCTACTGAGCCTGCACGTCTGGAGCCTGTGCTCCGCAACGGGAGAGGCCGCGACAGTGAGAGGCCCGCGCACCGCGATGAGGAGTGGCCCCCGCTCGCCGCAACTGGAGAAAGCCCTCGCACAGAAACGAAGACCCAACACAGCCATAAATAAATAAATTTATTTTGTAAAAAAATAATTGAAACAACTGGCAAAATTTATCAAAATCAACTTTTCAGTACTCTGGAAATTAACCAAATACTTGTAGCAATTCAGTGAGTGAGTCTCAAACCAGCTGAATCTCAGTAAGAACTGTGAGCTTTGTGGCATTCCCTATTCCCATCCCCTTCTTCAGCTTCATAGTAGTCTTTTTTTTTTTTAATATTTATTTATTTATTTGGCTGTGTTGGGTCTTAGTTGCAGCATGTGGGATCTTTCATTGTGGCACGCGGGCTTCGTTGCCCCACGGCATGTGGGATCTTAGTTCCCCTACCAGGGATCGAACCCATGCTCCCTGCTTTAGAAGGCTGATTCTTAACCACTACGATGGAGGGACTTACTATGAAGTCCCTCCATAGTAGTCTTGAAAACTAAATGCCTGCAATCACAGTGAAAAGGCAGTAGTCTGGAAGCAACTAGAGAGAGTAGAATGGAATTGGAGGTCCTTCAAAGCCTCATCCCCAGAGAATTCTCTTTCTTTGACCTGTTCGTTGGTTTCCTGGAAGATCCCACTTGAAAGGCAATCCCTGGCTTGTCCAGTTCGAAAATTCTAAAGCCTTTTCCCCAGGGTCTGCCTGTGGCAGTGGATGACCATTGGGCCAAACATTAGACTAACCAAAAAGCTTAAAAGGAAAAGGTGGAGAATGAGATATTCCTATGGGGTTTTGAAAAGTTCTGACATATTCCTGGGAATCTAGAAGACCACATACATGCCCAGGGCTGTGTGCAGCTGGGCCCACAATCAGGAAAGACCTAAGAAGGCACTAAGTGAAGGCTGAGGCAGAGTTGTCACCTGCCTGGCTGATTATTGATGATGTGTCCCAACACACACATCAAGTCTCTCAGCAAAGACTGGGAGGTGTACTGATTCCAAGTGTTTAAGGAAATCTCTATCTAGTCGTGATGAACTGAACACTAAGCTAACCAAACAGAAACTTCAGTGGCCACACACAACGAAGAATGCAAACTTTATAGAATTAACTTCAGAAAAGTCACTAAACCAATAGTAACAACTATAAGAAATAGCAACAACAACAAACCCTGGGAATGGGTGAAATCTCATTTCCAGAGTTACCACATTATATTATTTGAAACGTCCAGTTTTCAAGAAAAAATAAGATATGTAAAGAAAGTATAACCAAAACACAGGAAGAAAAAATAGAAGCTGTACATGAAGAAGCCAAGATGTTGGACTTACTAGACCAACTTTAAATCTGCTATTTAAATATATTCAAAGAACTAAAACAAAGTATAAAACAACAAAATAGACAATATCAATAAAGAGACTGAAGTTATAAAAATGTACAAAATAGAAATACTGGAGTTGACACAGTAAATGGGAAAAAATCACTAGAGAGCTCAACAGCAGGTTTGAGCAGGCAAAAGAGAGAACTTTCGTCCTTTGACATTTTTGACTTGAAAAGTGGCTCAGAATAAGAGATGAGACAATGATGACCATAGCCAGGCTTCATACCTTCAAAAGACCTTGGTCTTAGTAGCTGCAGAAGCAGAATCCCATGAGGCCATATTTGATCAATAGGGCCCTTTTAGGGCTTCCCTGGTAGCGCAGTGGTTGAGAGTCCGCCTGCTGATGCAGGGGACGCGGGTTCGTGCCCCGGTCCGGGAGGATCCCATATGCCGCGGATTGGCTGGGCCGCTGGGCCTGTGCGTCCGGAGCCTGTGCTCTGCAACGGGAGAGGCCACGGCAGTGAGAGGCCCGCGTACCGCAAAAAAAAAAAAAAAAAAAAAATAGGGCCCTTTTTCATCTTGCCCACTCTCTTTTCAACCCCCTAATATCAGCAGACAAATTGCTGAGTCAGCCCTCCCTCCCTTCCTCCCTCCCTCCCTCCCTTCCTTTCTTTATATTAATGAGTCATGTCTTTAAAAGGTATTGACAAAAGAAATGCCAGTAAAGTAGGATTAGCTTTTAGCAGAGGAGTCAGGCTTCAGTGTGGGCCAATGGAATACTTGAGTGGAAAGAGCATGTCTCGTCCAGTCAGCACCTGCCTGAATCTCTATTCCTACTTCAGCGTTCAAAGGCAGCACTTAATGGCCTGATGATGCATTAAAATGACTAGGATTTACCTCCAAATTACTGTGGATTATTCTTGTGATGATGGTACATTGTACAAGAATTCTGTTGTCTTTCTGCATATATAGGTTGAGATCACCGCTGGATGCTTACTTTCAAGTGAGCAGGACGCAGCCTCATTCGCCAGCCACCTCTTATGGTTCAGAGACTAGGAATCCTGTCTCTGAAGACTTGCAGGTATCAGGTAGTTCTGACAGTGACGGCTCCACAGAGTATGAAGAGGGAGTTGTCCAGGCAGAGGAGCCTGGAGCTGTTGTTTTAGAAGGTGAGTGTTTTATCCAGATTTGATCCACAAGGTCAACATCTGGAAAGCTTAGACTCCAGAAGGCTAGAAACTCTAGACCTGTGTTTTGATACTTTGCCTTTTCACCCCAAATATCATAGATTAATGCTTTATAGTACAGAGCTTTCACTGGCCATAACTATATAGAGAGGATTTGATCTGGCTTGCAATTTAATGTGACTTGTGACCCATTGAGTTGGTCACTTTATAATGGCATTTTACATTCCCTTTCATTTTCTTAGACATTTGAGAAGGAAATAGATTATTTAAAAGAAAAGCTTCGTAAATTCAGCACCCTGTCTAGTCTGGTACTTTTTAAGTCCTAGTGTAATGTTACGTGTTGTGCAAGTGGAACGTTATTTAACAGTAGATGCGCAGAGACCCTTTAAGCATATGCTTGTATTAAAAAACTCTCTGGGAACTTCCCTGGTGGCACAGTGAATAAGAATCCGCCTGCCAACGCAGGGGACACAGATTCGATCCCTGGTCTGGGAGGATCCCACGTACTGCGGAGCAACTAAGCCCATGAGCCACAACTACTGAAGCCCACACGCCTAGAGCCCATGCTCTGCAACAAGAAAAGCCACCACAAGGAGAAGCCTGCGCACCACAATGAAGAGTAGCCCCCGGTCGCCACATCTAGAGAAAGCCTGTGCGCAGCAACAAAGACCCAATGCACCCAAAAATAAATAAAATTAAATCTTTACCCAGGAAAAAAAAAAACCAAAAAACCTATCTGATACCCTACACTGTGGTCTTCTCACACTAAAGGGGACCAAGGCTTGGAGAAATGGCTTTCCAGGTCTGTGATAGGAAATATACAAGATGGGCCTAGGGCATTTTATTGTGCTGGAAAGCAAGGAAGCTGTCTGAGTCTTACACAGTTACATCAGTAGGCACAGGTGCAACCTTGAGAGAGATCTTACTGGCCTAAGTTGGGACAGTTTGAGCATTAAAAAGAATAATGAATGTATTCTTAGATTACAGATTGAAATACATTAAATCTGTGTGAATCTATAAATTCATAATTGTGCACTTTTAAAAAAAAAAAAAAACCTTACTTATCACCATAATAGTTATTAGAGCCCTAACTCATTGCTCCGAAAACTGTTGAATAGAGGATTAAGCATTTATCCTGCCTTTCCTATATGAACTGTATCCAGAAAACCAAATAGTTGATGGAGAAGGTCTTTTAAGTGTTTGTTTTTGTTTTGTGGTACGTGGGCCTCTCACTGTTGTGGCCTCTCCCGTTGCGGAGCACAGGCTCCGGACGTGCAGGCTCAGCGGCCATGGCTCACGGGCCCAGCCGCTCCACGGCATGTGGGATCTTCCTGGACCGGGGCACGAACCTGTGTCCCCTGCATTGGCAGGCGGACTCTCAACCACTGCGCCACCAGGGAAGCCCTGTTTGTTTGTTTTTAAGACTTTTTTTTTTTAGAGTAGTTTATGGTTCACAACAAAACTGAAAGGAAGGTAGAGAGATCTCCCATATGCACCTGCCCCCCTCCCTCCCCCACACATACATGCACTGCCTCTCCATTATTGGCATCATTCACCAGAATGGTGCGTTAGTTACACACTGTAATCACTCGAAGTCTTTGGTTTACCTTGCGGTTTACTGTTGGTGTTGCACATTCTATAAGTTTGGACAAATGTATAATGACATACATCCATCATTATAATATCATATACAGTATTTTCAGTGCCCTAAAGATTCTCTGTGCTCTGCCTATTCTTCCCTTCCACCCACCCCCTAAGGAGGTTTTTTTTAATAGAAAAATTCCAACTAGTAATTGTAGCATGAATGATAGGGGGGAAAATTATCATTTTGTGACTCCTAATGCATTGACGTATCTAGTCAAAGATCATCAGTGACTCTTCAAACCATTAGATTGGATAGGCCCGTGAGCCACAGCTACTGAGCCTGCGCGTCTGGAGCCTGTGCCCCGCAACAAGAGAGGCCACGATAGTGAAAGGCCCGCGCACCGTGATGAAGAGTGACCCTCACACCACGATGAAGAGGGGCCCCCACTTGCCGCAGCAGAAAAAGCCCTTGCACGAAACGAAGACCCAACACAGCCAAAAAAAAAAAAAAAAGACATCATTAAAAGAGTGAGATGGCAACCCACTGACTAGAGAAAACATTCATAATACATATATCCAGAAAAGGGCTTACATCTAGAATGCATAAATAACTTCTACAACCTTATAGAAAAATGGGCCAAAGATTTGCAAAGGTACTTCCAAAGCAAGATAGCTAAATGGCCAATAAATATATACAGAGATTTGATTAGTCATCAGGGAAATACAGATTAAAACCACAGTGTGGTAACTGATATGCACCCACCGCAACAGCTAAAATTTAAAAGACTGACAATATCAAGTATTGGGAAGGATATAAAGCAACCAGACCTCTCATACAGTACTGGTGGGAGTGTAAATTTTTTTTTTTAATGCTGCTTGTAAGAGGGTCACTTTATTTATTTTTTTATTGAAGCATAGTTGATTTACAATGTTAGTTTCTGCTGTACAGCAAAGAGATTCAGTTATATATATGTATATTCTTTTTTTATATATTCTTTTCCATTATGGTTTATCATAAGATTTTTATTTATTTATTTATTTTTGGCTGCGTTGGGTCTTTGTTGCTGTGCGTGGGCTTTCTCTAGTTGCAGTGCCTGGGCTTCTCATTGCAGTGGCTTCTCGTTGCTGAGAATGGGCTCTAGGCATGCGGGCTTCAGTAGTTGTGGCACGTGGGCTTAGTTGCTCCGTGGTATGTGGGATCCTTCCAGACCAGGGATTGAATCCATGTCCCCTGCATTGGTAGGCGGATCCTTAACCACTGCACCACCAGGGAGGTCCCTCTTCTGCCCTTTTTTTTTTTTTTTTTTTTCATTTTTTGGTGTTTTTTTTTCCCTTAAATTCCGTATATATGTGTTAGCATACGGTATTTGTCTTTCTCTTTCTGACTTACTCTGCCCATTTTTTGATTGGGTTGTTTTTTTTTTGTTGAGTTGTATGAGCTGTTTGTATATTTTGGAAATTAAGCCCATGTCGGTCGCATCTTTTGCAGATGTTTTCTCCCATTCTGTAGGTTGTCTTTTCATTTTGCTTATGGTTTCCTTTGCTGTACAAAAGCTTGTAAGTTTGATTGGGTCCCATTTATTTAGTTTTGTTTTTATTTCTATTGCTTTGGGAGACTGACCTAAGAAAACATTGGTATGATTTGTTTTGCCTATGATCTCTTCTTAGGAGTTTTGTGGTGTCATGTTTTATGTTTAAGTCTTTGAGCCATTTTGAATTTATTTTAGTGTATGGTGAGAGGGTGTGTTCTAACTTCATTTATTTACATATGGCTGTCCAATTTTCCCAACACCACTTGCTAAGGAGACTGTCTTTTTCCCATTGTATACTCTTGCCTCCTTTGTTGAAGATTAATTGACTGTAGGTGTGTGGGTTTATTTCTGGGCTCTATTTTCTGTTCCATTGATCCATATGTCTGTTTTTGTGCCAGTACCATGCTGTTTTGATTACTGTAGCTTTGTGGTATTGTCTGAAGTCTGGGAGGGTTATGCCTCCTGCTTCATTCTTTTTCTTCAGGATTGCTTTGGCAATTCTGCGTCTTTTATGGTTCCATATAAATTTTAGGATTATTTGTTCTAGTGCTGTGAAAAATGTCATGGGTAATTTGATAGGGATTGCATTAAATCTGTAGGCTGCTTTGGGTAGTATGGCCATTTTAGCAGTATTAATTCTTCCAGTCCAAGAGCATGGGATATCTTTCCATTTCTTTGAATCATCTTCAGTTTCCTTTATTAATGTTTTATAGTTCTCAGTGAATAAGTCTTTCTCCTCCTTAGTCAGGTTTATTTCTAAATATTTTATTTTGGGGGGTGTGATTTTTTTCTTTCTTCTTTTTGGCCGCACAGCATGCGGGATCTTAGTTCCCCGACCAGGGATTGAACTCATGCCCCATGCAGTGGAAGTGCGGAGTCTTAACCATTGGACTGCCAGGGAAGTCCCTTGCGGGTGTGATTTTTAAAAGGTATTGTATTTTTACATCCCCTTTCTGATACTTCATTGTTAGTGTAAAATGCAACTGATTTCTGTATGTTAATCTTGTATCCTGCTACCTTGCTGAATTCCTTTATCAGTTCTAGTAGTTTTTGTGTGGAGTCCTTAAGATTTTATATATATAATACCATATTATGTGCATATAATGACAGTTTTACCTCTTCCCTTCCAATTTGGATACCTTTTATTTCTTTTTCTTGTCTGATTGCTGTGGCTAGGACTTCCAGTACTATGTTGAATAGAAGTGGTGAAAGTGGGCATCCTTGTCTTGTTCCAGATTTTAGCAGGAAGGCTTTCAGCTTTTCACCATTGAGTATTATATTGTCTGTGAGCTTGTCATAAACAGACATGTTTATGACAAAAAACATGTTCTTGTTCTTTGAGGAAGGCATGTATCGCTTGAACTTCTCTGTAAGAACTGCTTTTGCTGCATCCCATAGATTTTGTATGGTTGTTTTTTCATTGTCATTTGTCTCAAGGTATTTTTTAATTTCCTGTTTGATTTCATCATTGACCCATTGGTTTTTTAGTAGCATGTTGTTTAGTTTCCATGTAATCGTTTTTTTCTCATTTCTTTTTCTGTGGTTGATTTCTAGTTTCATGCTGTCGTGGTCACAAAAGATGCTTGAGATAATTTCTAAAAATATCAATTAAATCTAAAAGTTCTGTTGTATCATTTAGGATCTCTGTTTGCTGTATTGATTTTCAGTCTAGAAGATCTGTCCATTGATGTGAGTGGGGTGTTAAAGTCTCCTACTATTACTGTATTCCTGTCAGTCTCTCCCTTTATGTCTGTTAATTGTGTTTTATGTATTTTGATGCTTCTATATTAGGTGCATATACGTTGATGGGTTAAAATCCTCTTCTTGTGTTGATCCTTTTATCATTATATAGTGTCCTTTATCTTTCCTTATGGCCTTTTTCTTAAAGTCTATTTTGTCTGATATGAGTATTGCAACCCCCACTTTCTTATCATTTCCGTTAGCACCATATATCTTTTTCCATCCCCTCACTTTCAATCTGTATGTGTGCTTTGCCCTAAAGTGGGTCTCTTATAGGCAGCATATTGTAGGCTTTTGTTGTTTTTATCCAGTCTGCTACTCTGTGTCTTTTGATTGGAGCATTTAGTCCATTGACATTTAAAGTAATTTTTTTTTTAAAGAAATGTACAATTTATTTGTTTGTTTATTTATTTATTTATTTTGTGGTACATGGGCCTCTCACTGCTGTGGCCTCACCCGTTGCAGAGCACAGGCTCCGACGCACAGGCCCAGCGGCCATGGCTCATGGGCCCAGCCGCTCCACGGCATGTGGGATCCTCCCGGACCGGGGCACAAACCTGTGTCCACTGCATCGGCAGGCAGACCCTCAAGCACTGCGCCACCAGGGAAGCCCCCTATTTATTTATTTTTTAATGTTACAGTTTCTTTATTATTTTCTCAATTTTTTTAATTAAAAAAATTTATCTTTATTATTACTATTATATTTTTGGCTGTGTTGGGTCTTCATGGCTATGCACGGGCTTTCTCTAGTTGCAGCAAGTGGGGGCTACTCTTTGTTGCCGTGCACAGGCTTCTCCTTGCAGTGGCTTCTCTTGTGGAGCATGGACTCTAGATGCGCAGGCTTCAGTAGTTGCAGCACATGTGCTCAGTAGTTGTGGCACATGGGCTTAGTTGCTCTGTGGCATGTGGGAGCTTCCTAGACCAGGGATCAAACCCATTTCCCCTGTGTTGGCAAGCGGATTCTTAACTACTGCACCACCAGGGGAGTCCTTAAGGTAATTATTGATAGATATGTATTTATTGCCATTTTAAACCTTGTTTTCCCATTGATTTTATATTTCTTCTTTTTCCCTTTTTTCTTTTTGTTTTTCCTTTTGTGGTTTGATTCTTCTTATTATTAGTTTTTATTGGAGTATAGCTGATTTACAATGTTGTGTTAGTTTCTGCTGTACAGCAAAGTCAATCAGTTATACATATACATATATCCACTCTTTTTTAGATTCTGTTCCCATATAGGTCATTACAGAGTATTGAGTAGAGTACCCTGTGCTATGCAGTAGGTTCTTATTAGTTATCTATTTTATATATAGTAGTGTGTATTTGTCAATCCCAGTCTCCTAATTTATCCCTTCCCCCGATTATCTTTTGTATTATACTTATGTTCTCTTCTTTTTGGTTTTTGTGTATGTTTTTAATTTGTGGTTACCCTGTTTTTCAAGTGTAGTAACCCTTTCCTATATCTGCTTGCCTTAGACTGGTAGTCATATGGGCTCAAATACATTTAAGGAAATTTTTTTTTTAATCTACATTTTCTTACTCTCCTCCTCCACATTTTATGATTTTGATGTCCTCTTTTACATCAAAATGTAAATTGGTACAAACATTTTGCTAGTATTGTTATA
>NW_020185335.1:3334866-3428257 GCF_003031525.2 Neophocaena asiaeorientalis asiaeorientalis | reverse complement strand
CTAGGACCAGTGGCTCAACAATTTCACTTTTAGGTATATAGCCAAGGAAGTGAGTATATGTGTTCATGAAAGACATGTATAAGAATGTAATAACACTGTTCGTAATAGGAAAAAACTGAAAACTATCCACAAACCCATTAGCAGTAGAATGGATAAATAAATGTTATACTTTTACGCAGTAAAACACAGAAGTAAAAATGAACTACAACTCCACACATTAGTATGGAAAAATCTTGCAAAGAATGTCAAACAGAAGTAGCAGAAAGTGGGTAACTCAGATGCCATTTATATACAAAAACAGGCAAAACCAGTCGATGGTGTTAAAATTTAGTAAAGTAGTTACTTTGGGGGGGCAAGGTCACCTCCCTGCCTGTCACCCAAGATAAAAGGAGGACATAAGGGTATAAGGGCCACTCTTAGGGTTGTTGGTGATGTTCTGGTTTATAGTTCAGTTTGTGAAAATTCACTAAAAATATTTATGGTACACTTTTCTGTATGCATATTACATTTCAATAAAAGGTTTTTTTTAAAGAGCCAATTTGAAGGGATTCTTTCTGGCTTACGATGGAACAATTTGAGCCTCAAAAAGAAAAATAACTAAAAATTAAGATTACTATCTTGACCATTAATGGAAGCTGTGAAAGGTTGTTGAGGAACCAGATCGTCTGGTCAGACTGACATCACCTGAACCCAGTATAAGCCTCCTGGTGTACTGCTATCAGAAGCACAAAACCTAAGTTTCTTGCTGCCCTTCCTCTTTCCAAAAAACAGAATTGAATCTACAAAATCATCTAGGTCTAACGGCCAGTTTATAGGAAAGGCAGGCAGTGAAGCAGTAAGTAAGGAATACCACAGGAAGCAATCAGCCAAATCCAGGATGTAGGACATTTCATAAGACAAATGACCAAATCTCCCTCAACAAATCAGTGACAAGGAGGGGATAGAAGTAAGTGAAGGAGAATTGTTATAAATGAAAAAGATTTAAGAGACATAACAATCCAAGCTCACTGTTTGAAGACCTTGTTTGTATCCTGATTGGAATAAATCTATTTGTAAAGAGCAACTTTAAAGCAATTGGGAGGGACTTCCCTGGTGGTCCAGTGGTTAAGACTCTACGCAGGGCATGGGTTTGTTCCCTGGTTGGGGAAGATCCTGCATATCTCACTATGTGGCCACAAAACAACAACTGGGAAATTTTGAGTACAAACTAGGTGTCTGGGATGGTATTGAAGGATTATTGTTAACTTGTTAGATATAGTATTGTTAATTTTGTTAGGTATAGTGTTTATGTAAAAAAAAGAAGTCCTTATCAGTGAGTGCTACAAAAGTTTTTACAAGTGAAACCACATTTTAGCGTTTGTTATTAGGAAAGAAAATAATGGGAATGGGGGCTTATTTGGAACAAGATTGGAAAAATATTATTTTTGAAATTGGGTGATGGGTACTTGTGGGTTAGTTTACTATTCTGTCTACATTTAAAAATGAATTCATTGGGACTTCCTTGGCAGTCCAGTGGTGGGGACTCCATGCTTCCACTGCAGGAGGCTTGGGTTCAGTCCGCAGTCAGGAAACTAAGATCCCACGTGCTGCACAGCCAAAAAAAAAAAGGATTCATTGATGCTACTTGGGGAAATTGTCATTCCTTTTACATCAATAGTATCAATTAGAAATGGAAAGCTGTGGTGAGTCAGGCTCTCCTGCTAGCCTCATACCTGACTTATATCTTCTTTTATATATTACCTATCCCATCATTTCTGGAAACGACTTGGCAGAGCAACTAGGAGGTAACGACTTGGCAGAGCAACTAGGAGGTAATGACTTGGCAGAGCAACTCGGAGATATCTCAACAGAGGAAGAAGTTACATGTATTGGTGGAGGAGAGACTCTCCCCAAACAGGTAATATGAACATCCTTTTAAATGAGAGGTTTCTATTTACATTTAAAAAGGCAGGTGCAGATTAAAGTGGAAAACCCACAGACTTTGTAGGCAGGGGGTCCAGGTGTAGATCCTATACAAGTTACTCATTGTTTGTGTGGCTGCCTCCCCTTAGGTTTAAAAACATGGAGTAGGGGAAGATGTGAGGAGAACTTGTCCTGTCCACCTAACAAGGTTAAGTATCAGTTTAAGTAGAAGATATGAATGCAGTTTATGAACTGTCTGGCAGAAAGATTGCTATGAGATAAACAGTTTTTATTTTTAAAAATTACAGATATCACTGTCCTCAATATGAGACTTACTTATACCAACTGTGGACCCTGCCAGTTCCAAAACATCATTGATTCAGTTTTTGCAAGTTTCTATTTTTATTCATTCTCTCCAGAAAAGTTACTCTCATATAAATTTACTTATGTGTATAAATGTTTTTTCTTCATTTATTGAAATATAGTTGATGTAAAGTATTATGTTAGTTTCAAGTGTACTGCAAAGTGACTTGACATTTGCATACATTATGAAGTGATCACCACAATAAGTTTAGTAACCATCTATCCCCATACAAAGTTATTACAATATTATTGGCCACATTTTTCATGCTATGTATTACATCCCCATGGTTTATTATTTTATAACTGGAGGTTAGTACCTCTTAATCCCGTTCACCTATTTTGCCATACCCCACTCCCCTTCCCTCTGGCACTCACCCATTTGTTCTCTGTGTCTCTTAGTCTGGGTTTTTTTGTTTTGTTTTATTTTTCAGATTCCACATGTAAGTGAGATTATATGCTATTTGTCCACACTCCATACTGTTTCCTGTAGTGGGTGCACCAATTTACATTCCCACCAACAGTGCATGAGTGTTCCCTTTTCTCCACATCCTCGCCAATGCTTGTTATTTGTTGTCTTTTTGATGATAGCCATTCTGACAGGTATAAGGTGGTATCTCTTTGTGGTTTTAATTTGCATTTCCCTGATAATTAGTCATGCTGAGCATCTTTTCTTTTTATGTGTCTGTTGACTGTTTCTTTGGGAAAATGTCTGTTTGTGTCTTTTGCCCTTTTTTTTTTTTTTTTTTTGCGGTACGCGGGCCCCTCACCATTGTGGCCTCTCCCTTTGCGGAGCACAGGCTCCGGACGCGCAGGCTCAGCGGCCATGGCTCACGGGCCCAGCCGCTCCGCGGCATGTGGTATCTTCCCAGACCGGGGCACGAACCCGTGTCCCCTGCATCGGCAGGCGGACTCTCAACTACTGCGCCACCAGGGAAACCCTGCCCATTTTTAATCAGGTTGTTTTTTTGCTGTTGAGTTGTATGAGCTCTTTGTTTATTTTGGATATTATCAGATATATCTTTTGTTAATATCTTCTCCAATTCGGTAGGCTGCCTGTTCATTTTGTTGATAGTTTCCTTTGCTGTGCAAAAGCTTTAGTTTGATGTAGTCCTGTTTGTTTATTTTCACTTGCTTCCCTTGCCTGAGGAGACATATTCAAAAAAAATACTGCTAGGACTGATGTCAAAGAGCCTATTGCCTATGTTTTCTTCTAGAATTTTTATGGTTTCAGGTCTTATATTTAAATCTTCAGTCCATTTTGAGGTTACTTTTGTATATGATGTGAGAAAGTAGTCCAGTTTGATTTTTTTTTGCTTGTAGCTGTCCAGATTTCCCAACACCATTTATTGAAGAGGCTGTCTTTTCCCCATTGTCTATTCTTGCCTCTTTTATCATAAATTAATTGCCCATATAAGTGTGGCTTTATTTCTGGGCTCTCTGTTCTGTTCCATTGATCTATATATCCGCTTATGTGATAGTACCATACTGTTTTGATTACTGTAGTTTTGTAGTATAGTTTGAAATCAGGGAGTGTAATGTTTCCAACTTTGTTCTTCTTTCTTGAGATTGCTTTGGCTATTTGGAGTTTTATGTTTCCATACAAAGTTTAGAATTGTTTATTCTAGTTCTGTGAAAAATGTTATTCATATTTTGAGAGGGATTGCATTGAATCTATAGATTGCCTGGCGGGAGTATGATTATTTTAACAGTGTTAATTTTTCCAATCCATGAGCATAGTATATCTTTCCATTTGTTTGTGTTGTCTTCAGTTTCTTTCATCAGTGTCTTATAGTTTTCAGAGTACAGGTCTTTTACCTCTTCAGTTAGATTTATTTCTAGGTATTTTGTTCTTTTTGATGTAGTTCACAAATGGGATTATTTTCTTAATTTCTCTTTCTGATAGTTCAGTTTTAGTGTGTAGAAATGCAACAGATTTCTGTAGATGAATTTTGTATCCTTCAACTTTACTGAATTCATATAAATGTTCTATTTTAAAATTCACACAAGAGGGATTATATAATATCCTGTTCTGGGACTGGTTCCTTTTCCCCCAACTTACTGCATTTTGGAGAGCCTTTTAGTGTCAGTACATAAAATTGAATCTCATTCTTATTGGTAGTAATAGCTGCACAGTGTTTTTACATAGGAATACATTTTTAGTTAACTCTTCCCTTGCCATGTACACTATGGTTGTTCCCTTTTTCTTTATTTCTTTGTTGTTGCTGTTGCTTCCTAATAAGATCATGCTGCACTGAGCATCTTTGTACTATTGTCTTGGCAAATATTTGTGATTATCTTCATGGGATATATTTCTAGCAGAAAGATTGCTATATCAAAGGAAAGATGTATGTATTTTTAGTTTTGATAGATAATGCCAAGTTGCTCTCAGGAAAATTTGTGCCAGTTTTACTTGCAGCAGCAGTATGTAAGCATGCCCATTTCTCCCTCACCCTCAGTGCTTGGTGTCATCAGACATCAATTTATGCCATCTAATAGATGAAAAAGTAAAAATGTGGTCTCTTACTTGAATTTTCATTTCTTTAATTATAAGTGAACACTTACCAACCATTTGTATTTTTGTGTGAGTTGTTTATATCCTTTCTTTTTTTCCTGGTATTTTTTTTTCTTTATTCACATGAGCCAGGTATTTTATAGCTACTTGAATTGATTATGGACCTAATTTCCAATGTATAACAAATTTAATATTCCCTGTTGTTATTTAACTGGGTCACTTCTACGTCTGTATTGTTTTAATATCTTCGTAAATATAGCTCCTTTTTGTCATTTGAATGAAAGAAAATCAAGAATTTTATAAGCTCAAAGGGTAATAATATTTTCATGGCTTATATTACCTTTGACCAGATTGCATTCTGGAAAGAATGGGAAGTGATTCATGGGTGTTGGGGTTTTTCTTTGGCATTTTCAATTGTGTTTGTATCATTTTTGTGTGACTTTTTGTTAATTTGATAGAGTTTCACATCTTCTTCAAGACTGATTTTGCATTTTCTCTAATTTGAATGTATTCTGGTTTCCATCTAGCAGTCTCCCCAGAAGTCTAATCCTCTTCTAGCTTCTGCTTCTGTGGATGAGGAAGAAGTGGACACTTGCACAATATGTTTGGAACAGTGGACCAATGCTGGGGATCACCGGCTCTCGGCATTGCGCTGTGGGCACCTCTTTGGGTATAAGTGCATTTCTAAGTGGCTCAAAGGACAGGCACGAAAATGTCCTCAGGTAAAGACCATAGTTAAGAACTGTGCATGTGCACAGTCAACATGTTAAGTCAGGAGGATTCCTAGAACCACACTTATTGTGTCCCATTGGGCTCCTTAGTGCAACAAGAAAGCCAAGCACAGTGACATCGTTGTCCTTTATGCCCGAACCCTGAGAGCTTTGGACACTAGTGAACAGGAGCTCACAAAAAGGTAGGTGGCAAGAGTCTGCCTAGCTGGAATATTCCCTTTTGGTTCTTTGTATGCACCTCTGAAAAGGTATGAGTCACTCTTAGTGTGGTTCTGAGGCTTTCCTTGGGCTGTGACTGGGGATCTCTGGGGATCATTGGCAATCTGTCTAACACTGTGATTTATGATACATGTCTGACCATCTGAAGCATGGTTTGCTCTCCATATAGCATTAAAAATGATGATCTGGGGCTTCCCTGGTGGCACAGTGGTTAGAAACCCGCCTGCCAGTGCGGGGGACACGGGTTCGAGCCCTGGTCCGGGAAGATCCCACATGCCATGGAGCAACTGGGCCCATGAGCCACAACTACTGAGCCTGCGCTCTAGAGCCCACGAGCCACAACTACTGAAGCCCACGTGCCTAGAGCCCATGTTCTGCAACAGGAGAAGCCACCGCAATGAGAGGCCCACGTGCCGCAAGGAAGAGTAGCCCCTGCTCACCGCAGCTAGAGAAAGCCCACGCACAGCAACCGACCCAATGCAACCAAAAATAAATAATGAATGAATTAAAAAAATTAAAAAGTCATAGAGAAACCTTTAGCCATACAGTAATACCTCACACCTAGGCTGGGAAGCAGACCCAATCAGAAAGGTAGCCTGGATTTTTTGTAGCCTGTCCAGATTCTTCCCTAGGGGTTACATTTACTGCCTGCCTCTGCTGCTAAATACTGTGAACACTGAATCAGGGAATCCTCTGTCTTACTCTTTGTAGCCAATTCATGGCCATCTAGAACATACTCCCAAGTCTCAATCTCCTTGTCACTAGAATAGACTTAATGATACTTTTTAAAAACTGAGAATTTTTGTTTCTTGTGTCCCTAAGCCCTCCTGCAACAGTACTCTGCAAAGAAGTCTCACAAGTGAGACTTTGCACTTGTCGTACAATGCAAGAAATTATCAAGATTTTGGAAGCCCATGAACAAATGCTAATAACACTACTTATAAAATATGCTCTAAGAACATTAAAGATTAAAAATACCTGCACTGGACTTCCCTAGCGGTCCTGTGGTTAACACTGCACGCTTCCACTGCAAGGGGCACAGGTTCGATTCCTGGTCAGGGAACTAAGATCCCACATGCCTCGCAGCACAGCCAAAAAAAATAAAAAGAACCTGCACTGAGAGAGTACAGGGATGTGGGTTTGCTCATGTATTACTGGTAAAAATGTACATAGGCACAAACATTTAGAGAGGCCTTTGGCACTATGCTTCAGAAGTCTAAAAGTAATTCTGCTTCAGGCATTTTTTCTAAAGAAATGATTAAGGATATGTGCAGAGATGTACTTAGTAAGACTTGATTTTTGCTTAATACTCTGAGGCACATATCCTAGTTGATATATGTAGCTCTAGTTGATTCATTTTAATTTCTATATAATATTCTATTTCTCTAATTAGAGTTTACTTACATGTATTTCGTATTGGTGGACAGTTAGGTCGTTTCCAGTTTTTGTTAATATAAGCCATGCTGCAGAGAGATAGGTGAGTTTCTTTAGGTCTAGAAGTGGATTTGCTTTATCATAGGGTACATGTAATTTCAACTTTACTAGATATTGTCAAATTGCTCTTCCAAGAGGCTATTCCAGTATATACCAGCAGCAGTGTAAGAGATTTCTCATTTTTTTCATACCCTCACCTACTTTATATTATCAGACTTAATTTTTGCCAGTTTCATGGAGTGAAGTAGTATTTACTTTAATTTGCTTTTCCTCAATTGCGGTTGAACCTACTTTTCTATACATTGTGCTCAAATATTTTGCTCATTTATACTGAACAAAATATATTGTCTCTTACTAATTTATAGTTCTTTGTTTTCCTTATACCAACGCTTTGTTGGTTGTATACCTTGCAAATGTCATCTTCTAGTTTATAGTTTGTCTCTTTAACTTGTCTATTGTATCTTTTGTTGAACACAAGTTTTTAATTTTAGTGTAGTCATTTATCAATCTCTCGTTTTGTGTGTTTTTGTCCCTACTACATTACAATCATGGAGATATAATATCTTCTTTTAAATGTCTTTTTTTTTTTTTTAATAAATTTTTTCTTTTTGCTGCATTGGGTCTTTGTTGCTGCGTGTGGGCTTTCTCTAGTTGTGGCACGCGAGGGCTACTCTTCGTTCCGGTGCGCGGGCTTCTCATTGTGGCGCCTTCTCTTGTTGAGGAGCATGGGCTCTAGTTGAACGGGCTCAGTAGTTGTGGCGCATGGGCTTAGTTGCTCTGTGGCATGTGGGATCTTCCTGGACCAGGGCTTGAACCCGTGTCCCCTGCACTGGCAGGCAGATTCTTAACCACTGTGCCACCAGGGAAGCCCCTTTTAAATGTCTTTAAAAGTTTTAGTTTTTACACTAGTTTTTAGTCTACCTAAAATCTAGTTTTATGGATGACCACAATTGTATTAATTGTTAAAATTAATAATTTAAAAACTAATAAATAATTTTAAATTAATAAATAAAAATTTATATAGAAATATTCTTTCTATATAAATTTCCATTGCTACCTCTATCCTAAATTTAGTTTCTATATTATGAATGGACTACTCTGTTGTTCTGGGGTCTGTTTGTTAATTCTTGCACCAGTACTTCAATTTAGTCTTTCCAGCTGTGAACATTATATAATATCCTTTCACTTATTCCCTGTTTCATTTGTGTCTTTTATAACTGTGTTTTGCTTCTTAAAGGCCTTAACTTTATTCCTAGGTTGCTGTTGTTAGACTGCTATTTCGAATGAATTTTTTTCTGTTATATTTACTAGTCAGTTATCTGGTATATGGGGAATTCTGTTGATCTAATTTTCTTGATCTTGACTACAGCAGCCTTGCTGAACTCTAATAGTTTGTGGGTTCTCTTGAATTATAAGAGCCACTTTATCCCTTCCTTTCTAATTTTCATCTTTTTTTCTCTCCTATCTCATTGGAGTGGAAATTTCTTTTTTTGCATTTCATATTTTGAAACATTCAGAGTTATGATTTTTATTCCTGGTGAATGTGTCCTTTCATTACACATTGTTCCTCTTTATGCCTATTCATCCTTTTTAATTCTAATCAGTCTTTTTTTAACATTTGCCGAGTGTATACTTTCTATCTTTTTAACTTAAGCCTCTTTTTAAATTTTATTTATTTATTTATTTATGGCTGCATTGGGTCTTCATTGCTGCACGCGGGCTTTCTCTAGTGGGGGCTACTCTTTGTTGTGGTGTGCGGGCTTCTCGCTGTGGTGGCTTCTCTTGTGGAGCACGGGCTCCAGGCACGCGGGCTTCAGTAGTTGTGGCATGCGGGCTCTAGAGTGCAGGCTCAGTAGTTGTGGCACATGGGCTTAGTTGCTCCGTGGCATGTGGGATCTTCCCAGACCAGGGCTCGAACCCATGTCCCCTGCACTGGCAGACAGATTCCTAACCACTGTGCCACCAGGGACGTCCAGCCTCTTTTTATAGTGTTCTTTAATTTGAATATTTGATGAACAACCAGTCCCTTATTTTCTTTTCATCCAGTAGATAACCTTGGTCTTTTAACAGGTCATTTTTACTCTTTTATAATTTGGCTCTAACTCAAGCAGTGAGCTTGGCTGTAATCCCTCATTTTGCATTTTAGGTCCCCATTCCCTAGTAAGAGCCAGATTCCTGGTCATCACTGCCTACTTCAACACTGAGACCCACCCCAGTAGGCTCATGAGTTCAGCCCTGCATGCTACTTTCCTGTAGTGTTTCTGGGCTTGAGAGATTTTTCACTCGTTATATTTTATTCACTATCGTGACATATTTACAGCAAAGTGTATATCATAGCATGAATTTACTATGTCATCTTGATGAGAAGTCTTCTGTAGCCTTTCTAATCTCCACCTGTTGCCGGCTTTCCCCCTCTAGTTCCTTAGAAGAGGAGCAGATGCTAAGGAAGAAGGCTGAGTTAGAATCGGCACAGTGCCGGCTCCAGCTTCAAGTCCTCACTGAGGAATGCACTAAGCTTCACAGTCATGTTCAGGTAAGTTTGCCTTCTCTAATCCAAAGAACTTTTGGAGTAGGAATTAAGAAGGCATCTAAATATTATTTAGTTTCATCTCAGATACGAATAGGATTTACCAGGTTTTTCAGGAAGCAAACATGATCAGCTCTTTGTTTCTGATTAGGGCTTATATACATGCTTTATGATGAATTCTACTGCAGTGTGAATTCTTAAAAAATTGAACAGCCACCTGATAATCAAAACTTGTTTAAGTCGTTTCACTTCCTTGAATCTACCAATTAAATGAGAATTTCAGACAAAATGACCATTAAGGACTTTCAGTGCTTTATGATTCCATGCTCTCCCTATTTCAATTGCTTGTTGAAATATTGTGAAAACTGCAGCAGTTCTTTAGGATTCATGTTAACATTTTCTCGTAAAGGATAAGAAATATCCTTGTATTAGATCAAGGAATTGTGTATGAGGGGAATACCAAACGAAAAAGCTTCACATTTACAAAATCTTTTTCGTTTTAGGACTTGAAAAAACTTATCGTGCAGCATCAGGGTCAGATTTCACAGCTGACTGGGAGTTCCCAAGCACGTTTCCTAAGCAGCCTGTCCTCCAGCCAGAGCCAACACAAGTACCATTTCCAGAAGACATTCACAGTGTCTCAAACAGGAAACTGCCGAGTCATGACATACTGTGATGCTCTGAGCTGCCTGGTAGTATCACAGCCTTCTCCTCAGGCCTCCTTCCTTCCAGGTGAACAGTCCAGAACCTCAGGTGTTTTTTTTTGGTTTTGTTTTGTTTTGTTTTGTTTTAAGGAACATTTATTTATTTATTTTTTGGCTGCGTTGGGTCTTCGTCGCTGCACGTGGGCTTTCTCTAGTTGTGGCGAGAGGGGGTTACTCTTCATCATGGTGCATGGGCTTAAGAGATGCAGTGGCTTCTCTTGCTGCAGAGCACGGGCTCTAGGCACGCAGGCTTCAGTACTTGTAGCTTGTGGGCTCTAGAGTGCAGGCTCAGTAGTTGTGGTACACAGGCTTAGTTGCTCCGCGGCATGTGGGATCTTCACGGACCAGGGTTCAAACCCGTGTTGCCTGCGTTGGCAGGCGGATTCTTAACCACTGCACCACCAGGGAAGTCCCCAGAACCTGTTTTTATGTTCATTTTTGGACTCTATTTCTCTCCTCCCTTCTTGAAGAATCCAGGACTCACTAGTAGGTGAGCACTGTCCACAGCCCACCAAATCACTTTTTCCTAGTCACTTTCCTGTTAATACAGATACTTTAGGGTACTGCAAAGATGTCTGTACTGTCTGTTGACGTCATTCTGTAAATTTGTTCACCAAAAGGGTAGAGATACTGAACCATGGTAAAGTGAGAGAAGATGTACTTAGAAGTGTGGGTTGTCCAAGGATAAGAACATCATTCCTGTATGTCCCACTAAAGTACAGGTTCATTTTAGGCTAGAAATATTTGAAAAAACACTACCCCAAGCTCTAATTCAAGTTAAAACAAGATTTAATGCTTATTTTCAGTAGTGTTCAAATGGACAAATTCCAAATAAAAGAATTTGGGAACATTATTATTTTATTAATATTATACTGCTTTTCTCTTTTTTGTGTGCTTTTCAAGCTTAATTTTAGGTTGTCTTAATGTTGAAAACCAAATCTCACATGCCCAGTGTTGTAGATGTTTTTCCTGCTGTCTTCAGCATATGATTTCTGTCAACTGTCAGGTCCCTTTGCTTCAGCCTGATTTCCTGTCCCCCAACTTAGAAGTTACATTCAAATGCTTCAAAACTATGTCCCCCACACTTAGGTATATATAGGATTGGTGGTGGAATCCCTAGATTATCTTATATTTCTCTATTCACTAATATTACCTATGAGTTGAGAGGCTATCAGGAGGCTCCAATTGAGGGGAAAGTAAAAGGATTGTTTATAATGTTCCTATATCCCATTCAAGATTTTAATAAAATGATTTATCATCATATAAAACCTTCCCCATTAATTGGAAAAATACTTATTTCTTCCAGTTGTTACCCCAAATTGGGTGTGATCTGTTCCTTTATTTCTTAATGTGTCTATTCCATACTGCAAGCTAGCTCTCCCTGATAGACTGATGATGCTGATTTCCTCTTGTTTCCTTTAATGATTAACTAGGCAAATACTCATGTTCCCTTGTCAATTTAAAGCCTGTAGTTTCTGTGTTTGTTTCTCTGGCTCTCCCAATTCTGTTTCAGGAGAAAACACAGTAAACTTTCTCTCACTTTTTCCCCTAGTGAAGCAGAAGTGTGATCTTGAATCTAGGATTTGACAAATTTTGTTTGTGTATAACTCAGGTAAAATAGATTCTTGGTAAAAATAAATGTATTATCATAACCTTGTAAGAGAACAGAGTAACAAATAAATTTAAAAGGACAAGTTTTTGGCTTTCTTTTCCTCTCTTGGAATGATATACATTGATTAGCATACTTGATGTCATCTGTTTTCATTCTGTTCCAGAAAAATGTAACATATCTTGACCACCTGACACAGAAATTACTTATTTCCATTCTTTATTGTTCACTATCTGTTCTACATCTTGAGTATGTGTGGCTCAGGTGGAATAGTGTCTTTCTCTCTCTCTCCCCCAACAGCTTTATTATTAAAGTATAATTGATGTGCAATAAACTGCACATACGTAACGTGGTGCACCATTTGGTGAGTGTTGATATATGTATACACTCCTGAAACCATCGCCACAGTCAAGATAATGAACATAGCTATCACCCTGAAAGTTTGCTCAAGCCCTTTTGTAATCCATCATCCACCTGTCCCTCCCTCCTCTCCCCATCCCCAGGCAACCACGTTCTGTCATGATAGATCAGTTCATATTTTCTAGAATTGTACATAAATGGAACCATACAGTGTTACTCTTTTTTTTTGTCTGGCTTTTTTCAACATAACTTTTTAAAGATTATCCATATTATTGTGTCTATCAGTAGTTCATTTCTTTTTATTGTTGGGTAGTATTCCATTGTATGTATATACAGTGGTTTATCATTCACTTATTGATAGATATTTGAGATGGAATGTATTTTTAAAATAAATTAGAACCCCAGGGACTTTTTATTTTCTTTGTTCAACTAGCTTTTCCCAGAGACATGCCAAGAAAGGTGAAGAAAGGACCTACTTGAAATGGTAGTTTGCTTTGCCCTAAATTGACTTTCAGTGATCTGTTTCACTCTCTCGTATCTTTGGCAGGCTTTGGTGTTAAGATGTTGAGTACTGCCAACATGAAAAGCAGTCAGTATATTCCCGTGCATGGCAAACAGATACGTGGACTGGCTTTCAGCAGTCGATCCAAAGGCTTACTTCTCTCTGCTTCCCTAGACAACACAATTAAACTGACCAGGTGAGTGCTTTGTGGGGAAGATGGGCCCTGGGTTGCCTAGGGTTGAATAGTGTGGAAATTAGTTATCTTTGTTATGATGACCTTGGCTTTTGTGGGGGTGGGATGGGAGATGTCTAAGGCATTGTCTTCTCAGATCCAGCTTCATTGAATTTAAAATGTATTGCTTTAAAAAGTGGACACAGCTGGTGACAAAATAGAACGTGTGGTGTTCCATCTCTTTAAAATTATATATGTTACAAAATATATCTTAAGTCACACAGATGAGAGTAGCACCCTAGAGTTGGTAGAATGACAATATGGAGGGAGCCTTGGTACTGAGTCACCATACTAGCTTGGGACTGCTTATTCCTTGTCTGTTCCCGGATCGTTGTGCCTAACAGAAATGCCTACCAGGAACTCATTGTCCTGGGTGCCATGATGACTGCTCTCATCAGTAACCACATTTTATTAGTAGTCAGTTACTACATTTTATCTTTCACATGCTCTGCAAGTACCCTGAACCAGATCTGAGTGTGCTCCATGCCTTTATCTTTTAGAAAGTAGTTCTAACCCACGCACCTATGGCCACCTAATCTATGACAAAGGAGGCAAGAATATAGAATGGAGAAAAGACAGCCTCTTCAGTAAGTGTTGCTGGGAAGACTGGACAGCTACATGTAAAAGAATGAAATTAGAACACTCCCTAACACCATACACAAAAATAAACTCAAAATGGATTAAAGACTTAAATTTAAGGCCAGACACTTTAAAACTCTTAGAGGAAAACATAGGCAGAGGACTACCCTGGGGGTGCATAAGAATCTGCCTGCCAACGCAGGGGATACGGGTTCGAGCCGTGGTCCAGGAAGATCCCACATGCCATGGAGCAACTAAGCCCGTGCGCCACAACTAATGAGGCTGCGCTCTAGAGCCCGCAAGCCACGTCTACTGAGCCCGCATGCCACGACTACTGAGCCAGCACACCTGGAGCCTGTGCTCCACAACAAGAAAAGCCACCGCAATGAGAAGCCTGCACACCGCAACTAAAGAAAGCCCATGCAGCAACAAACCCCAATGCAGCCAAAAAGAAATATGTAAATAAATAAACTTATTTTTTTTAAAAAAACAAAAACATAGGCAGAACACTCTTTGACATAAATCACAGCAAGATCTTTTTTTTTTTTTCTTGGCGGTACGCGGGCCTCTCACTGTTGTGGCCTCTCCCGTTGTGGAGCGCAGACTCAGCGGCCATGGCTACGGGCCTAGCCGCTCTGCGGCATGTGGGATCTTCCCGGACCGGGGCACGAACCTGTGTCCCCTTCAGCGGCAGGCGGTCTCTCAACCACTGCACCACCAGGGAAGCCCGCGTGATCTTTTTTGACCCACCGCCTAGAGTAATGAGAATAAAAACAAACAAAAGGGACTTAATTAAACTTAAAAGCTTTTGTACAGAAAAGGAAACTATAAACAAGACAAAAAGACAACCCTCAGAATGGGAGAAAATATTTGCAAATGACGCAGCTGACAAAGGATTAATCTCCAAAATACACAAACAGCTCATGCAGCTCAATGTCAAAAACACAAATAACCCAGTCAAAAAATGAGCGGAAGACCTAAGTAGACATTTCTGCAAAGCAGACATACAGATAGATGGCCAACCATGAAAAGATACTCAACATAACTAATTATTAGAGAAATGCAAATCAAAACTATAATGAGGTATCACCTCACACTGGTCAGAATGGCCATCATCAAAAAATCTACAAACAGTAAATGCTGGAGAGGGTGTGGAGAAAAGGAAACCCTCCTGCACTGTTGGTGGGAATGTACATTGATACAGCCACTATGGAGAACAGTATGGAGGTTCCTTGAAACACTAAACATAGAACTACCATACGATCCAGCAATCCCACTACTGGGCATACACCCAGAGGAAACCATAATTCAAAAAGACACATGCTGCAGACTTCTCTGGTGGCACAGTGGTTAAGAATCTGCCTGCCAATGCAGGGGACACGGGTTCAAGCCCTAGTCCAGGAAGATCCCACATGCCACGGAGCAACTAAGCCCATGTTGCATGACTACTGAGCCTGCGCTCTAGAGCCCGCGAGCCACAACTACTGAGCCCATGTGCCACAACTACTGAAGCCCACACGCCTAGAGCCTGTGCTCCACAACAAGAGAAGCCACTGCAATGAGAAGCCAGTGCACCGCAACAAAAAGTAGCCCCCGCTCAGTGCAACTAGAGAAAGCCCGCGCACAGCAGCGAAGACCCAATGCAGCCAATAAATAAATTAATTA
Source organism: Neophocaena asiaeorientalis asiaeorientalis (assembly GCF_003031525.2). NCBI lineage: Eukaryota > Metazoa > Chordata > Mammalia > Artiodactyla > Phocoenidae > Neophocaena > Neophocaena asiaeorientalis. The sequence goes on along the minus strand of NW_020185335.1, from coordinate 3,412,918 downwards.
ATTAAAAAAAAAGAAAGACACATGCGCTCCAGTGTTCATTGCAGCTCTATTTACAGTAGCCAGGACACGGAAGCAACCTAAATGTCCATCACCAGAGGAATGGATAAAGAAGATGTGGTACGTATATACAATGGAATATTACTCAGCCATAAAAAGAAACGAAATTGGGTCATTTGTAGAGACGTGGATGGACCTAGAGACTGTCATGCAGAGTGAAGTAAGTCAGAAAGAGAACAACAAATATATTAACACATATATGTGGAATCTAGAAAAATGGTATAGATGATCTTATTTGCAAAGCAGGAATAGAGACACAGACATAGAGAACAAATGTATGGATACCAAGGGGGAAAAGAAGAGGGTGGGAGGAATTGGGAGATTAGGATTGACATATATACACTATTGCTATTATGTATAAAATAGGTAACTAGTGAGAACCTACTCTATAGCACAAGGAACTCTATTCAGTGCTCTCTGGTGACCTAAATGGGAAGGAAATCCAAAAAAGAAGGTATCTATGTATACATATAGCTGATTCCTTTTGCTGTACAGTAGAAACTAACACAAGATTGTAAAGCAACTATACTCCAGTGAAAATTAATTAAAAAAAAAAAGTAGTTCCGATTAGATGTCTCTTAGTTGGCTTCTTATTGAATTTCTGCAGCTAAATCTGAGGGACATCATGATGCCTGCTCCAGGCCTGATATACCTTTTGACTTTTCAAGAATGCTTCAGCTTAATTTTACCCCCAAAATCAACGTACCATTATGTTTTATGTGTATCTATATGCTGTGACTTAGTTTAGTAGTGTTGAAAAATGGGAGAAAGAAAGGTTAAATAGCAAAGTGTTATTAATGACTACCTCTGGATGATTGGATTATAATTTATTTTTATTTTTCTTATATGTATTTTCTAATTTTTCAACATTAAATATTGATTACCTGTGTAATAGGTAGCTATGGAGAAGGTAATAGGGGTAGAGTAGGGAATGTACTGTCTATCTGTCCCTTTAACTTATTCTTTTACTTCCTTACAGCTCAGGAGGAAAACCTGTGTCCCCCAAAACAAATATTTTGGCATTAAAAGGAGTTATCTGGGCAGTCCCTAGGGGAAATTGGGAATCCAGATAGTTTTGGTGTGTGGTTATGTTCTTAAAGGATCATCATTAAAATGATCTTTACATCTTTCTTCTGTATTTGATTTTTGTAATGCATAGTTGTAAAAGTCTTTTTTAACTCCACAGCCTGGAGACAAATACTGTGGTCCAGACTTATAATACTGGACGTCCTGTCTGGAGCTGCTGCTGGTGTCTTGATGAAAACAATTACATGTATGCTGGATTGGTCAACGGTTCAATTCTGTTGTATGACCTTCGAAACACAAGCTCTCATATCCAGGAGTTAGCACCTCAGAAAGCTAGGTAGGGAGCCACCTGTAGGTAACAGCTTTCTCTTAGACTGTTATTGTATTAATCCTGTCTTTTGAGAGTGTTTCACAGTTGATCAGAATTCCTAACAGAGGGCAGTTCTCTGAGTCCACTGATCTATTCTCACTTCAGAATCAGTAACATCCTTAGAGTTTGTGTTCATGATAGTTCATATGGTAGAAAGTTCTGGTACCAAATATAACCAGTTCACCCAACATGCCAAAATGAAATCAGATCTGTGTTCAGAACCCAGCTCCACCATTTATGAGCTGTGTGACCTTGGTCACATTTCTTGGCCTGTTATGAGCTTCATCTGTGAAATATGGTTAACACAGTCTTGCTTTAATAGACACATGTCTAACACACAGGAAGAGATCAGTAAAGAGCAGCCCAATAAAAAGTGATTTAAAACTTCCCTAATCCACAGCTGAACCATATTACTATGATTTATCCATTTATAATCCAGTTATAGAGTTGGGAGGTTTGTGAAGTTGGCCCAGGTTCTGAGGATGGGTAGCCACCAGCACCACTTTGGCTCTTCAGAGTGTACTAAAAGGGGGGTAGAGCAATCTAAACATAAAGATATCACTATAGTAATAATTGTTTACTGAAACCTAGCCTCAACACTGTGGGGTTTTCTTTTCGTTTGGGTTGAGTGGAATCGTTCTTCAGTGATCTGGTTCATGGGCCTGAAGGTGACTGATGTAAGTTTATACAAATACGAACTCCAGGCAAACAAGGTGACTGCCATCGATGTAGAGGATCCACGTAGGGTAGACAATAAAATACAGCAAATAGCAAGGGAAGAATATGTATTCATTTTGTTTCAGTTTGCTTAGGTTAACTTCATTATGACAAGGAAATGAAACAAAGCAGGCAGTGTGATCACTTCGGCAGCTTCAGCAGAAATGAGTTTATAGGAACATAGTCTGTAGGCTAATATTTCTGAGAGAACTCTTGGCATGCAGGCTGGGTCATATGATTGCAGAAAGACATTTAGAAAATCTCTAAAGAAACAATCCTGTTTCTGAATTAAAATGTAGTTGCTTTAGGCTGTTTTGTTTGTTTGTTTTTTGGCCATGCCACACAGCTTGTAGGATCTTAGTTCCCTGACCAGTGGTTGAACCTGGGCCCACAGCAGTGAAAGCACAGATTCCTAACCACTGGACCACCAGGGAATTCCCTAGGCTGGATTTTAATTGAGGGGGTCTGTCGACTACAGCTTGGAAGCTTTAGTTTATTAGATGTATAAGCTGAATTTCCTTCCTGACTTTTCTTGTGTATGTGGCTAACCCCATTTCCAGAAGCTTCACACCAATCAGATCTTGTGTTTGTAACCTTGTACTTTTAAATTTCCTAGTCCTTTTTTTTCCTGTTGCTTTTAGAGCATGTGGTGTCTCCTCTGAAACTGAATGTGGAATATTATATGTATGCTCTTTTGTTTCTGCAGAGTGGGTTGGTAGTTTTATCAGCTATCAGAGGATAGTGACCCTCAGAAGTCTTTTAACCTTTTCTATAGAGTTAGGAAAGTCCTCAAGGGCTCCTGGTAGTGGGGTCTGGAGCAATCCAAGTATTGGAAGGTGAGGCATGATTTCCTTTCTTTCCCTTCAGATGCCCGCTGGTATCCCTGTCATACATACCCAGAGCTGCCTCGGCTGCATTTCCATATGGTGGGCTGTTGGCTGGAAGCTTGGAGAATGCTTCCTTTTGGGAGCTGAAAATGGGCTTTACTCATTGGCCTCATGTGCTGCCCATGGAGCCTGGGGGCTGCATAGACTTTCAGACAGAGAGCAGCAGCCGGCACTGTCTTGTGACCTACAGGCCTGGTGAGTGTTGTTCGCGTGTCCTCGTGGGACCTGTGGTTTGTTTGGGAGCAGATCGGTAGAGGGGAGAAAAGGAGAGCTTGTCCTAGCCTTCAGGTGGTACTGGTAAGCCCCTCACAGACTAATAGCTCTTGCTACTACAGTGAGGACAGTGGCCCCGAGTTCTTCCATAGAGCCTGCCTCCCTTTTCCTCACTTGTATGAACTGGGACATATTTGGCCAGGTACTCCTTGGAAGTGAATTAGCCACTTTAGGAGCCCCTGTGACTTAAGGCAGTAATGGAATGAGGAGACCTGCTCTTGAAGCCACTGAGCTACCCTTAGATCAGTTTCATGTTTTCTACTTGCCCCTCATTTCACTTAAAAGAAAGGCCCAGATAAGGGGAGTCATGTAGAGAGCCCAGACTCTAGGCTATTAGCTGTTCTTCCTTATTTGGGGCCAACAAACATAAGTGAAGAGTAGACGGACAACTGTAGTGGCCCGAGCCAGCTGAACTTCTCATGCCCTCCAGAACCAGGACTGCAACCCCCGACTAGCAACTATGCTAAAATTCACAGGTTTTTCCTAGCTGAAAGGTATGGATCTAAATTCCTGATGAGCTATATTGATGGTCAGGCAGATGTTTTGTAAGAGATAGTCATTAAAGTGCCCATACTTCTGCTAGTTGTGGATTGACCTAAGCATTTTAAGTTTTGTTTGAGCTGAGAAGCTTCTTCAGCAGACTCTTCTTTCCCTTTTGGTTTTAGTCATCTAGGTCCTCTATCTCCAAGGATTTGCTATGACTTTAGAAAGCTTCAGGATCCCATTTTGTTCTCTAGCTTTTGTTTGCCTCCCAGCAGAACCACTTGTATATGTTTCCCCTTCTGTAATAATATGCTTTCACTTTATATGTACAGTTCCGGGGATTAATGGGGTCCTGACTGGGGGAAGGAAAAAACCTTGTAGTCAGAACCCTTAAGGAAGACAAAAACCCAAACAGAGGTCTGGCCGGTTACAGTGATTTTCGTAAAAAGGCTAGCTCATTCTCAGAATTGTATCCCTCATATACAAAAACCTATTGTAGATAACTTGCTTCATCCTAGCCTAGGGTTCTGAATTTCATTTGTGATGTATTATTTTGTTCTTGTTATGTTTGCTCTGTAGCTATTCATGATGGTTTGATAAAATTGTGCCCTTTCCACGCAACTAACTGGTAACCAAGTTCATGTACTTGGTTAATTTCTTTGGACCATCCCCATGGATCAGTACTGATTTCTCTGTCTCATAGATAAAAATCACAGCACGTTACGAAGTGTACTCATGGAGATGTCCTATAAGCTGGATAATGCTGGAGAGCCAGTCTGTTCCTGCAATTCTGTACAAACATTCCGTGGGGGACCCACTTGCAAACTACTGACCAAAAGTGCCATTTTCCAAAATCCAGAGAATGATGGCAGCATCCTGGTGTGTACTGGGGATGAAATGTCAAATTCTGCCCTGGTGAGTAGTCTGTCAGTTTTTTATTTATACTGATGTATATAAAGCAAAGAGCCAAAGTTCTCCATAATTGCATGTATCTTCATACGTGTATGTGTGTGGTTGCTTAGTTTATTTTTTACACAAGTCACACTTTATTGATACATACTACTCTATAGTTTGCTCTTTCCCATTTAAATTCCTGTTTTGGATATCTTTCCATACCAATATCTTTAGATTGACCAGATATCTTTCCATACCAGTATCTTTAGATTGACCTCACTCTTTTTCTGTGAGCTGTAGTGTCTCATGGGCCGTATTGTGAACCTTTTAAAAAAAGCGCTACTGAAACCTCTATAAAATAATCGATCAGGCATCAGCTTCATCAATTCAGGATGAATTTACAGTGGAGGGGTCAGCCTGCCACCACCTGAATACCTTGATCCACCTTTGCATCACTGTAAATGGGTTAACCAGAAATAATTTGCCTCTTGATGTTAGGCAAAATGAAGCACACGATGCCTTCTGTGTGTTGTCCTTGAACCCATAGAGCAGCACTGTCCAATTATGTCACACGGGCCATGTGAGCACTTGAAAGTAGTTAATGTGAATGAAGAACTTAATTGTAAAATTTTCATGTAATTTAATTTAAATGTAAAGAGCCTTATGTGGCATACCGTATAACACAGGAAACTCTGCTTAATGCACTGTGGTGACCTAGATGGGAAGGAAATCCAAAAAAGAGGGGATATATGTATATGTATAGCTGATTCATTTTGCTGTACAGTAGAAACTAAAGCAGATGTCTTTTTTTTTTTCCTTTGGCTGCGTTGGGTCTTCGTTGCTGCACATGGGCTTTTTTCTCTAGTTGTGGCAAGTGGGTGCTACTCTTCATTGCAGTGCGCAGGCTTCTCATTGCAGTGGCTTCTCTTGTTGTGAAGCATGGGCTCTAGGCGCACGGGCTCAGTAGTTGTGGCTCACGGGCTCTAGAGCGCAGACTCAGTAGTTGTGGTACACGGGCTTAGGTGCTCAGCAGCATGTGGGATCTTCCCAGACCAGGGCTCGAACCTGTGTCCCCTGCATTGGCAGGCAGATTCTTAACCACTGCGCCACCAGGGAAGTCCCAAGAAAATGTCTTTTTTTTAGAGATGTATACTTATGTATATAAGGGTAAAATGACATGATGTCAGCAAAGAAAAAAATAAAATCAATAAAGCATGTATGGTAAAAGCTTAGTGATCTGGGTGATGGATGGCTCGTTGTACTATTGTACTTTTTACTACTTTAATTTTTTTTTTCCACAATAAAACATTTTTTTGAAGGAGAAGAAAGCACCAGTTAGAATATAGGGTTCCATGCGGGCAGAGACAGGGACTTTTTGTCTTGTTGACCCTTCTTTCCCTAAAAGAGTTCTTGGCACATAGATTGAAGGGGTGAATACTAGGCTTGGTTTTCAGATCCACTCACAGGTAGACTAATTGCTGATTTTAGTAGGTGAGGCCATACGTGACCTATGTCAGGTGTGTTGGCTTTGTGCAACCTTGTGAAGGTTAGGGACAGTCTGTTTTGCTCCCTCCAGTGCTTTCAAAGTTGTGTGATGATAAAGAATGCAAATCCCTAGCTGAATTGAAGGGATCTAGCTCACCTTTATCTCTGCTTTTCTTTTTTAGCTGTGGGATGCTGGCAGTGGCTCGTTGCTGCAGGAACTGCAGGCTAATCAGCCTGTCTTGGACATCTGCCCATTTCAGGTGAACCATAACAGCTACTTGGCTACCTTAACGGAGAAGATGGTCCACATCCATAGGTGGGAGTGACCATGGTCTTGAAACTTGTCGGACATGCTTCTGGTTAATGTTAAATGTTGTTTGTTAGCACCTGGCAGCCCTGAGCAAGATCTGTGCTTATTGTCTGTGGCCTAGAACTTTTGGGATTGTGGCAGTGTCCATCAAAAGAGTCAGTGACTGGTACTTCATCACATTATACATTTCTTGGGGGTAAAAGCCTTCATGAATCTTCGTTGAGAATCAATATTTTTGATCGAACTTACTGCTGAACCTCGGAGAGTATCCTCCCAGAAGTCATTTAGGATATGTGTGTGCACCAAGCATTTCCAGAGGATGTGACATCCCACCAGAGTGGTCTTGTCACTTGAGCTATATGACTTGGGAATGCGTATGTTCCTGAAGGGACTAACCATCTTCCTGATGCTGCTTGGATGCAGCCTGGATGCAAAAGAATCTTTCGTTGAACACAAGAGGGCACTGTAGAATCTTCCAAAGGATTTGATTTATTTCTGACCTTGCCGGCTGATAACCTTTTAGTAACTTGGTCTCACCCCTACAGAAGTGTGTGGTAGAGCACATCTGGTCTGCTTTGTGGCAGGAACAGTAATGTTCAGGTGTGCAGTGCTGGGATATTGGTAAACCCAGTGATGGTGGTGGCTGATGAGCTGTAGACCCTTCCCTAATGCCGAGTGTATGGAGTTCATCACATTGTGGGAGTCAAGAAAAGACCAGTTGTTTGAGCAGTGAGGAAGACTCACTTTTTTTCCTAGCCAGCTTAGGATCTCAGGATTGGTTTTATATAAGCCAGTGCTTTGAAGGCCACTCTTTGTCCCTCTCACTAGGAAAAGATGAGCCATGTGTCAGAGCTCTTACTTGAGTCTCCTAGTATGAGAGATCAGGAGCAAGGGGCTAATAACCAAGAGAGGCTTACAAAAGAGAAGCTACTCAGACTGCTGTTGAAAGCAAAAAAAGGACTTGTCGTTTCCATTTTGAAAGAGTTTCTCGCTGAATAAAGTCAACCCCTTGGAGTGAGGAGCCATTCTTGAGCGTGTTTAGAATTCCCAGGTTAAATCCTTCCCCCAGGTGAAACTGATGTTTGATTCCAAGTTCCTCTGATTTGCCTCCCTTCCTAACTTTAAAAAAAAGTGTTGTTAGTAAAACAGTTATTCTCAGGAAGATAATAGTGGTTGGAGGCCTATGTGGTTTGCAGGGAGATGCCCACCAGCTTTCATTTCAGCCCTGGATTGTCCAACTTTGGGAGATGCACATTTCTCCAATAGAGGGCTCACTTTATATCTGTTTGCTTTGCTAAAGGCTACTCTTCTAAACTATTGTCCACAACAGAACATGTCTCAAGGTGTGTGCTCCTTGTTCTTGGGAGCAGGATGGCTAACAGTGTTATTTTCTTAAATAATTGTAGAAATTTTATCATTTTTATTTTAAAACAGTTCTGACGGTCAACTCCTGAACTGTTTCCAGCATTTCTTACCAGCAAGGGGTTACTGCAGTAGATTTCCCCAGAGTTCCACATTCTAGTTGTGCTTTTAAAGAGTGGCCTCCTATTTAAGGACATTTTTCAAAAAGCCAGTTTCCAGAGCCTGGGAAAGAGCCCCCTTTTCTAGAGGAGGTGTTTCTTTTGATATGTTGATGACTAAGAATGACTGCCCAGGCCTAGAGCTTCAGTGGCAGAAAAGGATTTGAATTAAAAGCCAGAGCTTGGGCTTTCCTGGTGGCGCAGTGGTTGAGAGTCTCTGCCTGCCGATGCAGGGGACACAGGTTCGTGCCCCGGTCTGGGAGGATGACATGTAAACAAAAAAAAAAAAAAAAAAAAAAAAAAAAGCAGAGCTCATCTGGTTTCAGCTGATGATAACAGAGAGGATGCAAGTGGTCAGGCCCTGGCTGCCTTTGTCTTTGGCAGAGGCAGAACCCAGGGCAGGGTTAGGATTTGACTAGTGTTGAAGTACACTCAGCTGATGCTGATTAATCCCCCCAAGTGTAGGAACCAAGGGACTTGTATTACTAGGGAAGTTGGAAGAATCTCATGTCTTACCAATCCTTGCATTCCTCTAGTAAATTTAGATGTTTTAGAAGCAAATTCTTGGGACTGTGACTGATTTCTCCAAAGGAAAAAAACTTTGCCCCTGCCCCCGCTCACCTCTGCCTGGCAGGAGAGATTACCTCTGTAGACCCAGACTCTGCCCCACCATGTTCCCTTACCCTGGCTCTAAGGTTGTTTTCCCATTTAAGGGTTTGGAGTTAAGCAGACTCAAAAATATTTTCTTGTTGTATATATCCTTGTACCTGCTTTGAAAACCGGACAGTGGGATCTCTTCATGTTCTGTGTTTTATGTTTTAATGTTAGTATGAAAATAAAGCATTTACCATGTGTACCTACTCCTGATGTCTTTTGTCTTTTTTTTTTTTTGGCTGTGTTGGGTCTTAGTTGCAGCACGTGGGATCTTCCTTGCCATGCAGAGGCTTCTCTCTAGTTGTGGAGTGTAGGCTTCTCTTTAGTTGTGGCATGCGGGCTTTCTAATTGTGGCACTTGGGCTCCAATGGTAGCCCTAGAGTTGGCCATGACCCCAGTTCCTCTCATGAAGGTGGTATCCTGACGAGGTAGAGTGACAGTACTTAACATCACTAGGCAAACAATATGCGCCTTCCCTCACCTGAGTCACTTGCTGCCTGAGTCAAGGAAAGGAAACAAATACATTAGCAGATGCTAACATTTGCTTCTCTGATTAAGACCCCTCCCTCTTCCCCCCCCCAAAAAAAGAGACGTGAAATTCCTTTAGGAACCATAGTTTGTACAGCTTGGCAAATTGTTGTAAGGGAGGTAGAACACCCACACTCCAGAATACTGGGTTCTTCTCTCTGGGTCTTATAACCCTAGACAATCTAGGGTTCTCACCCTAGACAATCACTGAGATTTCTGTGACAAACAAGTTCAGATCCCTTAGCTGGATAATTTGGAGTGCCTGGAAGTATGTTACTCCATTTTTCATTCCTTTACTCTTTTTTTTTTTTTTTTTTCCTGCGGTACGCAGGCCTCTCACTGTTGTGGCCTCTCCCGTTGCGGAGCGCAGGCTCAACGGCCATGGCTCACGGGCCTAGCCACTCCGCGGCATGTGGGATCTTCCCGGACCAGGGCACGAACCCGTGTCCCCTGCATCGGCAGGTGGACTCTCAGACCACTGCGCCACCAGGGAAGCCCCGTCCCTTTACTCTTGTTGGTATTAAGCAACTGCTGTCATTCCAGCTCAGTAGTCATACTGTTTTGTTTCTAAAAATTAAAAAATAATCAGAATAGTTCATTTTAGATTTATAATAACAACCTACATTTACTGAGTATGTACCTAATGCTGTGGTATACCTTTTATATGAAAGGAACTCTCAGAGAAGTGAAAGAATTTGCCCAGGTGTGGTGGCCATGAACATGAGCCTTTCAGATCTCCGACCAAGGAGGGCATAATTGACTGCTGTTCCAGCTGCTGAGCTCTGAAATCCACTACTGCATCACAGCAAGGCCACACTTTCCAAGGGTTGCTCCCAGCCAGTGACTGAGGATGGCAGGGATACTAAGGCAGGCCCATTTCTGGGAGACGCTGAATGCCTGACAGGCAACTTTAGCTTGAGGACTCTCCAGTGTTGTTGGCCAAACTTTCTTAGACTTGAACTTCAGTCTAAGTTGTTTCCACCTAACCATCCTTGCTTCCTCCCTCTCTATCTCTGCTTCACACGGGTGAGATCTGTGTATTTGCTCTAATTGCCTCATCTATGTGGAATCATGCAGTATTTGTCTTGTTGTGACTGGCTTATTTCACTTAGCATAATGTCTTCGAAGTTCACCCATGTTGTAGCATGTATCAGAATTTCCTTTTTAAGACAATGATGTTCCATTGCATGCATAGACCACATTTTGCTTATCCACTCATCTGTCGGTGGACACTTGAGTTGTTTCCACATTTTAGCTATTATGAACAATGTTGCTATGAACATGGGTGTACAAATATCTCTTTGAGACCCTGCTTTCAATTCTTTTGGGTATATACCCAGAAGTGGAATTGTTGAATCGTATGGTAATTCTCTTCTTAATTATTTGAGGAACTGCCATACTGTTTTTCCACAGCAGCTGTGCCATTTTACATTCCCACTAACAGTGCATAAGAGTTCCAGTTTCTCCACATCCTCTTCAACTCTTGTTACTTTCTGTTTTTTCTTTCTGGGGGGGATTGTTTGTTTGTTTGACAGTAGCCATCTGAATGGTGTGAGGTGGCATCTTATTGTAGTTTTGATTTGTATTTACCTAATGATTAGTGATGTTGAGCATCTTTTCATGTGCTTATTGGCTATTTGTATACCTTCTTTAGAGAATATTCAAATCCCTTGCCCACTTTCATTTATTTATTTTTTAAAATGTATTTATTTTATTTATTTATTTTTGGCTGTGTTGGGTCTTCGTTGCTGTGTGTGGGCTTTCTCTAGTTGTGGTGAGCGAGGGCTACTCTTTGTTGTGATGTGTGGGCTTCTCATTGCAGTGGCTTCTCTTGTTGCAGAGCACGGGCTCTAGGTACGTGGGCTTCAGTAGTTGTGGCACGTGGGCTCAGTAGTTGTGGCTCATGGGCTCTAGAGCACAGGCTCAGTAGTTGTGGCGCACGGGCTTAGTTGCTCCACGGCATGTGGGATCTTCTTGGACCAGGGCTCAACCCCATGTCCCCTGCATTGGCAGGCAGATTCTTAACCACTGTGCCACCAGGGAAACCCCCCTTGCCCACTCTTAAATTGGGTTGTTTGGTTATTTGTTGATGCCTAATCCCATTTTGTTTTCTACTTCCTGGTAGACCTAGATAATACGGGTATGCCAGGAGTGTTCCGGGAAATTTGGTAAGATGGGGATGATTGAGGCCCAAGAATAATAAAGACCAGGTGGCAATGCTTAACTTCCAGAAGCCAGGAGACCACAATTCCATTATTACCAGCAAGATTGAAGAGCTGACTAAGGGGTCTTGACCCGCAGGGAGTTGGGGAGAGAGTTAATAAAAGACAGCATCCCTAGGGGCAAAATAGACACAGCCAATGAAGGTGCTTTTTTTTTTTGCAGTATGCAGGCCTCTCACTGTTGTGGCCTCTCCCACTGCGGAGCACAGGCTCTGGACGCGCAGGCTCAGCGGCCATGGCTCACGGGCCTAGCCGCTCCGCGGCATGTGGGATCTTCCCGGACCCGGGCACGAACCCGTGTCCCCTGCATCGGCAGGCGGACTCTCAACCACTGCACCACCAGGGAAGCCCAGTGAGGGTGCTTTTTAACATCTATAAACAAAAAATTCCATAAGAAAGGAGGGGCAGGAGGCTAAAGGTGGTCATCCCCAAAGGTCATGCTCCTTTGCTCAGTTTCTAGACCTGAGCCAATTTTCAGATCCAGAGCCCATTGATGAATAAGTAGTTGGGAGCCTAGGAATAAAGACCCTACAACACCATGCCAAGCATATGGTTCCTTCAGTCTTTCCCCACAGAGACTCAATGGCCATTTACTTGGGTGATTATACACTGACAAAAGAGAAATAACCAACTATTTGAGGACTATTGGACATTTGGTCCAAGTTGCCATTGATAGACTAAAAGCATCATCATAGGTCCCTGGCCCCTGGTGACCTGGTACTATAAATGGAGTCCTGGCTAGATTATGGCTCACAGTGGCCCCACTGGTTATGTGGACCCATCCAGGGATCATTTCCCCAGTCCCCAAGTATATAACTGGAAATTATCTAGAATAATCTAGACCTAGAAACACTAGATCATTGTGAAAATGATCTGGAAACATGTGGTGTCTCTGGCCTGTGGGGTAAGAATTACCATTACAGGGACTTCCCTGGTAGCGCAGTGGTTAAGAATCCGCCTGCCAATGCAGGGGACATGGGTTTGATACCTGGTCTGGGAAGATCCCATGTGCCACGGAGCAGCTAAGCCCGTGCACCACAACTGCTGAGCCTGTGCTCTGGAGCCCGCGAGCCACAACTACTGAGCCCAGGCGCCACAACTCCTGAGCCCGTGCACCTAGAGCCTGTGCTCCACAGCAAGAGAAGCCACTGCAATGAGAAGCCTGCACACCGCAACAAAGAGTAGCCCCTGCTCGTTGCAACTAAAGAAAGCCTGTGCACAGCAATGAAGACCCAACACAGCCAAAAATAAATAAATTAATTAAAAAAAAATACCATTACAGGAAAGGCCAAATGTAAACCTTGGAAACTGCTCTGCAATCACTGGCCAGGATAATAAATTAAAAGCAATGTTGGGAAAAAAAAAAAAAAAAAAAAGCAATGTTGGGGATTCCCCAGCAGTCCAGTGGTTAGGACTCAGTACTTTCACTGCCATGGTCTGGGTTCAGTCCCTGATCAGGGAACTAAGATCCTGCAAAACGCGTGGCGTGACCAAAACAAAAAAAAAGCAGTGTCTTACTGAGGGATGGAGGATGGTGGAGATTAGTGCCCCATTAAAACCTACAGGATGCAAGTATGACCCTGAAAGACAGTGGAGAGTGAAAAATATTCCAGTGGGTGGAGCTGCAAGCTGTGCCCTAATCTTTCCACTTTGTATGGAAGAAGTGGTTTAAGGTGAGAATATAAACAGATTCCTGGGCAGGGTCCAGCAGCCTGGTCTGGGATAGTGGCATGTGGTTGGACTATATGGAGAAGGCACAATGTGTAAAGACTTTTTATTACAGGACAATGCACACCAGAACCTCTACCATGGAAGAGGCATTGAACAACCAAGTAGGCAAAATGACTCAACCAATGGACAGCCATCCTTCAGCCACTGTAGACCTGATATGTTGGGCCCACGAATGGAGTGGCCGCGGTGGCAGAGATGGAGGCTACATATGGGCCCAAAGTCTGTCTGGGAGAATGGACTGCCACTTACCAAGGCTGCCTCTTAATGTCCAACCTGTCAGCAACAGAGACCAACACTGAGTCTCTGATATGCCCTTTTCCTAGAGAAGATCAAGTAGCTACTTTGTGGCAAGTCAGATACAATGGGCCTCTTCCTCTTGAAAAGGCCAGCAGTTCTCCCTTATAGGGATAGATACCTATTCTGCATGTGGATTTAACTTTCTTGCTCTCAGGGCCTCTGCCAGCAGAATGCCAGATTGAGGCACAGATTGCTACACAACATATCATCTGACCCAGGGGACCCACTGTACAGTGAAGGAATTGCAGAAGTGGATCCATGACCATGGGATCTGTTGGTCTTGTCATATACTATCCCATCCAGAAACAGCCAGCTAATAGCATACTGATAATGACCTTCTAAAGACATAGCTGAAGCACTAGCTAAGAAGCAACACTCTGAGAGAATAGGGTGTCATTCTTCAGGATGCAGTGTTAAGAGACCTCTATTGGTGCTGTTTCCCCAGTAGGCAGCATACATGGGTCCAGGAACCAACATGAGGAAACAGGAGTGGCTCCATTTACTGTCACTCCCAATGACCTGGGTGATTTTGTACTTCCCATCCCAGCAACCTGGGCTCCACATCATTGAAGGTCCTGGGTTCCTACAGGGGTGCACTTTGCCAGAGGACACAGCAAGGGTCCCACCGAACTATAAATTATGGCTGCTACCAGAGCACTTTGGGACCTTGTGCCCAGGGACCAATAGGTGAGAAGAGGAATCACCATATTGGCAGTGGTAACTAACCCTGATCAACAGGAGGAAGTAGGGCTGCTTGTACATAATGGGAGCAAAGAGAAATATCCAAGTGGTCCACTTGGATGCCTTCTGGTGCTCCGTTGCCTCTCTCTAACTGTGGACAGACATGCAACAATACCACACCAGGATGAAAAGGTTATTATGCCCACTACCAACACCACCCCTAAAATGAAGGCTTGGGTCACATCACCAGGTAAGCCACCAAGACTTCTGAGGTGCTAGCTGAGGGTAAAGGAAATTCAGAATGGAGGAAAAAGACGATGAGTACCACTTGCAGCCCTGAGATCACCAGCAATGATGGACATTAGTTTATCTCACTAACCTCCCTCTTCTGAGTTTTTCCCTCTGAAAAAGAGATCCATGGAAACTATAGAGTAGCTAGCTGTTCATCAAATTTGTGTAGAGAAATAAATCTATGAGGCACAAGGGATGGAATATGATGGTCATGAAAATTTGCCTCTCATATGTCCAATTGTGGGGACTGTAATTGGCCAGCTGCTGTGCTCTGAAATCCATTGCTGGGTTCACTCTGAGGCCACGCTCCCCAAGGGTTCTTCCAGCCAGTGACTGAGCATGGCAAGAGATGCTAAAGCAGGCCCATTCCTGTGAGGCTTTAATCCTAATAAGTTTCTTCCACAGCGAATCCTGTCTGGAGATTGCTTCTCACAGAACCCAGAATAACCCACCAGGAGGCAAATGGTGGATTAGATAAACCCAGACAGTCCAGGCTGTTTCTTCTAACTACAGTGCTATCCCCAAGGCAGGAAGAACATAGGAGGTGCTCAGAAAAGAACTGCTGAATTATAAATGAATAAATCTAAAAATGGCATGTTGAAAAGGGGTTAATTTTCCTAGGAAGGCTTCAAAAATACTGAGACTTTTGAGCTGAGCATGAAAGGAGAAGAAAAAAAAATTTAGGAAGAAAGTGTTAGAACTTCATGGGTCAATGTCACATCTACATGATCTTGAAATTTTGGATATGGCAAAGGTCAGGAGGTGCTTGAGGAAAGAGACCACTGATGCAGTCCTGCACTAGAGCAATAGTTGCCAGGGACCAGTGCTGCCTTAGTTGTTAGGAAAGCATATTCCTGGATTCCATAACCAGAAACATTTAAAAATTGCTCCAGGTGATTCAGCTGCACAGTCAAGTTTGGGAAAGCATTCCTGTATTTTGGAAGCTGCCATAGTCCTCAAATGGGGAAGATGGTAAGAAGTCAGGGGAGGAAAGTGCTCTGCCCCATCACTTCTTTTCACCTTGCTTGCCCAAACAATGAGAAGAACAATTAGAGGGCTTCAGGGAAGTCACTTCAGCCACTCAGCGGTGGGAGGAGAAGCTTGGCCAGCTCAGTAAGCCTTCATTGATTGCCCTCTATGTGCCCAACATCATACTGAGCACTGAGGGTACTTGTGAGGTGGTTAAAGACTCTATTAGCTCTTGCTTGGCGATTAAACCACACCCCGGCTGATACCTCTCCAACAGCTTCCCAATGCACTTAGATTTAAGTAGACTTAAACCTAGTGCAGTTGTTTGCTGTTTATCCTACGTGTTCTTTGTTACTTTATTCCCACCTTTTTGCCTTCTTTTGGATTAATCAAATGCTTTACACTTACACATTCTTGTAGTATTCTTTTTTTTTTTTTTTCTTGTAGTATTCTTTTAGCGTTTATCCTAGACTCCAGGGCCTAGCAGTTACAATCTGCATCCTTCTTTATATGCTATGGGAGTCATATATTTCACTGTTACATATGTTAAAAATCTCTCATTATTGTTGTTTAAAACAATATTAATTGTCCACATATTTACCCTTTCAGTGCTCTTTATTCCTTCCTGCAGTCCTATGCTTCCATCTGGGATCATTTTCCTTCAGCCTAGAGTAGTGCAGACCATCTAGCAATGAATTACCTCACTCTCTCAGCTTTAGTTTGTCTGCAAATGCCTTTTTTAACTATTTAATTTATTTATTTAAATTTATTTATTTGTTTATTTATCTTTGGCTGCATTGGGTCTTCGCTGCTGCACGCGGGCTTTCTCTAGTTGTGGTGAGCGGGGGCTACTCTTCGCCGCAGTGTGCAGGCTTCTCATGGCAGTGCCTTCTCTTGTCGCAGAGCACAGGCTCTAGGCGCGCGGGCTTCAGTAGTTGTGGCATGCGGGCTCAGTAGTTGTGGTTCGCGGGCTCTAGAGCACAGGCTCAGTAGTTGTGGCACACAGGCTTAGTTGCTCCACGGCATGTGGGATCTTCCCAGACCAGAGCTTGAACCCATGCCCCTGCACTGGCAGGCAGATTCTTAACCACTGTGCCACCAGAGAAGTCCCTGCAAATGTCTTTATTTCACCTTTTTTGAATGGATCTAATTACATTTTTTAAAACTTATCAAAAAAAAAAAAAAAAAAAAAAAAAAAAAAACTTATTGAGATCAAATTCATGTAACATAAACTCCACTATTTTAACAATTTTAAGTGCACAGTTCAGTGGTTTTTAGTATAATCACAATGTTTTGATTGTGATTATCTAATTCATCACCATTATCTGATTCCAGAATATTTCCATCATTCCCAAAGAAATCCCATACTTCTCAGCTCTCCCCTCCTCCCATCTCCTGGAAACCATTAATCTACTTCTGTCTCTATGGATTTGCCTTTTCTGGATATTTCAAATGAATGTAATCCTACAACTGGTGGCTTTTTGTCTCTGGTTTCTTTCACTTAGTATTATGTTTTCAAGGTTCATCCATGTTGTAGCGTGTATCAGTACTTCATTACTTTTTTTTTCTTTTTTGGCCGTGCCGCGCAGCATGTGGGATCTTAGTTCCCCAACCAGGGATGGAACCTGTGCCCCCTGCAGTGGAAGCACAGAGTCTTTAACCACTGGACCACCAGGGAAGTCCCTAGTACTTCATTTTTTTTTTTCCCTAGTACTTCATTTTTGAAGTACAATTTCCCTGGGTGTAGAATTCTAGGTTAGCAACATTGTTTTTTCTTTTGGTATTTAAATTATGTCATTCTACTGTTTTCTGGCTTTCATAGTTTCTTAATGAAAAATCAGATATGCCTGTTATTGGTCCTTTGAAGATAATGCATCTTTGTCTGCTTTTAAGATTTTCTCTTTCTCTCTTTGATTGTCACCAGTTTTACAATGACATGCCAAGGCTGTCTATGAACAAGGACGTGGGCTCTCACTGGACACTGAATCTGCCAGCACCTTGATCTTGGCCTTCCCAGCCTCTAGAACTATGAGAAATAAATTTCCATTGTTTATAAGCTATCCCATCTATGGTATTCTGTTTTGGGTTTTTATTTTATTTTATTTTATTTTATTTTATTTTTTGGCCGTACCACCTGGCTTGCGGGATCTTAGTTCCCCAACCAGGGATTGAACCCGTGCCCCCTGCAGTGGAAGCATGAAGTCCTAACCACTGGACCGCCAGGGAATTCCCTATAGTATTCTGTTAAAGCAACCCACACAGACTAAGATATCCAGACTGCTATTTATGTTATCTAATGAATTTTAGTTCAGTTCTAGAATGTCCATTTGATTATTTGTATAGAATCCAATTTTCTGTTGAAATTCTCTATTTTCACCTATTTATCTATCTTTTATTTTCTATAGCATACTAGTCACAGTTATTTTAAAGTCCCCATCTGATGAGTCCAATATCTGAATCATATGGAGTTTTTGCTGACTTTTTGTCTTTGGTTATTTAGTTTAGCTTAGTTCAGCTTTGTTTTGTTTTTAGCATGCCTCATAATGTTTGATTCAAAGCTGGACCATGCAGATTAAAAATTATAGAAGCTCTGGATGGTATTAATCTTTCTCCAAAAAGGTTAATTTTTCTTCTTATAGACAGAGTACTGGAGGGTCACCTTGACCCCACTGAGGCATGTTTTAAGCTTTATTAGGGTTG
The DNA here is from genome assembly GCF_003031525.2 of Neophocaena asiaeorientalis asiaeorientalis. Lineage (NCBI taxonomy): Eukaryota > Metazoa > Chordata > Mammalia > Artiodactyla > Phocoenidae > Neophocaena > Neophocaena asiaeorientalis. The sequence continues at coordinate 3,394,823 of NW_020185335.1, read as the reverse complement.
GCCCATTGTAGTTTTATCTTGTCTTCTAGGGCAAGGTCCTTACCCCTGGGGTGTTGTCCTTCCTCCTGCAATATGGCCTTTGTTCCTAGGGTGCAACACTTCTGAGGCCTCAGTTAAAAGCCAGGGGTGTTTACCAAGGCCTCTACACCTCAGCAGGGTCCAAGCTCCAAGCTGAAATCTCTCTCAATTTATTGCTCTCTCAGCTATTGTTTTCTTCAGGATTTGTTGGAGTCTGACTCTGTGCATGCACAGCTTAGGAGTCAGTCAGCCACTTGAGAGAAATTTGTTCACAGATTTTTTGCTTTTTCTCGGTGGTTTCCTTCTCTCCAGTATTTTGACCCTTAAGTCCCAGGCACTTAGAGGATTCTGAAATCCTACCTGTATATTTTCAGCCCAATAAGATTACTGCTTTCTGCAAGGGCTCAATTCTTCTTGGCCACAATTTGGACAGTCCCCTCAGAAAAAAATCTGGGCTGGATCTTCCCTGTGTACTTCTCTTTTCTCAAAGACTGTAGCCCCCCATTTCCTCACTGTATTAGTTACTTTCTAACCCCTCAAAAGATATTTTATATATTTTATCTAGTTTTTATGGTTTTATTTCAGCGTAAATACAAATTTGTATTTGTACTCTTATTTGGGATCAGAATCCTCCCCAGTTTCATGTATATATAGGGCCTGCAGGGCCTTATATGATCTGGCCCTTGATGGGTTCTCTGACTCCTTCTTCTAGTCCCCTCTTTCCTCATTTCAATGCAGCCACATAGGCCTTCATTCTGAATGCTTATTCCCTTGTCTTGAACTTGCACTTGTCATTAACCTTTGCTTTTGGAACTCTTTCATTATGGTCTAAATGTTTTTGTCCCCCCTAAATTCATATGTTAAAATCCTAATGCCCACTGTGATGGTATTAGGAGATGAGGCCTTTGGAGGTGCTTAGATCATGAGAGTAGAACCCTCATGAATGAGATTAGTGTTCTTATAAAAGAGATCCCACAAAGCTCCCAGCTCCTTCCGCCCTGTGAGGACAGAGTTAGAAGTTGGCTGTCTGCAACCCATAAGAGGGCCTTTGCCAAAACCTGACCATGCTAGCACCCTGATCTTGGACTTCTAGCCTCCAGAACTGTGAGAAATAAGTTTCTGTTGTTTATAAGCCACCCAGTGTGTGCTATTTTGTTATAGAAGTCTGAACAGACTAAGTATATTTAGATCTGCCCCTCCCTTTTTCCCCTTTTTTTTTTTTTTTACAAATTTATGCCAATTCACTCTTAACTCAATGATCACTCTCTGCCTTTATATAAAATCTCCTTCCCACCCAAGTCATCCCATTTATCTTTTCTTTCTTTCTTTATTTTAAAAAATATTTATTTATTTATTTGGCTGTGCCGGGTCTTAGTTGTGGCATGTGGGATCTTCGTTGCAGCATGTGAGATCTTTAGTTGCAGCATGCAAACTCTTAGTTGTGGCATGTGGGATCTAGTTCCCTAACCAGGGATCAAACCCGGGCCCTCTGCATTGGGAGTGCAGAGTCCTAGCCACTGGACCACCAGCGAAGTCCCTGTCTTATTTTCTTCATAGTACTTATACTATCTGAAATTATCTTGCGCTTTATTCACTATCTTATTGTTTATCTCTCATATAAGCCAGTTCTTGAGCAATGCGTGACATATTAAAAAAAATGCTCAACACATATCTATTGGATGAGTTACGGAAGTGAGGATCAAGAAACAAAGGGTACAGTAAAGGGTAAAATGAATTCCTAGTTTGTGATAGAGACAGTCTGTTTTTATTGAAAAGTCACTGAGTCCAGGCGACCCAGGTCAGGTCAACCCTCTTCTCACTGGCCTGTGGGTTTGTGCTTTCTGTAAAGTCTGACTTCCCTGACACAGCCTGAGCTGGCCAGGTTCCCAGATTTCTCTCAGTTTCTTGCTTGTTGGTCACTGTGATTTCAAGATAGGCACATATACTCGTCCCTATCTCCAGAGGCAGTCTGTGGCCGGGTCTAGGGTTTCCTCACTGCAGGCTGTGAGATGGGTAACTGCTGGCTTCTCTTAGCGGATTGTCAATTTCTGGCCTTAAAACTGGCTTAAAAAATAAACTCCCACTTGTTGTCTGCACACATGGAGACCCATCATTGAAAATTAATGACCCTTATCCAGTGGTTAGGACTCTGTGCTTTCACTGCCAAGGGCCTGGGTTCAATCCCTAGTCGAAGAACTAAGATCACACAAGCTACATGCCATGGCCAAAAAAAATCAATTAATTAAACAATTAAAAAAATTAATGACCCTAAGTGACTTTTCAAGAACTTCAGGTCTGAGATTTACCTATGCCACATATCTGTTAAGGAACATGTACATTTATCTGTTCTACCCTGGGCTGTCTTGGTCAATGCTCAAGGTTGGCAGCAGCCTCAGCACCACATTATGGCAGTAACAGGAGTGAGTTTTGGTAGAGATGTCAACATGTCCTCATTCCTAGAGATAGAGGCCTGTGTCAGCCACAGTGGGCAGTCTGTACCCCTAAAATATTCTCAGTCTCAGGGGTTCCTTATGAGGCTCATGAGCCCCCACCCGACCTCTCAGGTTCTAGTTATGTCTGGTCTTCACTGCCCATTTGTGGGTCAGGAGAGCAGAAGCTGCATTTTTGAACACGGATGACCAGTGGGGATCACATGTCCCAAGCTGCCCTCACTCCCCAACATGGTATACTGGCAGAGTGGGATAAAAGTGCACCACGCCAAGTGAGAGGCCAGGGGTTCTGGTCCCAGGCTGGCAAAGTTCATCCTGGGCAGGACATTTAACCCTGCTGTGCAGAACTGTTACCATCTCTGCCATTCTTCAGGTGAGTGAGAACCCAACTCAGGCCTGATGCATGGCTCAGATGACACAATAGATGCGAAGATGCTTTAGGAAGATAACATCTCTCCTATGGAAAAGGAGGGGACACTGGTGTTAAGTGAAACAACCATCCCTGCCTATAGTGCTTGCTGAAGATGCTGCATGCATGTCAGCAAGACAGTTATGAGGCACAGACTTAACCTGAGGCCTCAAAGACATGTTTTGTTATTTTCTTTCCCTCCTTGAAACATGAGTTTAAATTCTGGCTTAAAATCTGGCTCACATGCAAAGGGCTTCCCAGTTTATTCATAATACTGGCTATAACTTTTTGAATTCCCTATTGTGGGCCAGGCACTTTATTATTTCTAATCTTCACAATTATACATTAGAGCTCCTCCTTTTCTTTCTCAGACGAGAAAAATGAGGGTCAGAGAAGTTAAAGGACTTGCCTAGTCTGCCGAAGAGCAAGGATTATAACAGGCTCTTTTCTTATTCTGGAACCAGTGCTCCTAACCCTGATTCAATGCTGCCTCCTTTTCTGGGTAAGAGAGGCTTTGGGGGCCGGTGGAAGGAAGCAAGGAGAAATGCAAGAAGAGGTTCTTAGATGCCGGAATACACCTGATCGTGTGAAGTTCACCTCTACACATAAAGTTTTTTTTTCAAGTCATTGAACGGATGACATACTCTACCGGCCATCTTGGTTGTGGCGAACCCAATCCTTTTTTTATTTTTCTGTGACGACAACCAAGGGAATTAGGCAAATCTGCCCTACCCAGATATCTTAAAGAGCACCAGGAACGCCCCCGGCAAAGAGCGCAGCTTTCCCGCCCGCCGAGGTCCGGGGCGTGGGCCATTCGGAGCTCGGCCACTCCCGGGCTTCGCTCCCAGCTGGCGGGTCTGCGCCGGCAGGAGAAGGGATCGGATGGACCCCGCCGGGCCCCGCCCGACTCCCCGCCCCCTCATTTAAATACGCCGCGCCGGCGGGTGCGTCGAGCTCGCCGCGGACTCAAGATGGCGGCGTGTGGACGTGTACGGAGGATGTTCCGCTTGTCGGCGGCGCTGCAGCTACTGCTGCTCGCGGCGGCCGGGGCCGACAAACTCCAGGGCCAGGGAGGCCACAGCCCAGGCCAGGGCCCGGGGGCCAACCTTCTGCCCCTCGGAGGGCAACCTGGAGGCGGCGCTCTAGGGGGTCAGCTCCAGCTGCCTCAGTCATCTCAGTTCCAGCAGCAGCAGCAGCAGCAACAGCCGCCTCAGCAGCCGCAGCCGCCTTTCCCGGCGGGTGGGTCTCCGGCCCGGCGGGGCGGATCAGGGCCTGGCGGGGCTGGCGGGGGCTGGAAGCTGGCGGAGGAAGAGTCCTGCAGGGAGGACGTGACCCGTGTGTGTCCCAAGCATACCTGGAGCAACAACCTGGCGGTGCTGGAGTGCTTGCAGGACGTGAGGGAGGTGAGGAGGCAGGACGGGGCCGGGAGGTCCAGGCCTGCTACGGGCCCGAGGGTGTCGCCGGCCTTGGAAGCCGCTGACGACGGTCTGCTGCTTCTCTCGCTTCCTTTGAGCTGCGCTCGCTCCTTCCCTCTCTGCTCCTCGCTCCCCGGCGCGTTCCAAGAAGGGGACCCCACCCCCACCTTTCATTACCTCTGGGTGCGGGGGTCTGGGACGCAGACCCCAGCTCCCGGCTGCAGTCGGCGAAGGCCCAGAGCGTGTTTATATTTGCTCCGGTCTTTTGTGTGATGCTCTAAGCGCGGTGGCTCCTCGGTGAAAACCTGTTTAGGATTTTGCCATCCGTTTCGACTTGGATAATTTGTAGCAACCCTTTTAAACATGAAAAATGGTTGGCGTACTTCAGCTGTTAAAGAATGCCCTGCTGTTTATTGGCAGTAGATAATGTTTGTTTAGGTAACTGTTTCTATTCTGATATGTATTGTAGACAGCAACCGAATTTACTGTCTTTACCCTATTCTTTTGTAATTCAAAAATTCCTATTATTTACCAGCTGCTGAAAGTAATATATGCTTTTTTTTTTCCTTCTTCTTCTTCTTCATTTCTTTTGGTCAATTTGTAATGAATCTCAAGTGTAAGCTGTTACTCCAAGTGATTTAGAGTCCCAGAGCTTGAAAAGTTGGGGCAGTATTTGAAGATGGATTGTGGGGTCTTTGCCTTTCTGACGTCTGAATATGATTTTAACAGTACCTTTTAATGCAGTCTAGGTTTGATGTTGTTTGATGTGATTCAGTTAAGTAACAGAGAATTTCTTCTCTGGATTTAATGCTGCAGACGTAAGTGCATTTTTGACAGTTACCAAAGTTTGGGAGCAAATCTGGTAGGGATACTTTTTTTGTAAGGTTTAGGTGTATAGAATTAGGCCCAAAGGTTGACAGGTAGAATGAAGCCACCGCTGGATACAATTTTATTTGGGAAGTTGTTAAGAGAATTTTCTAAGGTGTTCATGGTCATAGGAAAACCACTGGCTTGTTGAAAAATGCTAGTCTTGGCAGTTTTTTTCGCCCTTATCCACCTGTGATATTTGCTCTGGTATGCCACGCAGAGTAATTCACAGGAGGAAAAGATATACATGCTCAGGAGACAGCGAGAAGGGAAATTTCTAGAGCCACCAGAAATGTGGGGCCTTAGATGACTTATCTACAATTTGAAAACTAGGAAGATAATCCCTTGTTATTCTTTATTCTGCAACTACTCTTCTAGTCGATAACAGCTATGATTCTTAATTCTGTCAAGCTTCCTGAAATTTTCTATTGGGCCTTCGAGGATATATAATAGATGCTGTTCTCTCAAACTAGGATCCTAATATTGAAGACCAAACATTTGGTTAAGCAGTTTGTGGTAGAAACAGGATGTTATTAGGGAAAGTGGCAAAAAGTGGCCCATTCAAGGAATACATGTCTCCTTACGTGCATTAGGGACATTTGGAAACAGTCACTCACAGGAGCAGTCTTCCTTTGTCATGCATGTAGAAGTGTGTAGCAGCATATATAATCTGTAAATAACTTAGCTTTGACCACTTTTGGAGTCTTTTTAATTTGGTAGGTACTATCTTTCTTGCGTTAGTTAGTGTAAAGATCCTGGCCTGAAAATGTAGTCCCTGCTCCACCTTTGACTGTAAGATTCTCAGCAAGGGTATTCTTTTGGTAACTACATTTTTCTTCCTTTATAGGGACTTAAACTCTTTGAAGGTAGTTACTAGGTCCTGTATTTCCTATGTAACTTTTCAGAGTACCTAATTCAGTGCTGAGACTCAGTGAATAGTGTTGACTGATTGAAGGTGAGTAAGCTAATGGAGCCCGTTTTATGCTCTAGAGAAAGAAAAGGTGTCATGTAAATTGGAAGAGGTGGTTTGTGGGGGGGCAGGGGTTTCCAAATTTCCAATTTAATTAATTTTCCTCCAATTTTATATACATAAAAGTTGAAAGAATAGTATCATGAACAGCTGTGTATATTCTTTAGGAGTTGGAGCTATTTTTAAACTACTTTTTTTCCTTTAAAGACAGCAGAAAGAAATTTTATTCCACTTAGAGAATTAGTTAAATCTCAATTATGTGTTTGAAAGAGCATAACGATTAAAAAAGTAAACTAGCTAGGCACATTTGAAGTGAAAGTGTGGAATATGTTTTGTATGTGCTTTTTGGTAAGTAGGACAGTTTGATAGGAAAGTAGACATTTGTGCTTCTTATCCCTTTGGATACATATTTGGGGAAGATTGTTCTCTGTGCTCTTGCTATTAGAATTATGAAAAGACAAAGCATGTGAATATTTAAATGGTAGTATAGTAAACCACATTTTTATTTTGAAACAACGTGGGTAAGTTAAGTCTTAAGTTCAGATATTTTAAGGTTCTCTTTAGTGTTCAAAGTTATGTACTAATTCACTTAGAGAATCTATTTGAAGGTATTTATACTTACCTTTAAATAATTTCAGCGGATACTTTCCGTTTGTCTAATGCATCATATGCCACCAAATTAAAATTTTATGTGTGAACTATATTAAAACTGCACATAGGGCTTCCCTGGTGGCGCAGTGGTTGAGAGTCCGCCTGCTGATGCAGGGGACATGGGTTCGTGCCCCGGTCCGGGAAGATCCCACATGCCGTGGAGCGGCTGGGCCCGTGAGCCATGGCCGCTGAGCCTGTGTGTCTGGAGCCTGTGCTCCGCAGCGGGAGAGGCCACAAGAGTGAGAGGCCCGCGTACCGCCAAAAAAAAAAAAAAAAACTGCACATAGACTAAGATTAGTTCACAGCTTTTTCTCCTTTTGGCCACTATTTTAAGGTTATATGTTGTGGGGGATTCTTTTTTTAACCCTGTCAGCTGAGTCATACTTTTTAAAAGGTGAAGTATACCCAGCGGGTCCCCTGTTACATAGTGGGTATATTAGCAATAACGATGGATAGTAGTCCTGGTTACGTGTGTGTGTATGTATATGTAGTTAGTAGTAGTTCTAGTCATAAGAATATATAGCTAGAAGGTATAAGGCTAAAAAGGAAAAATACATCCTGGGCTGTTCTACCAGGTGGAGGAGAAGTAATACCAAAAGTATTACTGTCTAGTATTTGATAAAGAGATAAGACATGCTTTATGTTGAGAGTAATTTTAAAATAGTTTATATATTTTTGGCTGAAATGACCAACAGTATCTTTTTCTTTTTTTTTTAAAATAGATTTATTTATTTATTTTTGGCTGTGTTGGGTGTTCGTTGCTGCGTGCAGGCTTTCTCTAGTTGCGGCGAGCGGGGGCTACTCTTCATTGCGGTGCACGGACATTCCATTGTGGTGGCTTAGGTTGTTGCAGAGCACGGGCTTTAGGCGCGCGGTCTTCAGTAGTTGTGGCGCACATGCTCAGTAGTTGTGGCGCACAGGCTTCGTTGCTCTGCGGCATGTGGGATCTTCCTGGACGAGGGCTCAAACCTGTGTCCCCTGCATTGGCAGGCAGATTCTTAACCACTGTGCCACCAGGGAAGTCCTGACCAATAGCATCTTGTGTTTAGAAGTTGCAGATGGAGATGTTGGTTCTTTAGAAGTTTATTAGTGATGTGCATAGTTTTTCTTAGGCTGTTTTTTTTTTTGTTTGATTTAAAAAAAGAAACAAAAAACTTTCTAATATGGAAAATTTCAAACATAAACACAAATAGAATGGTATGATGACTCCCCACATACGCATCACACAGCTTCAGCTATCCTCACTTTTTTTTTTTTAATCACAGGGGTTGGGAGAATGGATATTTTAAAGCAAGTTCCAAACACTGTCATTTCTGTTATAAACACTTCAATGTGAGTCTCTGATAAGGACTTAAAAAAAAAAACCAGAATCTAATTGTTATTTTTTAGTATTTGAAAGCATTGTGAGTATTTTTTCTGAATTTCTTGGTACCTTGTCTTGATATATCAGTTTCAGGTTATAAATTTGTGACCACTATCTCTAAACTATGCACAGAGTGAATGCTTTGTAAATATTTATTTAAGATGGACTATTTTACATATTGAACAGGAATTAATATTTCAACATTGCAAACTGTAAACTTACTTTCAAACCCATAGGTGAACATTTTCTTATTCTATTCTTAGCCTTTCTCTTAACTGTACGTATCCTAAGATAGTATGCCATAATGTCTGTATTATCTCATTTATCCTGTGAGGTGGATAGTGTTATTATCTTAGTTGAGAAACAGGCTCAGAGAGATGAACTAATTTATCCAGTGTTATATCCTAAGTTGTAGGGGTGGTATTCAGCAAGTTCTCTTTGACTTCAAAGATTGTATTCTTTCTAATTTGCCATGGATGGTTGCAGCTATGGAAATTAGTATCTGGCTGTTGAGAACACCAGGGGTTCATAAGAGCACACAAAAGGAGAAGAGTCACCTGGAATTAGAATCTTCCTTTCTTCACTACCAAGAACAACTGGGTAGGAGCAGCATCTTTGCATTGGAGTATTGTCGATTTCTCAGGTGGACAGACTGGCATTATTAGACAAAGCTAATTTAATTACTAGTCTGAGTCCGTTACAAGTAGAGTTTCTGCTTCATGAAAAGATTTTCAGATCCCATTTCACCTTAAGCAGAATTTGTACTGGTATAATGGAAGAATTTAGATATATTCCCCTACTATTTGTATTGAATGAATGGAACACCACAAAGAGTAAACTAGGACTAGAGCTGGCAGTGCCATTAACTAATTCTATGACTGTGAGCAAGTCAGTTTACCACTCGAGTCTCAGTTTCCTCATGTGTTAAATGAGAGGCTTGGGAAAGAGTACAATTTACAATTTCTAAGATTCCTATTATTTAACCTTTATGAGTTGTTCCCTGTGTATATTCTCTGTATGTATGTATTTTATAGTTTCTAGGATTTATATATGTGACATCTCCTGGTTCCTTATTCATTCACAGGTGAAATAGTGAAATGAATAATGCAAACAGCAGTTAATCCAAACATCCTTTGGCTTTAGGATACATTATGATTGTTTTGTTTGAGCCAATATGGAATTTCCTCCTATGCTGACTCTCAGTGGTTGGAAGCAGTCTAACCACATAATCAAGGCATTTTTTTTTTGCGGTTCGCGGGCCTCTCATTGCTGTGGCCTCTCCCGTTGCGGAGCACAGGCTCCAGACACGCAGGCTCAGCGGCCATGGCTCACGAGCCCAGCCGCCTCGCGGCTTGTGGGATCTTCCCGGACCGGGGCACGAACCCGTGTCCCCTGCATCCGTAGGCGGACTCTCAACCACTGCGCCACCAGGGAAGCCCCTCAAGGCATTATTGATCCCCTATTATGCACTTATCATTGTGGAAGAACACTAGTACTTTAAGACACTACCATTGCTTACAGTTGGTTTGATAAATGGGATTGTGATCAAGAAACAGTTATATAAGAGAGTGTTCATCACTTGGTGTCACACAGACAAGTAAATTCTTTAGGGCAATGAAAAGAGCACAAAATTAGGATTTAGACTTAGATGGAACTCTGCTCTGCTACTCTTGGCTTAAAAATCTTACCACTTTTTTTTACACTTAAGTAGGGACAGTTTAGCCCTGTTGTAAGTGAAGATATACATGAGTTCTTGAGTTTGATGTGCTAGTTATATTTTTCTTTTTTATGTTAAGCAAAATATGTTACCATTAAAGTAGGCAGTACTAACACATACCACCAGGAATCATCTTGCTTATCACCTATGGTACATGCTTTGGAAAATTCTAAGACTGAATTATCGCTTAAGATCCTTCCAGCTCTGGTACTTTGTGATTCTGTCATCTGTAGAAATACAAAACATTGCAAGGGAATCATAAGCACAAGTGAAAAGGGAAGATGCTTTGAGAAATTAAGGGGGCTGTACTGACTGTACTGAAGTAGAGAGTTTGAGAATTTTTTCAGAGTCCAGATTATAAAGGGTCTTGCATACACCACTGTCTTGTTCTCCAAGTAAAGCCCAGAAATGGGATGTGTTTTTATCCCTGAGATAAAAATATTCCCACAGATAAGTGAGTTACCTGTAAAATAGCACTGTCACTTATGGAAGGAACTTTTTAAGAAGCTTCTTGATAAGACTGCTTTACAGTATATAGTTGCTGAATTATTTCATTGCTCTTTTGGAAGAAAATAAAATACTCGATCAGTCCAAGAGATAAGATGATACATTTCTCCTAATGTATTCAAAACAAATTTCATCAGCAACAATCCTCCCAAAAAACTTCTCCTGCTTATATGAGAAATGTATGTGGTATTTTAAAAAGAAGCAGTTAAAATGGCTTGTAGGATGTCATGCAAATTAATTTTTCTTCCTTCAGCAAACATTTATTGAATAAGTACTGTGTACAAGACACTGTGCTTAGTGTTAAAGGTTACAAATATTGATTATAGCTAGCATTTATCGAGGGCTTTTTGTGTGCCCTGCCCTAAGGGGCCAGATGTTCTCTAGGTGTTATATCTCATTTAATCCTATGAGAGATATATCATTAGTATTATTTTAATTATTACTATTTTTTAAATGAGCGAACTCCCTCAGGGCCAGTAAGTAGTGGAATTGATATTTGAAAGCAAGTCTGTCCAACTGTAAAATGGCTCTTTCCCCCTCCCCCTATGCCTGTGGTAGTCACCAGCTATATATGTTGCTACTGAGCAGTTGAAATGAGTAGTCTGAGTTGAGATGTGCTGTAAGTGCAAAATGCACACTTGATTTTAAAGACTTAGAACACACAGGAAGGTAAACTATCTCAATTTTTTGGGGGGGGGGTAGGGGTGCGCTGCACAGCTTGCAGGATCCTAGTTCCCCCACCAGCAATCGAAACTAGGACCTCAACAGTGAAAGCACAGAGTCCCAACCACTGTACTGCCAGGGAATTCCCGTCTCAGTTTTTATATTGATTACATGTTTGAATGATAATATTTTGGATATATTGGGTTAAAAACATTATTAAAGCCAGTTTTACTTTTTATTTTTTAATGTGACTACTAGAAGACATAAAATAATATATGTGGTTTCCATTATATTTCTGTTGGACAGCACTGATCTGGAAGAAGAAAAAGGTATCTTTATTAAAACTATAATACAAGTTATAAAGTAGTAAGTACCTTAAGAGAAGGATAAATTAAATGCTATGCGCATACGGTACAGGAAATGGTTGGGAGAATCAGAAAAAAACTCTTCACTGCTTTTCAGTCTTAAATTGATGTTCATATCATGAAATTCTTAATTTAGCCACCTTAAAATGCCTGGTTAATAGATGGATGTCATTTTCCTCATGCCGACTTTATAAGTTGTAAAGGGGTACAGTAGCTCCTTCAGATTAAGAGGAGCTGAACTCATAAAACTGGAAGCCAGCAAGTGACTCATCTTTATCTGATTGAGTTAGATATATTTAAAACTTAAGAAAGAACGTCAAGCGATGGCCCTCAGAACTGTGCCAGTACTAACCCTTGTATCTGCATTAAAATAGAGTGTGGAGGAACAAGAGTGTGGACTGGAATCTAAAAACAATGAATTAAGAGAAACAGACATTTATTTTCATTCTGTTTTAATAATTTTACTGAAATTAGAATATTATGTTAGATCGACTGCGTGGTGTTTACAGTACCTATAAATTCTCCTTTGAAGCCTTGAATAACATTATAACTCTATACAGGGGGAGTCATAGTGAAGATGGGTACTTGGTTGAATTCCTGGATCTGTATCCTTGTAGAACAGAACAAAGAACAAACTCTTAAAACATTTTTGTGTTCCTTAAAAAAAAAAAAAACCAAATGTGATGTATAGTTAAAATCACAAGGAAGATAAACAGTGAAGTGAAATGATATGTGAGAGAAACTAACCAGGAGAATGTGCGTATGTTATAAATCAATTCAAATGCAGAGTTGCCAAAAAAAAAAAAAAATGAAAGAAAAAAATCATGTTTAAAGAAAATGCTCTGATGTCTAGGAAGGTTTCAGTTGTAATTTAAGTTAACATAGAAAGACAGACTGCAAGTCACTTAACAGAATTCCCAAAGTTCCTATGCTGGCCAAATCAGCTCCGTAATGTGATAAACATAAAGTGAACAAAAACTTCAAGGAGGGAGAAGGGAATGCAATGGAGAGTTTTAATCATGCACAAAGCCTGCCATTTGTTAATTAATGCCATCTACTGCGCATACTTGTTGCACATGAAATAATCAGCAGAGATAAGGTCCTATAGTCATGTGGAGCTCATCATAGGAGGAGCAGTGTGGTGAGTGGTAAAGAGTGGGCTCTGGAACTGCAGTCCTGGATTCAAATCCTAGCTCACTTACCACTTACTGTGACCTTGGACAGATTTATCTCTTCAGCCTTCACTTTCCTTATGTGTAAAATTGATGTATGAAACCACTCCCACAGGGTTATGAAGAGGATGAAAATAATTTAAATATATAGAGCATCCATCAAATTGCAGTTGCCCATCAGTGGTCTTTCTGCCCTTTGTTGTTGCAGATGACGTCCTTCAAGATTGGCTTTATGTTCACTGTCTTAAGAGAAATCTGAAGTAAATTGTAATGTGCCACACCTTTTATTATAATCCTTCCAAGGCTTCTTCAAGAAAGCTATAGTTGAACTTGAAGAGTAGTAAGGTCAAAAACTTTTTATAGGACTTCCCTGGTGGCACAGTGGTTAAGAATCCGCCTGCCAGTGCAGGGGACACAGGTTCGAGCCCTGGTCCGGAAAGATCCCACATGTTGCGGAGCAACTAAGCCCATGCACCACAACTACTGGGCCTGTGCTCTAGAGCCTGCGAGCCACAACTGCTGAGTCCAAGTGCCACAACTACTGAAGTCCGTGTGCCTAGAGCCCGTGCTCTGCAACAAGAGAAGCCACCCAGTGAGAAGCCCGGGAACTGCAACGAAGAGTAGCCCCCGCTCACCACAACTAGAGAAAAGCCCGCGCGCAGCAACAAAGACCCAAGGCAGCCAAAAATAAAAATTTATTAAAAAACAAATAATAAAGGTAGTATTTTAAAAAAAAACAAAAAAACTTTTTATAGAGTCTTTACCAGGTATTTAAACTGTGTACACTTTGAGGTTGTGGAGTGCAAAGGACTGAATTCTCTGGGTAAAGGAACTCAGTTCTACCAAATGTTCTTCATTCTCTTGGCCTAAATGATGCCTAAATTTGGAATATACTGCCTATCAGACAAAGGAAATCTCTGTTCTTTGATATAAGAGGGAAAAAATTAGCTCTTCTATTTCTGAAGACTGTGTTGCTTAAAACATTCTCCCTCTGTAGAATGGAATGACTTTTATCAGCTGAGAAACAGAAGGCATTGATTGTTATCTTTTTGCCCTTTGTAAAACCAGATAGATATAAAAATCACTTAAATTTTCCTGAAAGTTGGCAACTTTTCAGAGGGAAAGTAATATGTAAGGACTTTTATGTTGCTACGGTGGGAACATTTTCTGGCCTATGAAACAGTCTATATTGAGGTATAAATACATAATCATACATTAAGGACAGCACAAAATATTCTCAGTATGTAAGCCTTCTTTCTGAGGTAATTAGGTAGTAGAGTTAGTTTTGAATAGTTTTGAAATAGGCAAAATTCCACAATCTCGGGACTTCCCTGGGGTCCAGTGGTTAAGACTTCGCGCTCCCAATGCAGGGGGCACGGGTTCAATCCCTGGTCGAACTAAGATCCCACATGCCACATGGTGTAGCAAAAAAAAATCCACGATCTCTTATTCAAACTCTGATTTGCTAGGTTAGGACCTGACTGACGTGTGTATAGATAAAAGCTTTTAGCGTGTAGAGTTGTTGGTTTTCTTTTAAATCATTATAAGAAGTTTCAAGAATTTATACGATTATGTATTGATTTTCAACTTGAAAGTATCATCTGAAACAGGAGAAATTAGAGCAGTGAAAGGGGAATATGAGATTGGTATGGTTCCCTTCCTCTTTTGGAAACAAATTCACATTCTTTAGTCCATGGTCTCAGGCTGCTTCTCCATTCTCCAGCTCTGCTTCCCACTAGCTCCCTACATGATATCCTGCTGATCACTACCTTTCCCCCAAGTCGTTTAATGGTATTGGCTTCCAGAGAGTGCCAGTTACAGCTGTTGAGTTTTTATGTAAATATTTTGTTGGCAAAGATTTTATATTCAGTGATTTGAGAAGTTTCTGCCCCAGACTGTTGCTCATTACCTTTCCCTTTGCACAGTCCACTGCCCCTGCCAGTTCTCCTTTAAGCATTGTTTTCTGGCTTGTTTTTACTAGCAGACGGAACCATAAGAATTACTAATGTTTGATCATATTTGATTTATAAAAAGCAGTTTCATATGGTTCAGTCTGTTGTTCATCTTGCTCAGATTTTGAGTAAGCAGTATATGCTTCTGTAGCAATATCATTGTTTCCTTTTGTATCATCTTAAACTCTAGAGACAGGAGAAATTTAGTCATTTTAGTGTAGGGCTTTCACCTTGGGAGTCTTCCTGAAATTTTTTTCCCAGCTTCTCATTTGACTTATCTGCCCCTAGGACCAAAAGAAGAGAACCATTGTAGATTGTTTTATATTTTTACTCATTCATTTGTGAAATATTTACTGAGCACTCACTGTAGGGGTTAATTAATAAGCAAGATGATTATTTGGCATTAAAAGAAGGTGACATGAGAGTTTTGTTTCTTAAAAAATAATGTATTCTGAAAAACTTTTCTTACCTCTCTTACAATAGGGGAAATGTGGAACCAGGTATAAATGTCAGGGAAGAACTCACCAAATATACTTGCTTTTTAAAACTTGAGTATTGACCTAACAACCTTCTCCCTAAATATTTAGTTACTCTGAGTTAAGTTGCTAGCTAACATTTAGTTTATGGAACCCTTTAAATCTCATTTGCAGTTCTTGATAATGGTATGTGGTAGATAGGACAGATATCAGCCGTATTTTACAGACAGAAAAACCACAAGAATCAGGTGGATTGTGATTTGTCCAAGTCTTGTAAGTATTAAGAAACAGAGCTTAGACGCCAACTCAAGCCTTTTTAAATTTAAAGCCTCTGTTTTTCCGTGTTACCACATTGCTTCTCTGATAATTTTCACATTTACATAAATGATATATTTTCATATTTTAAAATGTATTTTTATAGCCCGTTTTTATTTAAATCTGCCAACAAATATTTGAACACATACTGTGTGCCCCTGTTTCTTAAAATAATTTTTCTGTTCTCCTCTCCTGGGCGCTAATCTTACACAGGTTAAATTGCTTGCTATCGTCTCACAATCGTGAGGCTCTTTTCTTCACCCTCCTCTCCCCCCCTGCAGTGGGGTTGGGTTTTTTTTTTCCCCTCTGTTTCACTTTGGATTATTACTATTGCTGTATTTTTAGGTTCATAGGTCTTTTCTTCTGTGGTTTCCAGTCTGCTGTTAGTGCCATCTGTCCAGTATATCTTTTGTTTTAGATACTCTATTTTTCATCTGTAGAAGTTTGATTTGGATCTTACATACATACTCCATTTCTCTCTTCGTTATGTTCATATTTTCCTTTACAACCTTGAATGCATTTGTAATAGCTGTTTTAAAAAGGTCCTCATCTGCTAATTCCATCATCTGTCATTTCTTGGTCTTTTTCCACTGATTAATTTTTCTTCTGGTGGTCACCTTCCTACTTCTTTGCATGTGTGGTGATTTTTTTAATTGGGTGTTGGTCATTGTGCATTTTACATCTTTGCTGAATTTGGTCGAATTCCCTTAAAGAGTGTTAGATTTTGTCTGGCACACAGGTTACATGGAGATCAGTTTGATCCTTTTGAGGCTTGCTTTTAAACTTTGTTAGGGCAAGTCCAGAGCAGCCTTTAGTCTATGTCTACTTTAATTCTACTGCTGAGATGTGACTCTTCTGGGACTCTACCCAATGTCCCAAGTTATGTGAGGTCTCTCCTTTCTGGTTGGTGGGAATGAACTACTCCCTGCCTTGTCAGCTTCAAGAATTATTTGGCGTATTTGCTTTTCAGTGTTTCGTTTCCCACTGCATACACATAGGATAGGACTTGACTCAGGGCGATCCCTCTGAAGATCTCCTGTGTTCTTTGTACAGCTCTCCTTTCCATTACTCTCTCTGTCTTGCAAATTCTGGCCACCTTGGATCCCCTGAACTTTGATTTCTCTCCTCTACTCAGCAAGTACACTAGAGTCTGTTTGGGTTCCTCCTCCCTGTGCTGCAGCCTAGAAACCACCTCCTGGCAGTAAGATGGGGTGATCGTCAGGCTCACATTGTTTCACTTCTCTCAGGGATCATAGGCTTATGCTGCCTGTTGTCCAGTGACTGAAAATTATTTCATATATTTTGTCTGGTTGTTAATTACTACGGGGGCAATTTCTGTGGTAATTAATCCTTTGTGAGCAGAAGTAGAAATCACCATCCCTTGAAGTTTAACTTCTGACCTATCAAATGGAAATGAATAGAAGAATTTGTTAGAAAAGGAGATTAAGCATTATTTATTAAAATTGTAAATGTATATATCTATCTTTTGCGGTAACAATCCTACTTCTGAAAATTTATACATAACAGTATGATCAGTGTGTAGGAGGTATTTAATTGAAGTTTTTTTTTTTTTTTTTTTGGTAATAGCAAACAATTGGAAGCAACCTAACGCCCTTCAATAAGGAAGTGATTAAATAAATTTATTGTGCATCAATACAGTGAACTATTGTATTACTGTGGAAAAGAAACTCTTTATGTCAGGTATGGAAAGAGCTCCAAGATCTGTGACTAAATTAAGAAAGTAAAGTTACCACTTTGTATAGTATACTACCTTTTTTACAATCAAAGGGGAAAAATAAGAATAGTATTTATTAATATTTGCTTGTATTTGCATTAGAATACTCCAGAAGGGTACAGAAGAAATTAAGGCTAATGGAGGATAAAAATGGGTGGGAAACTTTCCACTCTATTCTTAATATTTTTGACTTTTTTTCTTTTTGGCTGCACCGTGCGGCTTGTGGGATCGTAGTTCCCCAACCAGGGATTGAACCCAGGCCCACGGCAGTGGAAGTGCCAAGTCCTAACCACTGACCACCAGGGAATTCCCTATATTTTTGATTTTTTAAAAAAATATTTGAGCTGTATGTATGTGTTACCCGTTTAACTTTTTTTTTTTAATTAAGATAAAGACCTTTTTTTTCCCATTGCTCACGTTGACTAAACTATCTTAGTATGAGAGTTCCACAGGTATAATTTCATTTTGTGCCAAGGTCAGCTTGTTTGTAACTGGGCTGAGCCAAGCCTTTCACGAACTCAGAAGATAAAAGATTTCCTTAATGTATTATTCAGGGCAAAACTAACTGCCATACCAAACCCAAAACTACCAGTGGCTTAGCGCAAGAGAATTTGTGAAAGACTGTCAGCCATCTGGTGATCGGGAGACCCTGGTTCCTCCCAGCTTGTAGTCTTAATTTCCTAGGGCTTTAGAGTCTTCCGCTTTCAGGCAGACAAGAGAATTAGAAACCCTGCCTGCTGCTTTTTTTTTTTTTTTTAAGTCCTTATTACCCTTCCTTCCATATAATTCACATACCATAAAATTCAACCACAAGTACTTTTTTTTTAATATTTTTGGCTGCGTTGGGTCTTCGATGGTGCACGTGAGCTTTCTCTAGTTGTGGCGAGCGGGGGCTACTCTTCACTGCGGTGCTCAGGCTTTTCATTTCTCATTGCGGTGGCTTCTCTTGTAGTGGAGCACGGGCTCTAGGCATGTGGGCTTCAGTAGTTGTGGCTCATGGGCTTAGCTGCTTCGCGGCATGTGGGATCTTCCTGGACCAGGGCTCGAACCCGTGTTCCCTGCATTGGCAGGCGGATTCTTAACTACTGCACCAGCAGGGAAGTCCCCCAACCACAAGTTCTTAAAAGCCCTGGCCTCGAGGTGATCAACTCTTTTGTTCACATTCCACAGGTGAGAACTCTTCACATGCAGCACCTAGATACACAGGGGACTGGGTAATGCACTTCTAGTGACAGCTCCCCACTATGAAAAGGGGAGCACAAAATGCTAGCAAGACAACTAACAAGTTGTATCACAGTTATCTGGGCAAGTCAGGTCAAGTTCATGTGCCAGCCTTTTATTTGTCATATCAAGCAGTTATGTTCCTTCCCATTTTCTCTAGGAAGATGACAGTTGTTTATAAGCAATCAGATTTTTCTTTGCTCTAAATGTGTGGAAATACTTCCATGTGATCAGTTTTCAGTGTTATGATCTCTTTGATTTAAAGTATGGAAGCAGTTTCAGCCTTGTGTAGTGATCTCAGTTCCAGTTTTATACTTGCTAAGGGTCAAGACCTTGTGTCCTATGCCTGGCATTAAGCCCCAAGCCCTAGGTTAATGGAACAGTCCCCTTTCTTCCTTCCTCTGCTTCTGGTGCCATGGCTTTTAATCCTCCCTCCCTCCTTTTCCTGGCACCTAGGGGATTCCTCTTTCTCCTGAATTCATCTATGCCTTTGAAAGAACTTCATGTTTATTGTTGAAGACTTTTCAATTTCTGAACATATATATTGCTAGAACCTGAAGTTCTTGAGTTCTGTGGCAGCTCATTCTTTGGATAAGTGACTTTGTTCGAAAGAGATGAGGAAGTAGATTAACATTTATTGGGCAACTGCTATGTGCTTGTATACATAGTCTTATTTAATCACCACTGTTACTCTAAGAGGTAGATTTAGTTTTAGCCCTCATTTTATTATGGAAAATTTCAAAGATACAGAACAGTTTTAAAAAATCATACATTGATCACCCATATACCCGACCACTAAAATTTTACCATTAACAATTTGCTCTACTTGCTTTATCACATAAATAACGTTTTAAACATTTACTGTAAGCTATATGAAAAAATTGTATTCCAAGTCAGTTTTAGTTCATAGCTTTTCTTGGGCTTAATAAAAACAAAACACTCTCCTACTGCCAGAACTTTAAAAAAAAAAGAAAGAAAAGAGAAATTGTATCTTAGTCAAAAACAACTGCATTTATTTTGTGTTAGTCTTTTTTTTTCCTCCTCAAGGTGGTTGGGAAAACCAGTGTCTTTTTCTGAAGCAGGTCTGCTCATTCTGCTATGATGAGCCAAAATCCTTAGACTTTGCTTTTTTCCTCAGTTTCTGAAGATGTTTATTTTCAACGTCATCTTTTTCTAGATCTGGCCTTTCCATTATTATAAGTTTATGTAACCTAAAAGGAATTCCAGATGATTCAAGATATACCAAGCTTGGGAAATTGAGCTGTCTCCTCAATGGCTGACCCTGCAACATGGCATGGCATTTCAAACTGATACATGTTGGAACTTTTGCTGAGTTTAACGATGCCATGCAATGGTGATTTATAGATTATATTGAGATAATAATAGGTTCATTTTTTAGATTAATTAGAACGTAGCAAGTAGAGTGTAGCAAAAGCGCAGAGTATTTATTCCTCTGAGCTAGTATCCTCCGTCATCCAAAATAGTTGTTTAATAATTTAGTTATAATAATAACCTGTGTAGGATGTTGTCAACCTTTTGATGTGTATGTTTAGTGTGCTTTTTTAAAAATTCCATTATTTTTCTCCACTGGATGATTTAGAGCTCAGTCTTTTGTGATAATAAATCACTTCCATTGACATGCTAAAGTCTGGACATAGGTTTATTCTTGCTGTGTGCAGTGACTATATTTCCTGGATTCAGAAGATGGCTGTCAGCTGGAGCTTTCTAAGAGTCAATTTAATATGATTGGCTATATGTTAAAATGTTGTTGGTATTTGTAATGACTGCTTTTTGCCAAGAGGTCATTTAAGTTTTTTTTTTTTTTTTTTTTTTTTTTTGGCTGTGTTGGGTCTGTTGCGCGCGGGCTTTCTCTAGTTGCGGTGAGCGGGAGACACTGTTTGTTGCAGTGCGCGGGCTTCTCATTGTGGTGGCTTCTCTTGTTGTGGAGCACGGGCTCTAGGGTGCACGGGCTTCTATAGTTGTGGCTTGCAGACCCTAGAGCGCAGGCTCAGTAGTTGTGGCACACGGGCCCAGTTGCTCTGCGGCATGTGGGATCCTCCCAGACCAGGACTCGAACCCATGTCCCCTGTGTTGGCAGGCAGATTCTTAACCACTTTGCCACCAAGGAAGCCCCATGCTTTTTCTTTTCTTTTCTTTTCTTTTAATATTTTAAGAATAGTTTAAAAATAATTAGCAATTTGTCACTCCATAAGGCTAGACATACTAAATAAATTTGTTTTAAACTGTTATGATCACCTTTAAAAAACAAAGTATTTTGAAATTGTTGTCACAAGGCATTAATTAGCATATGTAGGAATTATAAGATAAAGTGTGAAATTAAGGACAAGCAATACTTTTTTAAAAAAATTTTTTTGGAGTATACTTGATTTACAGAATGGGTTCATTTCAGGTGTACAGCAAAGTGAATCAGTTACATATATCCACTTTTTTTTTTTTTTTTTTTTTAAGATTCTTTTCCCATACAGGCCATTACAGAGTATTTATCTGTTTTCTGTATAGTAATGTGTATATGTGAATCCCAATCTCCCAGTTTGTCCCTCCCTCCTGAAAATGTTTATTATTAAAGACCTAATGAGAGATCATTATAATGGGATTAGCAAACAGATCTGCTTATTTCTGTGACATAAATTGTTAAATTAGGACTGATAACATTATATCAGGGCATCTTAGAATTTCAGGAATTTCATACAATTTTGGAACACTTCTGTTAATATATTCCTATATAAATATAAGGTTAAAAGATTGTTTTTCTTTTTTTTAATTTTTAAAAATTTATTAAAAAAGTAAAACATAATGGTACAAAAAGGTTGAAAGTAAAAGAATTGGAAAAGATATACTGTGCAAATATAAACCAAAAAGAAATTATATAATAACAGATATAGTAGACTTGAAAGCAAAAGCATTACTAGAAATAAACAAGGGCACTTCATATCAACAAGTCCAATTTACCAGGAAGTTTTAAATTTGTATGTACTTAACTTCAACTTATATAGAGCAACAGAGCTACAAGGAAAAAATAGCGAAATTCACTATCATAATAGGAGATTTAACATACTGCTGTCATTCACTGATAGAGGATACTGCTTTCAGAACCAGGAGACACCCACCCCAAAAAATTAGTAAGGATATAAAAAACTTAAATAACATGAGCAGCAAATTTGATTCAACAAGCAGATATATAGTCATTATACTCCAAAACTTTAAATTACAAATTATTTTCAAGCACACTTGGAACATTTTTAAAACTGACCATATTGTGCTATAAGGCAAATTTTAACAAATTTCAAAGTTTTAAAATTATACAAAGTGTGTTTCTTGACTTGTAGTTAAGCTACAAATCAGTAACAAAAAAGTAACTAGAAGTTATAAAATACACTACTTCTAAGTAACCCCCCAAAAAACAAATCACAATTGGAGTTAGGAAATAATTTGAACTGAATGATAATAAAAATATTACATACCAAAACTTGGATGTGACTAAAGCTGTGCTTACAGGAATATGTATAAGGACAAGCAATTCTCAAAATTATCCTTTCAGTTAGAAATGAAGTCTTTAGAGAGACTTCCCTGGTGGTCCAGTGGGTAAGACTCTGCGCTCCCAGTGCAGGGGGCTTGGGTTCGACCCCTGGTTGGGAAACTAGATCCCGCATGCTGCAACTAAGACCCAGTGCAACCAAAAATAAATAGATAAATATTAAAAAAAAAAAAGAAAAGAAAGAAAGAAATGAAGTCTTTAGAGTGTTTAATTTTCATCTATCACCATCATTGTTATATAGTCCTTGTAATGAATTTGATTCTGGATCAATTGCAGCAGACATTTCTTCCATTTCCTCCTGAGAAAAAGGCTGACCACCTTCAGTCATATAGTTAATCAGTTCTTCCTTAGAAAGAAACCCATGTTTAGCTGGATCTAATACCTCAAAAGCTTGAAGAAGTAGATCTTTCGGAATTGGTCTGTATCTTCTTTCCAGTAGTACTTCAGTCATCAGGAAGAAATTTTTCAAATTCACTGTATCCAGTGGATTCTTCTTCCTCTACGTCTGCAATCAGATCATGTAGCTCTCCTTCACTAGGGCAGCATCCTAGTGACCTGATAATTGTTCTGATCTCTCTGTGCCTTCCTTGTCTCTGTTGTCCACCATCTTGTTCTGTCTATGCTTTTTCTAATTCAGAGGTACTCTAACTTTAATAATACAGTTTTTCAGTTCAGGAAGTTCTTTGTATTGAAGCATGCATAAAACTCTGCAGACATGGGATTAAATCACTTAGAAGTGTTATATGTGTTTTGAAAATAAAGAATCTTTTGAAAGCTTGTTAATATTTTGTTCTGTGTGGCTCTTACTATAAATGATATGAATAATCTGTCTTATACTTACCTTTAGAAAACCCAGTTTAAATGATTGGACTTAAATAAGAAAAACTAAGCCACTTGATTGTATTACATACTATTAAATTTCATTAGTATCATAGCATGATAACACATTATAGTTGAATTTTTTTCTTATTTTTAGGTATATATTTTGTAAATTCTATTTTGTACAGAAACTATCCCTTGAAAAAGAAACTTGAAGTTTCTTAATGGGCTATATTTTTTTAACAGATTTTTTTCCTAATGTTGAACCAGAGTTCATCTGTTATTTTAGATAGCTAAATTAATTTGCCATAATTTTATTTAGAATTTTGAATCTGTGAGCATTGGAATTTAAGGACAAATTTATAAAATGCAGCTGTCTGAAACTCTACTTGATAACAGTGTTATAAATAATAATATTAATCATACTTGTAAGAAACACCCTAAGAGATAGTTTGTAAATGTTTTGTCAGCAAAACTTGGTTACTTAATGTTAGGCCTTTGTGATGCAATTAATAGTAACATTTTCAAGGTAATAATGCTGGTGGAGGTCTGCAAGGAACTTAAAATAAAGGAGAGTCAAAGAGAAGAATTAGTCATTGTTTTTCAATGCCACGGCCAATGGGAGAACTGCCCTGAGCAGCTGACATTAGTTGTTCTTGGCAAATTGAGCTCTTTAGTGAAATGTCTGCATTAGCTTAGATTTGTTTTTGAGGGAAATGGGAAGTCACTGAATATTATTGGGTAGGAGAATGGCATGGCAAATTAGTTAGGGAAATTATTATTATTATTTTTGGGGGGGAAATTATTTTTGTAGCAGTGTGGATTGAAGTAAGGAAGATCTGAAGGAACTCACTGAATAAGCTGCTTCTGTAATTAAACTGTGGACCACAGTGGACTAGTAGCAATGGAGATGGCAATGGGATTGAAGGGAGCCTCATTACTTAGGAAAACTTGAGTGCTTTTGTTCATTCATTTGCCAGATTTTGGATAACTGTTATTTACTACATGTCTGAAACTTAATGGTAGGTATTGGGAATATGGAGATTATCATACCACTCATCTCCTACTCCTAAAAGGCATGATGATCCTTGTTCTCATGGGGCTTTCCATCTAGTGGAGGAGATAGCCATTAAAGAATCGCAAAATAAATGGAAAATTATAGCTACAATAAATGCTTTGAAAGAGATCTATGTGGACATTTGGCTAATCAGAGAGTCAGGAAATATTTTCCTGAGAAGACGTTGGCTGAGCTGAAGGAACAGTAGAATTTAACCAAGTGAAGAGAGGTTAAAGTTTATCTGTTAGGCTCCCTCCAAAAATATATAGTGCTTAGCTTGTGTTGAATTTGAAGTGACAGACAGGCATATCAAGCAATTTCCAGTAAGAGGGTGTAAATTTGGAACTAGATCTTGAACTGAATCTAAATTTTAGTCATTCAGCTTAAAAGGCTGTAGTTGGAGGTATGAAAATGGTTGAGCCCTCTTAAAGAATGTATAAATAGAAGAGTATGATTCCAAGGACTGAGCCCTGGGGAATGCTCACAATTGAAGGTTGGAAAGAAGCTTGTTGAGGGAATTACAGGGAATAGAAGGAATGGTTGAGACTTAAAAGAAGATTTAGAAGAGTTTTTAATTGTGGAGGCCAAGGAGGAAAATTTTAGTTGTGGGAACCAAGGAAAGGGACATTTGAAAGGAGGTAGTAGTAATCACTAGGGTAAATAACACAGTTAAGATTAATGACTGAGAAAAGAGCATGGGTTTTTGTAAAACAGAGATAGAACAGGTTCTGTAGAACCCAGATTTGGACTATTTGAAACTATATTAGTCTATTTCAGAAGTGTGATAGTGACAAGAGGTGAGAATATGTGGAAGGGAGGCCATCTCAGTTAAAGATTTTTCAAGATTAAGGAAATTCATTTTAGTTTAAAGGCAGAGAGAAAGGAACAAGTAGAAGGTAAAAGATAGGAGATGCTGGTGAGTAAGAAGGTAAATATAAATGCTCATAAAGAAAGAAAGGAGGAGGAGATTCAAATCAGTTTGGTGTCAGAAAACATGATTTGTAATTTTTTTGGGAGAACTTAAAGACTATAGCCCTTTGGAATTTCACAGACCTTACCAGTTCTCAAGAGAGTTGCTATCTTAGGTTTAACTTACAACCCACAGAGTAAAGATTATTCTGCTTTTCTTCTTTTTTTTCCTTCCTCAGAACTGTTTCATTCTTAAGTTAAATTTCAGTGAAAGTAAATAGATGTTTATCCCTATTGTTCAAAGTAATTGTGTAGTCATTTACTAAATTGTCACCATGTTGTTTAGTATTGCAAGGTAGTTTGGGGGTGGAGCCAAACACTTGGAGCTTTGTGCCCCACAAATAATATTTAGTAAGCCTGGTTGCCTATAAGAAAGTAGACAAAACAATGGTTTAAATGCCATTCTGGAATAGATGCAGAACAGTTGGGAAAAGCAACATAGTAACTTCTGTAAAGAAGAATTACAGCTTTAGGAATGCAAAATGTGAGGACTGCAAGAGTGAACCTTCTCTCTCCAGCTAGAAGTTTTTCAATACGTCATAAAATGCCTAAACTTTATCATTGTGTCACCTGATTTTGTGTCTGACTAGTAGCACCTGGCCTCTTAGGCTCTGGGTGTATGTGCATGCTCACAGCAACACAACTGTTGTATTCCCACTTCCTAGCCGAGTGCATCTTATATGCTCAATAAATCCTGAATGAAAAAAGAAAGTAACTTTTTATTGGCTATGAGTAATTAGATACTTAAATTATTTTAAGTTTCTCTGCCACTAATGCAAACAAGGAGTGTCTGGGTTTTGTATAGTTTGTTTTCTTTTTTAAAAAAAATATTCATTTATTTTGGCTCTGCCGGGTCTTAGGTGTGGGATCTTTTAGTTGCGGCATGCAGACTCTTAGTTGTGGCATGCATGTGGGAGCTAGTTCCCCCACCAGAGAGCAAACCCGGGCCCCCTGCATTGGAAGCACAGAGTCTTACCCACTGGACCACCAGGGAAGTCCCATGTATAGTTTGTTTTCATACTTGGAATCTACCCAACTGCTTGTTTTATTATCGTACCAGCAACATACAAGTTCAAAAAACTCAAAACTGTGTCATCCATTTTTTTTATTGTGGTAAAATATACGTAACATAGAATTTACCATTATTAAACATTTTTTAGGTCTACAGTTCAAAATGAATTAAGTATATTCACATTGTTGTGAAACCATCACCACCATCCATCTCTAGAACTTTTCATCATCCCAACTGAAACCATAGCCATTAAACAATAACTACCCATCCTCCCTCTCCCTAGCCCCTGGTAATCACCATTCTGTTTTCTGTCTGTGAATCTGACTACTCTAGTACCTCATATAATAGTGGAATTGT
Source organism: Neophocaena asiaeorientalis asiaeorientalis (assembly GCF_003031525.2). Lineage (NCBI taxonomy): Eukaryota > Metazoa > Chordata > Mammalia > Artiodactyla > Phocoenidae > Neophocaena > Neophocaena asiaeorientalis. The sequence continues at coordinate 3,368,787 of NW_020185335.1, read as the reverse complement.
ACAATATTTGTCCTTTTGTGTCTGGCTTATTTCACTTAGTGTCTTCAAGTTTCATCCATGTTGTAGCATGTGTCAGAACCTCCTTCCTTTTTTTTTTTTTTAAAGTTTTATTTTTTTTTATATTTATTTTTGGCTGTGTTGCGTCTTTGTTTCTGTGCGAGGGCTTTCTCTAGTTGCAGCAAGCGGGGGCCACTCACTATCGCGGCCTCTCTTGTTGCGGAGCACAGGTACCAGATGCGCAGGCTCAGTAGTTGTGGCTCACAGGCCCAGCTGCTCCACAGCATGTGGGATCCTCCTGGACCAGGGCTTGAACCCGTGTCCCCTGCATTGGCAGGCAGATTCTCAACCACTGCGCCACCAGGGAAGCCCCTCCTTCCTTTTTAAAGCTGAATAATATTCTGTTGTATGTGTAGACTACATTTTATTTATCCATTCAGCCATCAAGCAACTTGGGTTGCTTGTACCTTTCAGCTGTTGTGAATAATGCTGCTATGAACATGGGTATACAAATATCTGAGACCCTGCTTTCAATTCTTTTGGATATACATACACTTAGAAGTATCAATAGAATTGCTGGATAATATCATAATTGTTTTTAATTTTTTGAATGTATGACCATACTGTTTTCTGCAGTGGTTGCACCATTTTACATTCCCACCAGCAGTGCACAAAGTTCCAGTTTCTTCACATCCTCTCCAACACTTGTTACTTTTAAGTTTTTAAAAATTTAATTAAATTAATTAATTTATTTATTTTTGGCCATGCCCCGCAGCTTGCGGGATCTTAGTTCCCCAACCACGGATTGAACCTGGGCCATGGCAGTGAAAGCACTGAGTCCTAACCACTGGACTGCCAGCGAATTCCCTATTTTTTAATTTTTTAAATAATATTCTAATGGATGTGAAGTGATATCTCATTGTGGTTTTGATTTACATTTCCCTGATTATTACTGATTTGAGCATCTTCATGTGCTTATTGGCCATTTGTATGCCTTCTTTGGAGGAAAGTCTATTCAAGTCCTTTGCCTAGTTTTTAGTCGGGTTACTTCTTGTTGTTGTTGAGTTGTAGGAGTTCTTTTTTTTTTTTTGGTACGCAGGCCTCTCACTGTTGTGGCCTCTCCAGCTGCGGAGCACAGGCTCCAGCCGTGCAGGCTCAGCAGCCATGGCTCATGGGCCCAGCTGCTCCGCGGCATGTGGGATCTTCCCGGATCAGGGCACGAACCCGTGTCCCCTGCATCAGCAGGCGGAGTCTCAACCACTGCGCCACCAGGGAACCCTGTAGGAGTTCTTTATGTATTCTCAATATTAAACTCTTATCAGGTAAATCATTTGCAGATATTTTCTCCTATCCCATGGGTTGCCTTTTCACTGTCGATTGTGTCCTTTGATGCACAGAAGTTTTTTATTTTGATGTAGTCCAGTTTATCTGTTTCTTTTGCCATCATATCCAAGAAATCATTGCCAAATTCTATGTCATGAAGTTTTCCCCTTACGCTTTAAGAATTTTATAGTTTTAGCTCTTACATTTAGGTCTCATCCATTTTGAGTTAATTCTGTACATGCTGTAGGGTAAGGATCCAACTTTAGTCTTTTGCGTGAGGATGTTAAATTTTTCCAACACCATTTGTTGAAAAGACTGTCCTTTCCCCATTGAATGGTCTTGGTACCCTTGTTGAAAGTCATTTGACTATATATGCTAAAGTTTATTTCCGTCCACACTGGAGCAGTTGTCAGTAACAGTTTAAGTGTTGCTGGCTCCAGTAGTGGGCTTCTTCTGGGCTTCAGCTTCCAGTAAACTGTGATTCCCTGTATTCACCTGTCTACGGTTTTGGGGCAACAGTTTGCCGAGTGACTTCAGGTCTGATGGATTTCAGAAGAGTTGTTGATTTTCAATTTGTTCAGCTTTTTTCTCATTGTGAGGATGGGAGTGATGATTTCCAAGCTCTTTACATGTCGGACCAGAGACTAGAAGTTTTCCTGGCTCATCTTGTACTTTTCCAGTCCCAGACCTGGAATCAACCACTTCTCTAAGGAACTCTGTTTCCTTTTAATGGAGAGTGGTCTTTAGAAGCCAAGGTCTGGGTGCTAGATGTGCTTATTGCTACTCATGTGTCATTGCTTCAGCAGACAGAGCTAGAAAATGTATAGTGTCCTTGCATCTGCATACATGCATTAATGTAGACATATGCACACACGTGCACATATGTGTATATACACAGACATCTATTCATATCTGTGTGTATATATATAGACAAACATGTTAAAAGCTGATTTTTATTCATATTGATGCCTCCAATACCACAAGGTTCATTCTAGCTTTCTCCCTTTCCATGTTTATAATTCCCTTCCATGACGGTGAAAAACTTGGTTCTTACTATCCACAAATTATTTATTTGATTGCTGAATCATATAATACACTTAAAATAGTTTCAGAATGCTAAACTATGTCACTGTGAGAAAGCAAACCTCCTAACTAGGGTTAAGTATTTGTTTATAGCTCTTTTTGTCATTGCACTGAGGATATAAAGTCAAAATACTGTCTTTATAAGCCACTGGTGAGTCTCCCTCTTCCTTCCCCTCTCTCCCCTATGGTTATGGTATTCATTAGAAATACAGTTAGGTTCGTTTGTTTTTCTTTGAATTGCATTTTTGCCTTCCCTCATTATTATTTTTAAAATTTTGGGGACTTCCCTGGTGGTCCGATGGGTAAGACTCCGTGCTCCCAATGCAGGGGGCCCGGGTTTGATCGCTGGTCGCTGGCCCGGGTTTGATCCCACGTGCATGCCGCAACTAAGAGTTGCATGTTGCAACTAAGAGATCCTGCATGCTGCAACTAATACCCGGCACAGCCATAAATAAATAAATAAATGAATGAATGAATAAATAAATATTTTTAAAAAGTAAATAAAATTTTGAGTCACTAAAAATAACATGGTTCCAGAATTGCCTCCCTGCTACACCTTTTACCCCATTCCCATCCTTCCACCCTTTTTTTCCCATTTGCAGGGTAGCCAGTCTCAGTTTTTAGTTTATACTTTTTCTTTAGGTACAATGAGCAGATACTATATGTATATTTTTTTCTTTCCCCTTCTTTCTTACCCAGAAGATAGCATACTTGATACTCCTTTGTACTTTGCTTTTTTTCATTTAACCTTATGTCTTGGAAATCACTTTATATCAATTCATAGAGATCTTCCTTAGTTTATTCAGCCACTGTCCTGTGCATGAGTGTTTATTTTCTGTATTTTGTGGTTATGAGCAATGCTGCAGTGAATAGCCTTGCTTTTATGTAGTTTCATATTGTAGATAATATTCCTGGAAGTGCAATTTTGTTGGCTTTTGTTATTGCACCAACAGCATATCAGTTCAAAAGCAAACAAAAAATTTTTGAAGTGTTTTACATTTTATTGTTCACAAGCATTAGTTGATATTTTCAAAAACCTCTTAATAAAGGACTCCCCAGGTACTGCTACTGGGTGATGTAACCAGACAGAAAAATCCCACCTAACTGAATTGCTCTCAAAGTGAACGTGGTAAAGTGGAACGGGAAGCATCTCCTTATCTCAGGTTGGTTAACTGCTCACTTCTAAGTCACAAAACATTGTATATATTTCATAATTATTTTTCTTAATTAGTAATTCTTAGTTGGAATTTTTGGGGAAAGATTATATCGTGTACATCTCTGCAAATAATGTGAAGTACAAGCCTGTCACTCGTTAGGAAAAAAAGCTAAACATATATTAACAATGGGCCCAGTCGCTCCGCGGCATGTGGGATCTTCCCAGACTGGGGCACACACCCGTGTCCCCTGCATCGGCAGGCGGACTCTCAACCACTGCGCCACCAGGGAAGCCCAACAATACTTATAATTTTAAAAAATGGGGCCTGATTAAAAAACAAAACTTCGTTGTATTTATTATTAGTGTGGTTTTGCTTCTTAAGTACTTCCTATGATGAACTGTTGCTTTTCTCTTACCCAACCCTTGGATATCCCATTTTCCTGATAGGCCCAGAAAAGCCTAATTGGTATTTGTTCTTAACCCCACTTAGAGCAACATTTTCAATTTAGTTTTTTGATTTAGCATCTTTAAAATGTGATAGCCCTTAGGATTTAGATACATGTTTTGGACAGTGGTGCAGCATGAGATTCAACTATTCTGGAAAAGTTTTGCTAATATCCTTAAATGACGATCTCTTGAGTTTTTAAAACAGTTTATGCATTTAATATCTCAAATCCTGGTACAGTATTGCTATTCAGCATTCCTGGGGCAGCCTTGAACCCTCTGATTCTGGATTCCAACTCATTTATGTGGATTATTAAGAACTGGCTCTTAATAAATGTAGAACTTTCAGTACACATCTACCTGTTTTCAGCTAGTTAAAGATTACTGAAATGCCATCTTAGGCCATGTTATCTTGGAAAAACATTGTTTCAAAGGTCTTTTCTTAAATCTTGTTTCAGCTGGTTGATTCAAGATAACCTATATACAAATGGTATTTTGGGGGAATTAAAACAAAACAAAACCAGCATCACTAGACCAGATAACTTTCTTTGTGTACTGAAGCACAGCAGAGTAGAATTAGGAGTACATCTTAAGAAAATTCTCCCATATTCGCATAGATTCCATATGTCCTGGCAGGCATATGGATTTTGTTTCTTCCCCTCCGTTTTTTATTCAGTAGTGCATATATAGTTTTAATACATAAAAATTAAAGTCAGAGCACAACCAGGTATATAATGGAAAAGTGTAATATTCTATTTTAGCTTTCCCTAATTTCAACTCTTAGTTCTTTATTTTTTTTATTTTTATTTTTTTTTTGCGGTACGCGGGCCTCTCACTGCTGTGGCCTCTCCCGTTGCAGAGCACAGGCTCCGGACGCGCAGGCTCAGCGGCCATGGCTCACGGGCCCAGCCACCCCGTGGCATGCGGGACTCTCCCGGACAGGGGCACGAACCCGCGTCGCCTGCATCGGCAGGCGGACTCTCAACCACTGCGCCACCGGGGAAGCCCTCTTTATTTATTTATTTATTTTTGCGATACGCGGGCCTCTTACTGTTGTGGCTTCTCCCGTTGCGGAGCACAGGCTCCGGATGCGCAGGCTCAGCGGCCATGGCTCACAGGCCTAGTTGCTCCGTGGCATGTGGGATCCTCCCAGCCCGGGGCACAAACCCGTGTCCCCTGCATCGGCAGGCGGACTCTCAACCACTGTGCCACCAGGGAAGCCCCAGTTCTTTATTTTTGTATTTATCTAATTTTTAAGTAGAATACTTACATTGTTCTCTTTTTTTATTAGACATTATCTATTGATTTCTTACAAACTATCTACATTTTGTCCTTATAAAACACACAAAACAGTATTTACTCTGAAATTGAACTTTGTAGAGCAAGAAATCCTACAAAGCTAAGGGATAAAATAGACTGTGCCGCACCACAGACAGGATTCATGCAAGTCACTGGCTTTAGAATGTGGCATTAATTGGCCAAGTTCTACAGAAAGCTTTGACCTACTCTAATGAGATCAATTTTGGTCCATTTCATTCTTGTCTCAGTCTCATTTATCAGTCATGAGTAATCAGCATACTCATATACTAAACAGTTTCTTAAAAAAGAGATCAAATTCATTGCTACTTAGGTCTGATTAGTTAAAAAAAATAAAAGCAAACAAATGAAAAAACCTACAAAAATCCACAAAGTTGTGTCTTACTCATTTTTTTAGTTTTAACAGAATGGGAAGCAAGTCTAAGTCATTGCTGTAAGAATGTTTCAATGGGAAGTCAGAATACTTCAATTATTGATCACCCCTTTGTGTTTTATGATTTTCATTTTTATATTTCTGTTATAGATTACAGTCTTCTAGCTATGTTTCTTTTGCATTTCTGGATCCACAGTCATGATCCATATTAACTCTGCAGAGTTCTTTTGTTAGAAAACATTTCTAGAGTCTACTTTTTGGTGATGATTTCCTTTGTGATTCAAATAATATCAAAATAGATTTACTTAGAACTTGTATGAATCTGGGGGGTTTTTTATTTTATTTTTTAATATTTATTTATTTTTTAAAATTTTTGGCTGCCTGGGGTCTTTGTTGCTGAACGCGGGCTATTCTTCGTTGCGGTTCCCGGGCTTCTCATTGCGGTGGCTTCTCTTGTTGCAGAGCACGGGCCCTAGGCGCGCGGGCTTCAGTAGTTGTGGCACTTGGGCTCAGTAGTTGTGGCGCACGGGCTTAGTTGCTCCGCGGCATGTGGGATCTTCCCGGACCAGGGCTCGAACCCGTGACCCCTGCACTGGCAGGCGGATTCTTAACCACTGCGCCACCAGTGAAGTCCCTGAATCTGGTTTTTAAATTTGGAAAAGTTTTACTCTCCATGGGAACAGCTAAGGGTATATGTCTGGTTAATTTGAGACCCTCCTGAATTGGCATTCAGTTTTTAAGTTTCTCTTAATAACTACTGAAAACGCCATTTATATAAAACTCAGCAGTAAATTTATTTTCTCTTCTATAAACAGGTACATACTAGGCAGCACAAATAAAAAAACTCTTGCCTTGGCTTGGCTTTTCGCTAGTCCTAGAGACTTACTTCTTCTTGATGGTTATCAGAGCCTGCATAGGCTTTGCTATTAGCAAAAGTGAATAGGATAATCCTTTAAAAGTTATTTTTTGTGTATTTATATTTGAAGCCCAGGTTTTTGGAGGGTGGGGTCCCATGTATAAAGTATGAAAGGAGTCATTAGAAATTTGCCCTCAATAACATCTTGACGTCTATTTTTCTAAATCAGAATTGGTACATGATTTCTTCCAAGAAATAAAAATGAAATATTTCTTCAGGTACTCATTCAGGATCATGAGTAAACAGAATGTTGTCAGTTATATTTTAAAGTGTAAAAAATAAACTTTATCTTCAGTAAGCTTCATTGTTTTTTGGCTTAGCAGTTCTTGTTAAAGCATTACTAAATAGCTATTAAATTGAAATCTAGAATAGATCAGTTCTCTAATTTCTTCACAACCTTGTTTTATCAAGCAATCCTCTATGCCCATTTGTATCTTAGACTAGAAATTGGCAAACTACAGTCCATGGGCCAAATCCAGACCACAACCTGCTTTTTGTATGTCTCTGGAGGTAAGAGTTGTTTTTACAGTTTTTAAAAGGTTAAAAGAAGATACCACAAGATTGTAGAGATTGTTTGTAGCCCACAAAGCCTAAAATAATTGCTCTATGTCCCTTTACAGAACAAATTTGTTTTAGACTATAATATATAATGTATGTGCAACTCTTTATTTTTATTTATTTATTTTTCCTCTCCCGTTGCGGAGCACAGGCTCCGGATGCACAGGCTCAGCAGCCATGGCTCATAGGCCTAGCCGCTCCACGGCATGTGTGATCTTCCTGGACTGGGGCACGAACTCATGTCCCCTGCATCGGCAGGTGGACTCTCAACCACTGCGCCACCAGGGAAGGCTGTGCAACTCTTTTTAAATGGTTTATAATCCATCTGAATTACCATCACCTTCAGTAAGAAAAATGTCTTGCTGTGTATCATTACATATCCTTCATTTTTATAGGAATTCACCAAATTTGTTAGTTTTTATAATTGATATGGACTTAAAAATTTTTTTTATTTTTTGATTGAAGTATAGTTGATTTACAATGCTGTGTTAATTACAACTGTACAGTAAAGTGATTCAGTTTTATATATATATATACACACACACACATTCTTTTTTTTTTTCTTTGACCACACCATGCAGCTTGTGGGATCTTAGTTCCCCGACCAGGGATTGAACCTGCGCCCTTGGCAGTGACAGCCCAGAGTCCTAACCACTGGACCGCCAGGGAATTCCCAACATTCTTTTTTAATATTCTGTTCCATTATAGTTTATCATAGGATATATAGTTCTCTGTGCTATACAGTAGGACCTTGTTTATCCATTCTATATACAATAGCTTACATCTGCTCACCCCAACCTCCCAATCCATCCCTCCCACAACACCCTCCCTCTTGGCAACCACCAATCTGTTCTCTATGTCCGTGATTCTACTTCTGTTTCATAGATAGGTTCATTTGTGTCATATTTTAGATTCCACATATAAGTGAAATCATATGATATTTGTCTTTCTCTTTCTGACTTCACTTAGTGTGATAGTCTCTAGTTGCATCTGGTGTGGACTTCTATTAATCAGAATCTGTATACATGACACTGTGGGCTTTAATTAAACTAGCTTGGGGTTTGAGACAGAAAGACAGCACCCTGCAGGTACTTGTGCTTACTTTTGTGCTTGCTCTTCAGTGCGTGCATTTTTGTGATGCTGCTTTAGGAATGGTAATGAATTTGAATATTGCCATTTCTTCATAGATGCAACATTTTCTCATTGATACATTTGCCTACTGCATAGAGTGTGTTATTTTTTTGAGGCTGTATTTTGTGGTACGCAGGCCTCTCACTGTTGTGGCCTCTCCCATTGCAGAGCACAGGCTCCGGACGCGCAGGCTCAGCGGCCATGGCTCACGGGCCCAGCTGCTCCGCGGCATGTGGGATCCTCCCGGACCGGGGCACGAACCCGCGTCCCCTTTATCGGCAGGCAGACTCTGAACCACTGCGCCACCAGGGAAGCCCCGAGGCTATATTTTGATGTTAAATTGGGTGGTGTGTTTGGTTTGGCTGAGAGTTTTTAAAATAAATTTATTTATTTTATTTATTTTTGGCTGTGTTGGGTCTTCTTTGTGGTGTGCAGGATTCTCTTTGTGGTGGCTTCTCTTGTTGTGGAGCATGGGCTCTAGGCACGTGGGCTTCGGTAGTTGTGGCATATGGGCTCAGTAGTTGTGGCTCATGGGCTCTAGAATGCAGGCTCAGTAGTTGTGGCACACAGGCTTAGTTGCTCCGCGGCATGTGGGATCTTCCCAGACCAGGGCTCGAACCCGTGTCCCCTGCATTGGCAGGAGGATTCTTAACCACTGTGCCACCAGGGAAGCCCCACCTTAACATTTTGGAAATCAGGATGTATCTTAAATTTTATGACATAATTACAATTGGCAGTTTCCCGCCCCCCCCCGTGGTGCATAAAATAATGGCTCATCTTAAAATCAATAAGGCATGGTTCATATATTCTACTCACTTATATTAACTGTTGCGTGCATTGTTTTCTTGTTCCTTATATAAATTTTTAATAGGTTTTTTAAAAATTATTTATTTATTTATTTAGGCCGTGCTGGGTCTTAGTTGCAGCACATGGGATCTTCCTTGCAGCACGTGGGATGGTTTTTTTTTGTTGCGGCATGCGGACTTCTTAGTTGCTGAGTGCATGTGGGATTTAGTTCCCCCACCAGGGATGGAACCTGAGCCCCGTGCATTGGGAGTGCAGAGACTTACCCACTGGACCACCAGGGAAGTCCCTATTCATTGCATGTCTTTGACTGTGTTGCTGCGTGTGGGCTTCTTAGTTGCAGCATACATGCAGGATCTAGTTCCCTAACCAGGGATGGAACTTGGGCCCCCCTGCATTGGGAGTGTGGTTAGAGTCTTACCCACTGGACCACCAGGGAAGTCCCTCTTTTTCCTTATATTGATTCCACCCCTTTTTACTTACTTGGATATTGCAGCCAAAATTCATTATTTTGGAAATCTTTAATCATTAAAGGATTTTGTTTGGGGATTTATTTTAATTCTGAGATTTGTAATTTGAATTAGATAATAAGCATCATCATCCATATCTGGTCAACAGAGCATTTAGGAAAATCAACAGTTAGCATAGTGTTTTGAGTAGCACAATATCCTGATCTGTTACTGTTAGTTAACAGATGGCCTGCAGCCTTGTCTTTTGTGTTAGTTACTATTTTGCTGAATATACTGTAGAAGAACATTAACCAGAAAACCAGTTTAGCTTTAGCCTTACCTGCAATTTTCTTGGGTGTTTGCAACTGAAACGCCCTGTGAATTTATAGTAGTATCCTGTTGATGGGAAATAATTAGAAATTATATAATAATTGTTTTTTAGGCCTTTAGTATCTCTGAAAGTAAGCCACTTTGTATTACGGAGACAATACATTTTTTAAAGCTTATTTTAATGCAGAATCACAAGTCAGTAACTTCAAAAAAGGCAAGGCAAATAAAAGCGGGAGGAAGGTGGGCACTGATGCCAACATTAAATATACAGGTGTATTTAAGTCAGTGATTCTAAACTCTAGTTGTACCTCGGGCGATTTTTAAAATATCAGTACCCAGAGGTCTCAGGTAAATTAAATTATAATGCCTGGAATTGGTTGCTGGCATTGAATTTAAAAAATATTAAGATACTATTATTATTGTGTTACAAAGGCAATATTTTTGTAGATTTACCCATTAGTTAGTACTTTCTTTGCTCCTCATACCTTTTTGCTTCTCTAAGCTTCCATCTAGGACCACTTTCCTTCTGCCTACAATACATTTTTTAGAATATCTTTTAGTGAGGGTCTCCTGCTGGCCAGCTGTCAGGTTTTGTTTGTCTGGAAATGTCTTTATTCTACCTTACTTTTAAAGGATATTTTTTGCTGGGTCTAGGTATCAGTTATCTATTTCTGACTAACAAACCATCCCAAACTTAATGACTCAAAAACAACAACTATTTCCTCATGAATCTGTGGGTCAGCAGTTTGATCAGGGCTCAAGGGGATGGCTTGTCTCTGATCTACCTGGTGTCTCATTCATCTACTTGTAGTCACTTGTCACGTCAGCTGGGAGCTGGACAGTCCAGATGACCTCATTTATATGTCTGGTGGTTTGGTGAGGTGAGAAAGGAACTGGGCAACATATCTCTCATATCTCTCAGCTGGCTAGGCTAAATGCCTTCATGTGGTAGCTGGGTTCATAAAGCAATATAGGGACTTCCCTGGTGGCGCAGTGGTTAAGAATCTGCCTGCCAACGCAGGGAACACGGGTTCAAGCCCTGGGCCAGGAAGATCCCACATGCTGTGGAGCAACTAAGCCTGTGCGCCACAACTACTGAGCCTGCACTCTAAGCCCACAAGCCATAACTACTGAGCCCAAATGCCGCAACTACTGAAGCCCGTGCGCCTAGAGCCCATGCTCTGCAACAGGAGAAGCCACCGCAATGAGAAGCCCACACACTGCAACAAAGAGCGTCCCCTGCTCGCCACAACTAGAGAAAGCCCACGTGCAGTAACTAAGACCCAGTGCAGCCAAAAATAAATAAATACATTTATTTTTAAAAAAGCAATGGCAAGATCCAATGCACAAGTACTTTTCAAGCTTCTTGAAAAGTGTCTCATTGACCAGAGCAAGTCAGATGGCCAAGCCCACATTCCAAAGGGTGGAGAAATTAGATTCCATCTCTTTATGGGTAGAGGGACAATGTCACATTCAAAGGGATGTGCATTAAGGAATGGGAGGGATTTGTGGCCTTAAAAAATCAATAACAGGGGCTTCCCTGGTGGCGCAGTGGTTGAGAGTCCGCCTGCCGATGCATGGGACACGTGAGAGGCCCGCGTACCGAAAAAAAAAAAATCAATAACAGTGTAGAATTTTAGGTTGGAGTATTTTTCAGCACATTTTCTTTCCACTGTCTTTTGGCTTTCACTGTCACTGTTAAGCAGTTAGTCAGTTCCTATGGCTTCTTTTCAGATTTTCTGTCTGTGTTCTCTTGACCACTATGATTTGTCTTGGTGTAACTTTCCTTTTATTTCTCGACTTGAGCTTTATTGAGTTTCTTTTGATTCGGTGTCTTTCATTCTTTATGCAAAATTCTCAGCCATTATCTGCCTCTGCCCCACTCTTTCTCTTCTTCTTGAACTTCAGTTAAGTTAGATTTCTTGCTATTTTTTCATATTTATTTATTTTTTACTATAAAGGTTTTATTATGCACAGAGAGGGGAGGGGGCTTAGTCCTTGGCAGCTGCTTTCCTCTTGGCAACCAGGACATCACTCAGGTTCTCTTGCCTCTTGGCATGGCTGTGTGTCCCCACTCTTTTCTTGATGAACTTGAGGGCCTGTGTGTCCTTGGAGAACCTGAGCATGTCCCAGATGCTCTGCCTTTATGAGGCAAAGCCTCATACTTGTCAGATCATGTCCCTTAGGGACTTGGTGTGCTTGGTGAGGCGTCCATGGCAGTGGCTGTGCCTCAGCTTGCTCATGTTCTTGGTCACTTTGTGGCCCTTGTTGAGGCCCATGGCCATGGGGTAGTACAGAGCTGTGGCTTTGTTCCTTAATGGCTTCAGAGGCAGAGTCTTCATATTTATTAACTTTTCGTCTTCATGCTACATTCTGGATAATTTCTGTTGACTTACCTTTCAGTGTACTAATTTTCTCTACAGTTATACTGGAGAGCTGCTTAACTCTTCTACTTTTGTAAAAAATTAAATTTACCATAGTTCATCATTTTTTCCTTTTAAAAAAATTAAGGTATAATTTACATGTCGTAAAATTTGCTTTCTTTTTTTTTTTGGTTTGCAATCTACAGGGTTTTTTTTCTATTTATATTGTACTTTTATTATTTATTTATTTATTTATTTGGTTGTATTTATTTGGTTGTGTTGCAGCAGGCGGGCTCCTTAGTTGCGGCTCGCAGGCTCCTTAGTTGCAGCAGGTGGGCTCCTTAGTTGTGGCATGTGAGCTCCTTAGTTGTGGCACGTGAGCTCCTTAGTTGTGGCAGGTGGGCTCCTTAGTTGCGGCAAGTGGGCCCCTTAGTTGCAGCTTGCAGCTCCTTAGTTGCGGCATATGAGCTTCTTAGTTGTGGCATGCGAACTCTTAGTTGCGGCATGCATGTGGGATCTAGTTCTCTGACCAGGAATTAAACCCGGGCTCCCTGCGTTGGGAGCGCTGAGTCTTAACCTAACTACTGTACCACCAGGGACGTCCCTGCAATCTACAAGATTTAATATTCATTCCTTTTATCTGGTGCTTTTGCCAATAGCACACTCTTAATTACTGTTGCTCTACTGTAAGTCTTAAAATGAGGTAGTATTCCAACTTTCTTTTACAAATTGTTAGGGTCTTCTATTTACAATCTGCTTTTTTTTTTTTTGCGGTACGCAGGCCTCTCACCGCTGTGGCCTCTCCTGTCGTGGAGCACAAGCTCCGGACACGCAGGCTCAGAGGCCATGGCTCACAGGCCCAGCCACTACACGGCATGTGGGATCTTCCCAGACCGGGGCACGAACCCGTGTCCCCTGCATCGGCAGGCAGACTCTCAACCACTGAGCCACCAGGGAAGCCCTCTCTGTCTCTTTTAAAGAAAGGCAAGTCCCAGAGGCCAGTGCTCATGTTCCATAACCCAAATTGTAGATCCCAGCTGTTAGTCCTCAGCAATAACTTTGAGAACTTCATAGTAAAGTTTTGGTGTTTTTCTGATTTAAAGTTTTCAACCTCTATGCAATCATATTTCCCTATTTTAAATATAATTTTAAACCTTTTCTAGTCAGAAATGTTGTGAGCATTCTATAAAAGCAAAAAAAAGTAAATGACATTTGGGTAACTTACACTTTATTTTCTCAACAAAAATGTGTCCCCTTTGTAACCCCCCCCACACACACTTTTTTGCCACTGTTACCATTTTTTATTTCATATGTTAAATAGTTGGAAAAGCTATACCACATTATCTCCAGCTCATAGGTCAAGAGACAAGATTGGATCCCTGTGGAATAGGTTATGTCATTTTAGTCACGATGTTCTCCTATAAAAAATTCAAAACACCAGATTTGAAGAGACCATTGAGGAGTCTGAAAGATTTCCTTAGATTATTTTCCTGGGCAAGGACATTTTCCTTTTCTTAGCTTCTTAGTTAGTTGTAGTTAGTTTTGCAGCACCTTAAACATTTTCTCCTGACGTTTACACTCTTCCTGTATTATAAATACTTTTCATCCACACCTCAGCAATATGTGTTGTTTAAAATAATTAACATTTAAATATTTCTATTGTTTCTTTAATTTTCTGCAAGCTGTTTTTATTTTCCTAGCATGGAGACTAAACTACGGTAAAGAAAAATTTTGTTGTATCTTCTACTTCCCCAACAGTTATTTATTATGTACTCTCTACATTCTAGGTACAAATCAGGGATACTCTGTCTCTCTGGAAATTTCTGTCTCATACAATATGACTGTATGATAGATGAAAGGCAGATTGGAACAGAACAAGGCATGGAGGCCACAAAAAAAAAAAAAAAGAGACCTGCTCAGAGATTGTCGTCTAGAAAATTAGGATTTGGATTAAAGCAATGACAGAAAGAAAGGAGATTGACTAAATCTAATACTGAAAAAAGATGACTAAGGAGAGCTTGTTAAAGGACCAAGATAGGGGACTTGCAGGAGAAAAAGGAATCAAAAGTAAACCCAAAGTTCCATTGGGTATGTGGGCATTGCTTACTGGGGGAATGATGATGCCATGGTAGAAAAAGAATTAAAAATAATTTATGTAGATACTTCCTCTTCCAAGAGGTAGAGCTTAACTCCCCATTCCCCTCGAGTATGGGCTGGACTCAGTGAATTGCTTCCAAAGAGTAGAATGTGGAAAGGTAGAAGGGAGTCATTTTATAGTGGAGAAACCTGGCAAACACTCCCTTGGCCGGGTGATCAAAGTTGGCATCATCAGTATGTATGCCCTTGATATGATGTGTTGAGAATGGCGGTTCTTCCCCAAAACCTATATCCTATGAGAAAAACATCACACTAACTGAAGTTGAAGGACATTCTACAAAATACCTGACCAGGCTTCCTCGAAAACTGTCAGGTCATTAGAAACACTGAAGCTAAGGAGATCAGACTAAATCCTGGATGGGAAAAATGTTTGACCAAATATCTGGGCACCTGTTGGCCCAGTCAAGTTGACACATAATATTGTGTCACTGTCCAAAACTAAGAGAGGATGGAGGGTTAAAGAAGATAAAGGGTTAAGGAGGAGAGAGTTGTTCTTTAAACATCGAAAACAACAGAAAGCCAAAAAATGGGATAGAGAAGATGGCTCTTAATGATAAAAATCACATGAAGCAGGAAATCAGGAAATGTGGTCTGACTCATTTAAAAAGTGAAAGGAAGATGCACAGTCAGTGACAGAATGGATAATAGAAGTAAGTTAAATTTTCATTTTACAGTTGACCTTTGAACGTACGTATTTGAACTGCACAGGTCCACTCATACGCAGATTTTTTTTCAGTAAATAAATACTACAGTACTACATGATCAGAAGTTGGTTGAATACGCAGATGTGGAACCACAGATACAGAGGGCCAACTCTAAAGTTATCCTCGGATTATTGACTGTGAGGAAGGTCTGCACCCTTAACTCCCCCTAGTTGTTCAAGAGTCAACTGTATTTTATCTGCCCCTCTCTCTTGGGATATCCCTTTTCTTCTAACTACTCCAGTCCTAAAGTAGGGCCAAAGTAACTAACTTTGGGGGGAAAAACAAGTGTTCCCCCCCACCCCCCTGGCCCAAGAAAGAAAGCAGATTCTTCACATCCACTAAAAATGTCTTGAGGTTCTCAAGTACTCAAATTTATGAATGTGTATCCATGGATACAAGGATAAAAGTCATATAGGTTAAAGCTAAACTTACATGTTATAAAGCAGGTGCTTGGCGAGTTAACAAATATTATAAAATCCTAACTTACTCTTAACCTTTTAGGTACAGTCTTCAGTAATATAGTTCAAACATTTTTTTTTGCTGCACGCGGGCCTCTCACTGTTGTGGCCTCTCCCGTTGCGGAGCACAGGCTCAGCGGCCATGGCTCACGGGCGCAGCTGCTCCGTGGCATGTGGGGTCTTCCCTGACCGGGGTACGAACCCGTGTCCCCTGCATTGACAGGCGGACTCTCAACCACTGCGCCACCAGGGAAACCCCACACTCTTTCATTTTATTATTCATCCTTTATAATTGAATTCATGGAAGACTGGCTTTAGGCCAGAAAGCAGTAAATTAAATTTGAAATGCTTCTTTCTGCTAGTATTTAGCACTTGCATTTTTCTTCCCGTTTTTTTCCCTCTAAGCCCAGTAAAATATCCTAATAATTTCACAATGATACGGCCTAAGAGGTGATACTGCCAAAGGTGAAATATTGCTGGGCAAGTAGTACCTCCACTCAGTAGCTTAAAAATTTGCCAGCTGTAAACACAATATTTAAAATCAACATTTAAAATTCTCCTAGGTATGTAAGTATATAATGTATGAAAATCAGATTATGAAAGTTGAGGACCATCTGTAAATAAAAATGCAAATATTTTGAATTCTTAATTACCCAGAGTTTCATTGTTTTACTACTTTCTTTAGTGTGTGTCTAACATTTTAAAATGTTCTCCTGGGCTTTGATCTAGCAGTGTCTGCAAATTGTGTTTACCATCACTCAATCACATGCTCTTCGAGTAGCCTATACTCCGTTGCTTCTTAGACCCTAATAGAGCTTCCTGCCTATTTTAGTACCTAAAACTCTCTATGATTAAAATTTCTCTCAGTTGAGATTCTTACTGCTCTATTTCATCTAACTTACTATAAAATAAAATGGATAACTATCCAGTGAATAAAGATCCCTAAAAATAAAATGAAACTCACAACTCAAATATTATATAGTTATAGAAAAGTTTGTGATGTTTGAGATAAGAATTTACAAAGCTATTAAATCAGAGACCCTGGGTTCCTTCTAGTTTTGCTAAATATGCCAATTTTATGGGGGAGAAATTGGTCAGTAGGAAAAGCAGAGACTCACCCTACTGATTCAGGTGTGGAGGGTAAATCTTCCTCCTACTAAATAAAGTACTTCATTGTTCTGAACAGTGACAATCTGAATACATTTTCTTTATGAGAACGTGATTAAGTTAATTAAAGACAGATTATTAGGGTTGTTCTTACAAGTTGTTCCTATCTGCCTACATAATGTAAACAACCTACATACAGTTAGACTGTTAGTTTTAGCTCTGTTTTTACCCCTTGGCTCCAGACTTTAGGTTATTTTCCATATAACCTGCCTTACAGGGTGCTCCATACAAAAGTTGGTTAAATAGGGGCTTCCCTGGTGGCGCAGTGGTTGAGAGTCCGCCTGCTGATGCAGGGGACACGGGTTCATGCCCCGGAGTGGCTGGGCCCGTGAGCCATGGCCGCTGAGCCTGCGCGTCCGGAGCCTGTGCTCCGCAACAGGAGAGGCCACAACAGTGAGAGGCCCGCGTACCGCAAAAAAAAAAAAAAAAAAAATTGGTTAAGTAACGTGCTTGAGTTAGCCTCAAACAAAAACATACGTTTTGTGGAGAGAAGTCCATTTCTCCTAGTAAAAAAACTTTAAACTTTCTAGTAAAAGAACTTATGGTATTTAAAACGAAGGTTTATAATGTGATAAAAATATTCAATATTGTTGACCGTTTCCATCATCTTGCTTTTCTCCTATAGGACCGTTTCACTTTCTTGTAGTAAAAGCAAAAGGGTGTGTGTGTGTGTGTGTGTGTGTGTGTGTGTGTGTGATTTAGGAATTTAGAGTTAACTCACCAGCTTATAGTTGTCCCTGTATGAATTAGTGACTGTTTTTCCACAGAAATTGTTTCTATCCTAGGCTAATTGTTTCTGAGCCATTGCTCAACCTGTTTTCAGAATGGGAGCACATTTTATTAATAATTAGCTCAAGAAAAACATAATTAATAAAGTTAATCTGTTGCTAAGTAAAACCATATGAAATTCCAAAGCAAAATACAAATATGAGTTTATGTGTTCCAAAGCGAGTTCCTTAGCGTAAGTAAGTGATAGAAAGCCCAGGCATGATCCTAGTTCTTGCTGTACAAAAAGGAGCTAGCAGGAGACTTTCTTCTTTGCCATCTTCTGCAGTATGTGAATTAAGAATACTAAGAATCTGGTTAACACACATTAACAGTTATCTTGATGTTATGCATGGTTATTTTATACAGAAATGTAAAAATAGTGGAAATCAGTCTTTGAAGAATAGAATCACATTTTAAATGTATTGATGGAGTTAGTGATTTAAAGGAAATTTGTGCTAAGTTTTAAGTTTTTTGTTTTTGTTCTGTATGGCAAGTCCCTTCACAACATGAATAACTGACCTATTTTATGTTTCGTTGTCTGAAACAAAGCCACTAAACAAGACAAGATTCTGATTTGGAATTTGGTGACCTGATTCAGTTTTCAAAGAAGGAAAAATTGTAATTTGTGAACTTTTAAACTACCACAGTGATCATTTGATCAGTATGTGAGAACAGTCCATTTAGTTAATATCTCCAAGCACAGCTATAACTGTTTTTTAAATTATTTTTTTTCCATTTTACCACAAAATCCTATAAAATAAACTGAAGGAAATTACATCTTTTTGTATTAGCATCTCATCTTTATTGGGGTATCTGTCAGTAGGTCCACTGTTAAGCAGAGAGCTAATTAAAGTGACAAAGCAATGATGTCGTTGAATTTGCAAGTTGAGGAAATGAATATTAATAAGATCCATCCCATTAGAAAATAATTTTATTCATGCACTTTGCCAAAGTTATTGGGTATAACAGTTCTTTCCCTGACTAGTCATTTTCATCCTGATTTAATGATGTCCTATCTGACTTTTCAGTGACCAACTGATATTTAGCAGTAATATATTCAGAAGAGTGTAGGAATCTCAACCCATTTATTGAAAAAATTCTGTCAAATATTTTCAAACAAAGTAGGGTTTAAATAAGTAGTACTGAGGAATTGTACAAATTGGTTTTTATTCCCCAGGACTGTTTTTGTGAGCATAGTAATTCCCAAGTATCTCTTTAAAGATCATTTTGTGTTGTACCTGGTTCTTAAAGACTTATGTTACTGAGGTTTAGCATGGTTGTAAAGTATGTTGTTGCCATGGTTAAGAATGTTGGATGCATATGCTTTGGGTTGAAGGGTTTTTTTGGTTTGTTTTTTGTTTTTGCTGTGCCATGCCGCTTGCGGGATCTTCGTTCCCTGGGATCGAACCTGGGCCCACAGCTGTGAAAGTGCGGAGTTCTAACCATCAGGGAGTTCCCATGGTTGAGGATTTTTAATAATCCCATGAGAAATCTAGATGGATAATTTGTATCTTTGTATATGTGAGTCCTGCTATTATCAGATGGCTACTTCTATAAAAGAGCTGTTTATTATACCAAATTATGGAATTTGGATATACAGTGAAAACTCAGCTTTTAACAGCTACAAGAAGACCAAAATAATGGCAAAGTGTAATAGGAACTAGAATGGAAACTGCTATGGAATCCATATTTTAAAGAATGTTCCAAGGGATTCCTTGGCCGTCCAGTGGTTAGGACTCCATGCTTCTACACTGGGCCAAAAAAAAAAAAAGAATGTTCCAGAAAATTGCCATTTGTCTAACTAACACTGTTAAGCTAGAATCTGTCAAAACAATCAAATTTTGAGCAAAGATAAAACAAGGTCCTGTGACTCAACCATGGACTTAAGTACAAATGAAGAGGGAAGATTTCTCTTAAGAAAGGGAGAATGGAGAACTCTCCCTGAATCTTTGCCCGCACCCGACTCTTCTGAAGTGTGGCTGAAGCGACACTGTAAAGGCATACCCCACGGGAAACTGCTCACATTCTTCTGGCCCTTGTGCTCGAAGTGACCCGGCCTAGTTTTGATATTTTTTTAAAGGCAGTTGTAGAGGAGACTGAGCGGTCCACCTCATGCACACCACCGCTGCACTTCCACACTGGTGAATTAGCAGTGTATTTACAAGAAACCAGGTTTCCCTCCTCGTTTTTTTTTTTTTTTTCCACACACACACACACACTGTATTTTATTTTTACAAGAGATAAATAAACTGACACCAAGCATTGTAACTGGATGACCACAACAAAAGCAACAATGATTGCAGTTACCAAACACGAAACACACTCATACTATGTCATGATATTGACATTCAGTCCAGTAATCCTCCACTGTAACAGCTCCTTTACTTTGCAGTGAAAATTGGTTTGTATATTTTTTGCCTTGAGTCCTTGTGGGATTTTTTTTTTATTCAAGCAGAAAGTCACAAAAATTATAATCATCCTCATCAGTTCACTCAGTCCCATGTAATTAATTTGTTTTTCACCTCCTCATTTTTTAAGAGTGGTATAATAAAATATATATTTGATCTTTGTCTCCAGTTCCTGGCACAGAGCTCCGAAAACCCTTGGAATTTCCTGAGTAATAGGATTTGTTACTTCATAACACGCCCCTTTCTTTACACTTGAGTTTATGCTAATGAAGTGATTTATGACGGGGCCCCAGGATAGCCTGAGAATGGGCCGGTCATCAGGAGTGATTAGAAGGTTAGAACGTTCAGTCCCACCCACCGGCCTCCAAGGATGGGGTGGGATGGCTCTCTGGAGACTGAGCGTTATAAAAACTCAAACTAGAAGACCTGGGGAGCTTCTGTGTTGGTGAATAGATCAAGGTGCCAGGAGGTGACATGCCCTGTGTGGGCCTGAAGCTCTGTGGTGCCTTCCCTCACTTTGCCCTAGGCATCTCTTCCATTTGACTGTTCCTGAGTTGTATCTTTTATAATAAACTGGTAAATGTAAGTAAAATGTTTTCCTAAGTTCTGTGATTTGGTCTAGAGAGTTATTAAACTTGAGGAGGGGGTCATGGGGACCCTCAAACTTGTAGCCAAGTCAGAAGAATTACAAGTGTCCTTGGGACCTGAGATTCACGACTGGCATCTGAAGTAAGGGCAGTCTTGTGAAACCGAGCCCTCAATTTGTGGGGTCTGCCCTAACTCTGGGTAGTTAGTGTGACGATGAAAATTAATCAGTAGTTAGTATATGAAAGTAGTGGAAAATTTTATTTGAGCCAAATTTGAGGATTATAACTTGGGAAGAGCATCTCAGAAAGCTCCCAGAACTGTTCCTCCCATTGGGAGTCAAAACACAGTTACATAAGTTTTTTTAGACAGAGGGCTGTACATTAAATGACGTATTATTGACAGTTTACACAATCCAGATCTAAGCATGGCCCTTACAAGATCAAGAAGGAATGTTATCTTTTAAGGAGTTGTTGATTTTAGGAGAATGTTGCTCTTTGCTTCACTTGAGCAGGTATTTCTTCTGATGGGGGAGGTTTGGTTGATGCATAAAGCAGATACACAGTAGGCGGGGAGAGAGGAGGCCAGAGGGCAGAAAAAATTTTTTATGTTTAAATTTTTCTTGTCTTGCCATAGAATATGAATTTTATTTCACAGTGTCAGAACTAAATTGACACCCAGTTAACATGAGAATCTGAGAGCTGGTATCACAAAGAGTAAGCTCTGCTTGGGACTTCCCTGGTGGTCCACCTTCCAATGCAGGGGACACAGGTTCGATCCCTGGTCAGGGAACTAAGATCCCAGATGCCGCGGGGAAACTAAGTTCGTGTGCTGCGACAAAGACTCAGCGTAGCCAAAAAAAAAGCATAAGTTCTGCTTTGTTTTGTTTTGTTTTGTTTTTTAAATTAATTAATTATTTTTTGGGGGGGCTGTGTTTTGTCTTCTTTTCTGTGCGAGGGCTTTCTCTAGTTGCGGCAAGCAGGGGCCACTCTTCATCATGGTGCGCGGGCCTCTCACTATCGTGGCCTCTCTTGTTGCGGAGCACAGGCTCCAGACGCGCAGGCTCAGTAGTTGTGGCTCACGGGCCTAGTTGCTCCGCGGCATGTGGAATCTTCCCAGACCAGGGCTCGAACCCGTGTACCCTGCATTGGCAGGCAGATTCTCAACCACTGCGCCACCAGGGAAGCCCTCTGCTTTGTTTTTATGTGCTTAGTAGATATTAACATTTGCATTAAAAAATACATAAGAATAAATTTGCTGAAAGAAAGTGTCAACTGAAGAAAAATGCACAACCTAAAAATTGCAAGTTATGTTTTACTTCGGGACCTTGCTGAGGACTATAGCCCAGGAGACAGCCTCTCAGATAGCTCTGAGGAACTGTTCCAAAGAGGTAAGGGAAGAGCTAGGATATATAGGAATTTTTGCTGAAAAAGAATCATGTAGTTGAACATCAAAAGATTACTGCCAATCACAAAAAAATACCCAGACATTTCAAGTTAATGATTTTATTGCTTTTCTGTGTATGGGAAGAAGCTAGAGTCTGGGCTTATTGAAATTATTTCTTAGATACGCATCTTAACTATTTAGGGCCAGTATCCTGTTTCTTCTCCATCCTGAATTCCCCTTATAGCACACTATGGCACTGTGGCGGGGCGGGGGCTGCAGTGGCTGGTGGCTTGGTGGTGGCCACATTTGCTGTTTACTGGAATGAGGGGCAACATTGTTTGTTTACTGGAATGGCAGGCAACATCCTTTGTCCACAAAAGTAAAGATCCAACTTAACAGAAAGAGATAATATTCTTCCTAGATTTGGAAGACCTGCAGATCTGTTCAACGCAATCGCAGTCAAAATCCCAGCAGGCTTTTTTGGGGGGCTAGGTAATAGAAACTGACAAGCTGAGTCTTGCATTTATATAGAAATGCAAGTGAGCTTGAATAGCTAAACAGCTGAAAAAGAATAAAATTGGATGACTTGCATTACTTGTATTTCAGCACTTATAAAGATTTACTATAAAGTAATCAAGACAGTATGGTAGGGCTTCCCTTGTGGCGCAGTGGTTAAGAATCCGCCTGCCAATGCAGCAGACACGGGTTTGAGCCCTGGTCCAGGAAGATCCCACATGACACGGAGCAACTAAGCCCGTTTGCCACAACTACTGAGCCCATGCACCTAGAGCCCATGCTCTGCAACAAGAGAAGCCACCGCAATGAGAAACCCGCGCACCGCAATGAAGAGTAGCTGCTGCTCACCACAACTAGAGAAAGCCCACATACAGCAACGAAGACCCAACACAGCCAAAATATATATATATTAAAAAAAAGACAGTATGGTATTGTCAGAAAGATAAACTTATAAACCTGGGGTTGACAAAATGGCTGTGTGTTTTGTAAGTAAAATTTCAGTGAAACAAAGCTAAACCTATTTGTTTACGTATTCCCTAGGGCTGCTTTTTTTTTTTTTTTTTTTTTGCGGTACGTGGGCCTCTCACTGCTGTGGCCTCTCCCGTTGCAGAGCACAGGCTCCGGACGCACAGGCTCAGCGGCCACGGCTCATGGGCCCAGCCGCTCCACAGCATGTGGGATCTTCCCAGACCGGGGCACGAACCCGTGTCCCCTGCATCGGCAGGCGGACTCCCAACCACTGCGCCACCAGGGAAGCCCCCTAGGGCTGCTTTTGATCTACAGTTACCAAATTGAGTATAACAGAGACTATATATGGCCCCCAAGCCTAAAATACTGTCTATTCAGTGGTTCAGAATCGAAAGTTGATAAATAGGTCCACATATGCCTGATTGTTACCTGAAAACTGATTTCACCTCTTGGTGGGTGTTGAGCCAAAAGATACAACCAAGCCAAAGACTGGGAGAAGGAAGGATTTGTTACTTGCAGCAAGTAAGGAGGAGAACACGGGAGATCTTTCCCAAAGCAGTGTCTCCCTGAACAGCAAAACTGGGGAAGTTTTAAGCTAAGGGTACATGCATATTCATGAAGGGGCTTGAACAGAGGAGAATTCAGCATAGAACTGAGGCAGAGGTTGAGTCCAAGCTTTAGCTGATTAAAGTCATGAGGGTCAGAAAAGGTCACCATTATAATTCCTTAGATTCTGGCCAGTCTGGGGTTTTTAGCATGTAGTTGCCATTCTCCACCTGGATGGGGCCTTAGTTCCTGTTGAACAGCGCAAAGATATGTATCAGATTGTCATTTATATCCCTTGAGAAGGAAGTAGGACTCTGTTTTATTGCTGAACTACTGTTTCTTTCTTTTTTTTAATATTTATTTATTTGGTTGTGCCGGGTCTTAGTCGTGGCAGGTAGGCTCCTTAGTTGTGGCTCGTGGGCTTCTTAGTTGCTGCACGCAGGCTCCTTATTTGTGGCATGCAAACTCTTAGTTTCGGTATGCATGTGGGATCTAGTTCCCTGTCGAGGGATGGAGCCCAGGCCCCCTGCATTGGGAGTGCGCAGTCTTAACCACTACGCCACCAAGGAAGTCCCTGAATTATTGTTTCTTGACTGCTTTTCCTCTGTTCCTGCATTCCTTTGTTCACTTAGGATCATTAATTGCTGAGACCTGTTAAGGGCAAGCATTGTGGCCTGGCTTAGATTACAAAATGGCTTAGGCCTAAAATGCCTTCTTTTATGTCAAAAAAGGCTGTATCTGCTTCTTTTCCTCCGGGGATCCTATACCCCATCTGCCTACATGATCAAATGATTTTCAACAAAGATGCCAATCAAAAAGGAAAGGATAGTTGTTCAAGCACAATTTGTTTAGGACTCTGTTGTGTTTATATGGGAAGAAAATTAACTTCAGCCTTACATCACACCTTCACAAAAAATAACTTGAAATGGATCATAGATATAAATTTAAAAGCTTTTTAAACAAACTTCGACTGAGTAAAAATGTAAAGATCTTACTGGCCTTATTCAGTGATTAATGAATAGGACAGCATCCCATCTAGCAACTAGAAAGGAGCTCGGAAGAGCTATACAAAAGGAGTGGCTTTTATAGGTGAAAGGGGACAGAAAAAGGAAATTTCTAGCAAAGAGTGTGTTGTTTCAGGCAAGGTCACCTTCCTTTGGGGGACAGAAGGGGTCTCAGGCAGATTACCTCACTAGTGCTCACCAGTAATTAACCAGATTGACTGGTTAAAGGTTACATTCCTGGTAAAGACTGAAACTGCAGTTAGGTTAGGTATTGTCTTGATTTGCTGATGTGGGGCCATTTTGGGCCTGCTCTCTCTTTTTTTTTCACAAGCTAAAAATAAAAATTCTAGAAAAGATACAGAATATTCATCAACTCAGAGTAGGCAAAGATTTCTTAAGACATAAAAGCACTAACTATAAAAAGAAAAAATGGATAAATTTGATTACATAAAAATTAAAATTTCTGCACTTTAAAAAGCACTATCGGGACTCCCCTGGTGGTGCAGTGGTTACCTGCCAGTGAAGGGGACACGGGTTTGAGCCCTGGTCCGGGAAGATCCCACATGCCGCAGAGCAACTAAGCCCGTGTGCCACAACTACTGAGCCTGCACTCTAGAGCCTGTGAGACACAGCTGCTGAGCCTGTGTGCTGCAACTGCTGAAGCCCACGCGCCTAGAGCCCACACTCTGCAACAAGAGAAGCCACTGCAATGAGAAGCCCACACATCGTGATGAAGAGTAGCCCCTGCTCGCCGCAACTAGAGAAAGCCTGCACGCAGCAACAAAGACCCAACACAGCCAAAAATAAATAAAATTGAAAAAAATAAAAAGCACTATCAGAAAACGAAATGGCAACCACAGACGAGGAGAAAATATTTGTAAAACATATATCCATCATATGATGTGTCTAGAGTAAATCAAGTCTTAAAATTCAATAATAGTAAACTCAATTTTTAAAAATAAAAAGATTTGAACAATGCTTTACAAAAAAATGATATTAGTGGCCACTTACCACTTGGAAAAACTCTGTATATCATTAGTCATCAAGGAAATGCAAATTAAAAACATGAGGTACCACTTACTATCCACTAGAATGGCTAAAATTAAAAACATGAGCAATTGTTGGCAAAGAGGTGGAGCAACTAGAACTCTCATGCATTGCTAGTGGGTGGGTTGTAAATTGGTGTAACCACTTTGGAAAACTGAATTAAAAAAAATTTTTTTTATTGAGGTACAGTTGATTTACAATATTATATTAGTTTCAGGTGTACAACATACTGATTCACAATTTATATAGATTATATTCCATTTAAAATTATTATAAAATATTGGCTATATCCCCTGAGCTGTACAATATATCCTTGTAGCTTATTTATTTTATACATAGTAGCGAATTTTCTTATATTTCAACATGCACTTAACATATGATCCAGAAATTCCAGCCTTAGATATTTACCCAAAGTATACCTTGAAGTTTTTTTTAAAAAATAATTTTATTGAAAAATAATAAATAGGGAATTCCTTGGCAGTCCAGTGGTTAGGACTCTGCACTTTCACTGCCGTCAGCCTGGGTTCAATCTCTGGTCGGGGAACTAAGATCCTGCAAGCCACATGGCACAGCCAAAAAAATAAAAAATAAAGAAAAAGAAAAATAAACAGCATCTCTTTTGCAAAAGTAATTTGATCACGTCTATCCCCTGATTAAACTCTTTTAACACTTTCTCACTGCATTTCAAGTAAAATCCAAATTCTTTCCTGACTTCTTTTTGAATGTATTTTCTGCCACTTTACTTTTCACTAGGCTTTGTCCATACCTGCACTCTTTAGTTGCTAAAACATGCCAGACTCTTTCCAATATGATGTTCCTTCTGCCTAGAATACTCTCCATCCACCCCCACTTTCCCCACCCACTTGTTCATAGCTACATCCTCTCCGTTTAGATCTAGGCTTAAATGACATCTCCACAGAGAAACTTTTCCTGCCCTCCTTACCTAAAGTAAAAATTTCCACTGTTACTCTTTATTCCCCAGTTTCTTTCACGACAAAATTAGCCATTATTTTAGTTGTCTGCCTATTTTTTCATTGTTTATCGCATCCTCTCACATGAAAGCTCCACAAGGTAATGCCCTTGTCTGTCTTGTACAACACTGTGTCTCCATCACCTACCTCAGAGTCACCTGGGCTTTGTGAAGGAGTGAACATTGTTCCCTAAGCCTGAAATCTCTCTTCCTTCTCATCTATTGTAACTCCCCCCTCATCTTTCAAGGCCAAGCTCAAATGACAACTATTCTTCAAAGTCTTCTTCCACTCTTTGTTTAATTCCTTAGTGTATAAGTTAGTGTTTGTACTACACTAAAATGTTTTCAAAACTGGTGAAGGGGGACTTCGCTGGTGGTGCAGTGGTTAAGACTCAGTGCTCCCAATGCTGGGGTCCTGGGTTCGATCCCTGGTCAGGGAAGTAGATCCCACATGCATGCCACGACTTAAGAGTTCTCATGCCACAACTAAGGAGCCCGCCTGCTGCAACTAAGGAGCTGGCGAGCCGCAACTAAGGAGACTGCCTGCCACAACTAGGACCTGGCACAACCAAATGAATGAATGAATGAATGAGGAAATAAATATTAAGAAAAAAAAAAACCTGGTAAAGGAACTTAGAACCAAAGCAGAGGTTGAACACTGGCTTAAGCAAAAGGACCTATAACTTAATGGAGTTCATATCTTCCAAGTCAAGACATTTGAAAGAAAAAACGGTGATCTTTGGTGGAAAATATAGTCTATTTTCCACTCCTCCAAACTAGGTCATAGCAGTGTCTTAAGCTATACACACTTGAAACTTCTTTGGTTAAAACTTAACTCCTCAGGAGGATAGGTATAGGACTGGTAAGAAAAGAAAAACTGGAAAGGTGTTTGCCATTTTCTTTTAGTTGTAATTAACTTCCTGTTCTAGGCTAGCTTCTGTTGTGCCTCCTTGGAGGAATGGGTAGAATTTTTAAGAGCCTGCAGGTGAAAAAAAGTAGTTTTAAAAAGATGCCTTCCCCTTCTTCCTCCTCCTTTATCTCCCCAATAATTCTCCTGGCACATGATTTACCTCATTCATTTGAAGTTAGCTGTTTAACATCATTATAGCCTTTGCCATGACACCTAAAGGTGCGCCCCCCTGCCCCTGAACACACACACGTGCACACAAATCAACCGACACTTTAAAGTTAGATTTTCTTTTATTAAAAAAAAAAAAGGTATAGCATTTGAAGGGATAAGAAGATACAATTCTGTAAAACCCTAAAAGCATTTCTCGGATAATCCTGTCATAGTCCTCTGATTAATTTATGACTTCTAGGCATTAATATTCTCAGGAAGTTACAACAGCCAGCATGACAGAATAAACCAAAGTTGCTAAATTGCCTTTCAGCAGTGTGATCTGTATTTGGCATACTCTGTCTTTCTCAGATCAAGAGTCCAAGTACTGTTACTTCAGTGGTTCTTAAACTCCAGCATGCATCAGATCACTTCGAAGCCTGGTTACATGTTACATAGATTCAGTAGGTCCAAGAATTTGCAGATGCTGATATTGATGCACTTTGAGAATCACAGTAGCTTATATGAATATTCCTACATATTTGGGTTGCCCAGACAAAAGCTCTCTTTAGGTGAATGTTATTTGAGTTTACGATTCACCTTAATCTAGATAATTTGTGTTTATTGTTGTTCAAGGAATTGAATGGGCAGGAAAATGAAGTTCTCATAATTTTAGATTTAACCTAGTCCTTAAAATTTTTCTTGCCTTATATAAAGCAGTTCATAAAACCTATCTTGTCATCTCAGGCCAAACTAGAAGCTATTTTTATTACGTATAATTAACCTAATTCTCAGAAAAGGAGCAGGTGTGGGGGAATGGCCAGCATTGAAACAAGTGTGGAAGCTCTCAAAAATTGCTTTTCTGAAATTAATGTTACCAGCCTCAATATAGCATTTGAAGTTGTTGTTTTTAGAATGTTGGACCTAGTTACTCAGATCTAGGACTGAGTTTGTAAGGGTTAAATAGTTTGTCTGTGGATTCAACATGAATATTTCCAAGGTTGTCCTAACTCCAAACGTTAGATCAGCTTATTTGAGAAGTTGGAGGTGTGTTACTGTGCAGAAACTTGGAGAAGTAGTTAGAGAGAAATATAGAATCCATCCCATTGGTGAACCGTCTTTCAGCTTCTCACATCTACTGCCCGTGTTTGATGTTATCACAGCATAGTATTCCAGAAGCTGTTTCTATACATAGCATCTTTATGTTTATAGTATAACTATGGAGAAGTTTTGTTTAAATCTTTAAAAAAATTTTTTTCAAAGAATTGTTGCCAAGCTTATTCCCCATCTTTTGACTTTTGTTTGAATCTTTGTCTTATTTCAAAGGCTGAGAGCTGTTACCCAATTGAGCCTTGAATTATGAGAGTCCAATATTTTTGAAATCGTAAAATTAAAAAATCTTTTTTAATTAAAAGATTCTTATGTTTTAAATTTTGGAGTTATCACGTCTTACGGACCAAAATAGCACATTCAGTTTTTGGCAGCTTCTGTCCTGCCCATGCCAATAAAAGCAGCACCATATGGTGTGACTGCTGTCCCACTAGGAAACCCACACCCTGTGGAGACGTTGCCTGCCATGAAGCAGAGCCGCTGCTCCCCATATGCTTATCTTTTTAAGCCAACATATTGACCAAGATATATTAAGATTCCAGGACATCCTATCAGTTGAGTCCTGTAGCCCTCTTTCCTACCAGCTTTAACATTTGACCACATTATGAAAATACATACTCAAAACTTTATGGAATCTCTTACCCAGCCTCAGAAAGAAGCTTTTGAATGACTACTGCAAGAAATGAAAATATGTATGTTTTAGAATACAGTCAGTAAGTGTTTCATTGCTCCTTAACTGCTAGTACCCCTCCACAGCTATCTCCTCTCTCGCTCACCCCCCTCCCCTGACCAAACACCCAGAAGGAAAAGGGTTTACAAATATTAATCTTAGGTGTTGGTGTAAGTGTAGGAAGATGGGCTGAAAGTTGTAGTTCTCTGTGATGGAAAGAGTTTAGAATGTGTAAGAAAGAGGGAATAATTGCTGCTCTACTCACTTCTGTGTATTCTGTCCTTTGTTGGATAGGTGTGCAGTGTTTTCCAAATAACCACCCTTTGCTGCCTGTTCTTTGTCTCTTTTATGCTGGAGCAGCCATTTAGTTATGGCTGGAGCAGCCATTTAGTTATGGCTGGAGCAGCCATTTAGTTCATTGTAACCTTCATCCAAGCACTTCTCTACCTTATAAAATTACTATTAAGGCTTTCCAGTATAAAATTATCTAATTCTGAAAATAAAGGCACACAGCTAAGTTTTGTTCATCATATAGATTATGTCTGTAGTTTTTAATAACTTTATTTAGTTATTCTTGAAACATTATTGAGCATTTACTGTGTTAATTGTATTGGGCAATGTGTATATGGAATAGATAAAATTCCACCCTCCAGAAACATATAAGCAGGTTATAATACAGTATAATGCTTTACTGAAAAGATATACAGTATACTATGGCTGTATCTTGAGGCAGCTCCTGAAATTAAAATTTCTAAAGACTCAAAGGAAAATATAAAACTTTGGTGTTACAGCAAAGTGCTTATAAATGTTATTGCCTGGTCTGTCAAAAAAGTGCTTAAAGCTCAGAGAAATTTATAAGGCTGGTTCAAGCTAAGCGACAAATAACTGAAAAATTAAATATCTTTAAATAATTTATGTTACAGTATTTCTAAAATTTGAACATCTAATAGTCATGTGCGATTTTTCAAAGTTAAAATTTTGGGAAATTATATTTTTAATTTGAATATGGTGAAGTGTTCTGTTACTAACGTATATGCCTTATATTTAAATTTCTAGAATAAGAATCTACAGATATTTTACATTTTGAGGTGTTACTAGATAGGAACGTGGTTTAAATCAGTGTTTTTCAGCAGGAATACTTTCGGCATTTTGGAGGAATCATTTCTCCTTGTGTAGTACTGTCCTATACATTGAAGGACATTTAGTATACTCAGCCTCTTTTTATATTTATATACTCAGCCTATTTTTATATTTTTTATATTCATATAAAAAGTTGAATGCCTTCTTACAACTATTTGACCCAATAACATTGAGGCTGCTTTTAGACCAGTATGTATTTCTGATTTACTGTTTTTAAAAGCAGTAAATGATAGTTAAAACATTGCCCTCTAAATGCTAGTGTTTCTCCCCCTTCCAAGTTGGTGTGATAAAGAAAAATATCCCTTCACATTTCCAAATGTACCTCGTTGGGAGTTGACCATCTCCTTATTACATAATACTTTCGCTTTCTGTACATGTGTACAAAATTTTACTTTCTGAACTTAAGAGATTTGCCCTGAACTTTAATAAATAAGACATCTCTCTTTTAAAAATTAGAATGCATGCTTAGATATGTATGGGAGGGGTTTCCAGCTGGCTTGGTGCAGGAGCGTATAATTTTGTTTACTGTAAATCTCAGCAAACATTTTCTCACACTAGGGACAGCAGCCACATCACAATGTGGAAGATGCAATACTCAACCTGATCTTTTTTTTAACAGCTTTATTGAAGTGTATTTTACATATCACAGAATCCACCAATTTCAAGTTTACATTGATTTTTAGCAACTTTACTGAATGGTGTAATCATCACCATAAATCAGTTTTACAACATTTTTATCACCCCAGAAATATGTCTCGTGCCCATTTATAGTTAATCCCCATTCATTCCTTTACCTAGACTCTACTAATCTACTTTTATATAAATGGAATCATCAACATGTGACCATTCCCTTCTTAAAACATTTCTCTGTGGCTTCCCTATCGGACTGTTGTTTTTCACTCACCTCCTCAGTTAAGGGCTTGAATGTTCTATCAAGGGTTCTGTTCTCTCTCAGCCTAGGTGATTTCATTCTGACCTAAATGTGATGATTACCATATCTCTGTCACTAACCTAAATCTCTTTCCTGAGCTCCAGACACATATTGCCAACTACACTTTCAGGGTATGTCCACAGGCACCTCAGTCTCAACATCTCTGAAACTGAGCTCAATACCCGCTAATACAAGCCTAATGGGCCTGAATTTCACTTTTCAGGGAAGGTACCACCTTCCACTTTGTTCCCCAACTTGTAAAGTAGGGCAGCCATCATCCTTCATTCTTCTTTCCCTCACTTCCACATCCAATAAGTTACCAACTCTGAAATTACCCTTTAAATACCATATACACTGAATACAGTCAACCTGAATTTAGGTAGTATAAGTATGCCATGTGGTTTGGGTCAAGAATCTGTAGAGATTCTAAGCAAGATCAGGCCTTAACAGGAAGTGTAGTAAATTTTCACCCATTTTAAGTTTTGAGATTCACAAGAATAAACTCAGCACACTTAGTAACAAGGTATCTTTAAGAAGTTTCAGAATTCTTTAATTTTATTATAATTTTATTTTTCTTTTTTTAAGTTTTTTTTATAAAAGTTACACATAATTTAAAGAATCAACGGATTCTACAGTGTTTCTTTTTTTTTTCCTAAATTTATTTATTTATTTATTTTTGGCTGCGTTGGGTCTTTATTGCTATGCACGGACTTTCTCTAGTTGCTGCGAGTGGGGGCTACTCTTCATTGCGGTCCATGGGCTTCTCATTGCGGTTGGCTTCTCTTGTTGTGGAGCATGGGCTTCAGTAGTTGTGGATCGCAGGCTCTAGAGTGCACGCTCAGTAGTAGTGGTGCAAGGGCTTAGTTGCTCTGCGGCGTGTGGGATCTTCCCTGACCAGGGATCGAACCCGTGTCCCCTGCATTGGCAGGCGGATTCTTAACCCCTGCACCACCGGGGATGTCCCCCCTTTTTTAGGGGGGGAAAATTATTTATTTATGCTGCACCCAGTCTTAGTTGTGGCACATGGGATCTTCCTTGCCGCGTGTGGGCTTTTCGTTGCTACATGTGGGCTCCTTAGTTGCAGCATGTGGGCTCCTTAGTTGCAGCATGCAGGCTCCTTAGTTGCAGCATGTAGGATCTTTAGTTGTGGCACATGGGATCTTTAGTTGCAGCATGTGAGATCTAGTTCCCTGACCAGGGATCAAACCCAGGCCCACTGCATTGGAGGTGGAGTCTTAGCCACTGGACCACCAGGGAAGTCCCTACAATGTTTCTTAAGGCATGTAGCAATCTGTATTTCCCCTTATAATTTTTTTTTATTAAGGCTAAAACAGAGATTCTTTTGGCTTTTACCTCCCCACTCCCAGATACTCTAAGTAAAGTTTTCCATTTTCTGTAGAACAGAATAATAATTTACAGTTTTCTCACAAAACAAAATTGGTACTCGCATAACAAATTGAATGTCTATTTGCAGTGGTTTGACACAATTAGGTAGAGGCAGTTTCCTGTTCAGTAAGTAAATAAAAGAGTAATGTTTTATAACTTTACAAAAGAGTAAAGTTCCTTTCTATTTTATTTAGCAGCAAATTTTAGTTGGATAAAGAGCATTTTAAATTTTACATAAAATATTTGTTGACTTAGATTTTCAGGGTCCTCATCACAAAGACTGAGTGGACTTTGTGAAGAACATAGTGGGACATGGGATAGAATTAGAAATGAATTGTTAGACTTCAGTAGAAGCTAGCAAGAATGTCTTTTCTAAGCAGCTGTTAAGAAGCTAAGGAAAGGGGTTTTTCTTTCCATATAGGAGATGGCTTTCCCATTACTTCCTCTTCCCTTTTGAATTATTTTTGTTTGTTGTCCTAGGGAGATAATCATTTTTTGCTCTTAGTTCTGTCTCTCTATCTCTCCTCCAGATCTCATCCATTGGTGTTTATTCATATGAAATTTTTTCCTTAGTCATTTCTAAAAGCTTTACCTGAAGGATGAACGGTTTCTCCTGAGGGAATTGGATTTAAATGAATAAGGGTGATGAATTCCTTTACAGGTGCGCAGAGGAACTCCAGAAATGTAATTCTTGATTATCCTTTCCTTCTCCATCCTAGTACTATTCCATCAAGAATCCAAAATAGTGGATTTAGTTTTCTGAGAATAGTGCTCTTTGACATCCTTATTTAATAATTTCTTGTCCTGTCCAGCTTAAATTCATTGCATAGTTTTGGTCTTAATTTGGGGATATCTTAGGGAATTGATGTTAAAATAAAAGGCCTGAAAAATAGACCAAAAAGGAAGAAGTTTAGGAGAAGCTGTTTATTTCATTGTGAGCCCAGTGATTGACAGCCTGCCTTTGGAAGCTTAGAGATCAAATAGAATTTCTGTCAACCAAGTAACAAATATTTGTAGAATGCCAGTGTGTGCCTAGTATTGTGTAGCACAGGATGTAATTACTGCCTTCCAGGAACTTCCTTAAATATAAGTTATCTTAAGAAGAAAATTTTTGCCAGAGACTTGTGGGGGTTTGTGGTCAACCAAGAATTTATTTTAGGGCTTCCCTGGTGGCGCAGTGGTTGGGAGTCCGCCTGCCG
>NW_020185335.1:3315244-3334775 GCF_003031525.2 Neophocaena asiaeorientalis asiaeorientalis | reverse complement strand
GGGGGCCCCCAAACCCAAAAAAAAAAAAAAAAAAAAAGAATTTATTTTATTAGGATTTTAATATTTTTAGGAATATTTTCAGGATAGATATAACTTGGAGCCAAAAATTATGTTTCATTGCTTGCTCTGTGATGTCATAGTTGCACCAAGTAAGAATTAGAACATAGATTTGAAATTCTTACTCAATTTCAGATTGAATAAAGGTATCCTGCAGCAGATATTTTTAGAATGGAGGATCAACTGAAGGGCCCAGGTTCTCATGCAGAAACTGATGTTGGGATATTGACTTTAAAACTTTGAATTTTTCACTCTGAATTATTTTTCTGTTCTGAAATGCAAGTTTAAGCTGTCATCAGTGGATTAAATCAATTTTTATATATATAATAAGAATACAACTTCTGATGTCAGAGACAACTTAAATGATCCCTCTATTAATAGGAAGTGGATATTTTTCACAGATGTTAACTATTGAGTTGGTGATTATACTATCAGAATTGTCAGATGGCTTTAGATGGGTATGGCTCTAATTTTTATGGAAGAAAGGTTTGAAAAAATGTGTTTTTCTCTTTTCACCGTACTTAAAATTTAAAGCATTGTAACGGCAGAGGATGGGATTAATGATTAGCTCCTCCCAAGTCATAGTATGATTTAACTGGTAGAATAGGGATAGGAATTAACAATTTCATAGTCTTAGTCAGTTGCTTTCCTCACCATACAAAAAGAAAGCTAAATGTGAAAAAACTGTTTTGAATTTTGTCATTAATGGAAACTGTAGCCTTAAGCCAATACACAGATATAAGACACTTTTGTTGTGTCTGATCTATTTTGGTGGCAATTAATTATGTAAGTTAGATCTACTTAATCTTAAATTCTAAGGCAAAAGTGATCAGTCATCTTTGGAAAAAGGATCTGCTATTCATTATTTCTATTTTTTTTCCTGAGATTTTTAGAGAGGGTGTATAATTATATTAAATAAGCTATTGGTGGAACAGGGAAAAGGTTGCAGAGATAACTTACATTTTTAGGAATTTTTTTGTTACTTTTTAAAAAACTTTATTCATTCATTCATTCATTCATTCATTCATTTATTTATTTATGGCTGTGTTGGGTCTTAGTTCTGCCCGCAGGCTTTCTCTAGTTGCGGCGAGTTAGGGCTACTCTTCATTGCGGTGCGCGGTCTTCTCATTGTGGTGGCTTCTCTTGTTGTGGAGCATGTGCTCTAGGCATGCGGGCTTCAGTAGTTGGGGCACGTGGGCTCCAGTAGTTGGGGCTCACAGGCTTAGTTGCTCTGCGGCATGTGGGATTTTCCCGAACCAGGGCCCAAACCTGTGTCCCCTGCTTTGGCAGGTGGATTCTCAACCACTGCGCCACCTGGGAAGCCCTTCGTTACTGAGACAGCGTGGTATTGTCAGAAGGATAGACACATAGATCAGTCAGACAGAGTTAAGAGCCTGGAAGTATACCCATATAAATATATTCAACTTATTTTATTTATTTATTTATTTTTGCGGTACGCGGGCCTCTTACTGTTGTGGCTTCTCCCGTTGCGGAGCACAGGCTCCGGATGCGCAGGCCCAGCGGCCATGGCTCACGGGCCTAGACGCTCCGCGGCATGTGGGATCTTCCTGGACCGGGGCACGCACCCGTGTCCCCTGCATCGGCAGGCAGACTCTCAGCCACTGCGCCACCAGGGAAGCCCTGTTACTGTTTTTAATTGAGGTACTACCACCTCCAAGGGGCCCAGGGAGCAAAATAAAACCAGAAAAACTTAGGAATTTTTTTTTATTGACCTGTAGTTGATTTACAATTTTGTGTTAATTTCTGCTGTACAGCAAAGTGATTGAGTTATACACACACACACACACACACACACACACACACACACACACACATTCTTTTTTATATTCTTTTCCATTATGGTTTATCACAGGATATTGAATATAGTTCCCTGTGCTATACAGTAGTACTTTGTTTATCCATTCTATATATAATAGTTTGCATCTGCTAACCGCAAACCCCCAATCCATCCCTCCCCCACCCCACTCCCCCTTAGCAACCACAAGTCTGTTCTCTATGTCCGTGAGTCTGTTTCTATTTTTTAGATAAGTTCATTTGTGTCATATTTTAGATTCCACATATAAGTGATATTATATGGTATTTGTCTTTCTCTTTCTGCTTACTTCACTTAGTATGATAATCTCTAGGTCCATCCATGTTGCTGCAAATGGCATTATTTCATTCTTTTTTATGGCTGAGTAGTAGTCCATTGTATTACGTACCACATCTCCTTTGTCAGTTCATCTGTTGATGGACATTTAGGTTGTTTCCATGTTTTGGTTATTGTGAATAGTGCTGCTATGAACATAGCGGTGCATGTATCTTTTCAAATTATATTTTTGTCTGGATATATGGCCAGGAGTGGGATTGCTGGATCATATGGCAACTCTGTTTTTAGTTTTTTGAGGGACTTCCATACTGTTTTCCATAGTGGCTACTTGACCAGGGCACGAACCCGTGTCCCCTGCATTGGCAGGCGGACTCTCAACCACTGTGCCAC
Organism: Neophocaena asiaeorientalis asiaeorientalis; assembly: GCF_003031525.2. NCBI lineage: Eukaryota > Metazoa > Chordata > Mammalia > Artiodactyla > Phocoenidae > Neophocaena > Neophocaena asiaeorientalis. Next base: position 3,332,218 of record NW_020185335.1, on the reverse strand, counting down.
CAGGGAAGCCCAATAATGGCCATTTTGATCAGTGTGAGGTGGTACCTCCCTGTAGTTTTGATTTGCATTTCACTAATAATTAGTGATGTTGAGCATCTTTTCATGTGCCTATTGGCCATCTCTATGTCTTCCTTGGAAAAATGTCTGTTTCGGTCTTCTGCCCATTATTCGATTGGGTTGTTTTTTTTTGTATTGAGTTGTATGAGCTGTCAGAAAAACTTAGGAATTTTTAGTGCCACCAAAATGAACTTATAAGAGACTCTTTTAAACCAGGGAACTCGATTTCCAATTCCTATGCACTGTTTCTTTGTTTCGGAAGCAGGAACAATTTAGTAACCAGTCTAATAAATTACTTGGTAAGTCATGGATGTTGAGATCATTTATTCAGTGTCAAGCCTTTTGGAAAGGGAATATTAATACCTTCACTTATCTTTCTTTTCAAACTTCATTAACTGGCTGTTAGACCAAAACTATCCCATATTATTTTGTGTTTTAAAATGTGTATTTGGTATTCACAATGTACTATGATGTAAAATAAACTCTTCTATACCTGAAAAAAGAAATGTGTATTTGGTAATTTTGAGATGAAGTTTAAAAATTAAAATTCTGGCTAAAGGTTTTTAGTAAGTTACTTAATTAGATGATACTAAGATATCTCGTATGAATTATGTCCTAAATTTTTCTTTTAAAATCTGTCATGAATCACATATTTTGGCTTATATATATGCTTCTGAATTCTTTATGTTAATGGCATAACTAGCCACCAACATTCATAATGTTGTAAGATTCTTAACCAGACAGATGACTCAGAGTAGACATAAAGGTGTGTACAGTACAGCTTACAATTGAAGTGTGTATTTAATTAAAAAAAAATTTTTTTTTTAAGTCTTTATTGAATTTGTTACAATACTGCTTCTGTTTTATGTTTTGGGTTTTTTGGCCGCAAGGCACGTGGGATCTTAGCTCCCCAACCAGGGACCGAACCCACACTCCCTGCATTGGAAGGCGAAGTCTTAACCACTGGACAGCCAGGGAAGTCCCCGAGTGTGTATTTTAAATAAGTCCTAGAATGTTGCATTTTATGGATTTTATTTAGTCCGTATTACAGAGAGAAGTCTCAGGTAAATGCTTGAATCTTTTCTTCTTGCATACTGAGGTGAAAATAAGGATCATAGAGAGTCTAGGTAAAAGGTTAAAAATATTCCTTGGCACCAAAAGCAAGAGAGAAAGCAATCCAAAATTGACTTTCTACTGTTCCCCTCTCCCCAGTCTTTTTTTTTCTTTCTTCTGAAGCTGAAACAAAAATATGTTTGGGGTTATTAGATATTAAGTCCTGCTTCTGAATAGGTATAGTTATGCCCTGCCTAATGCAGAGAGATTTTCCCCATTCGAGTTCTGTGATGTGGATTATTTAGTAAGATTTCAGTTGGGAAAATGCTTGTGTGCTTTCTGTGGCTCACTCATGTTACTTGTTCTGTCCTCTTTCTGTAGTCCATGAGGCATTTCATTTGTATCACATGTCAGAATTTAAAATATTATGTTTGAAATAGTGAACTTTCCTCCAGTCATAGATCCTTATCTTCTATATTTCTGGTGTAGACTAAAGATTCAGAGACCCTAAATCAAAGGCTTCTATTTTAGACATTAGATTTCCCAGTACTCTTCTGAAGAATAATAACTGTGATGATCAGAATTTTAAAGATACTGTTGTAAGGTCTGAGTGTATTTGAAAGAATTATGGTAGTGTAACCCTAGACCACTTTTGCACTGCTTTGTACGATCTGTTCGCAGGTGGCTGTCAGGTGATTTAAAGTAACAAACCCAGACAGATGCATGGCATTGACTGAATTGTCAAAGACATCAGTCTTGCTTATTAAAATTGACAGTTGGTGACAAGCAGCATTCACTTTCACAAAATGAATCAACTGGAGTTTGATGTGATGAGAGAAGTGCATTGATTGCCAGCAGTGGGCTAGAAACATTTACCAAGTAAAATTTAGAAAAGCGATTTTAGATGACTAAGAGCCTTGGTTTGTTTGCATATTTAAAGATACTTGCATCTAAACAGTTGGACTTAAATACAACCAAATACAGAGGTTGTTTGGATCCTTAAAACAGTTGAGTGAACAAAATCAAAACTATTTAACTTCTGATGTTTACTTAGAAACAAAAACCTAAATGAAGTTCAAAACAGATATCTAACCTGGATTTGTATATGGATATTAGATTGAGAGATTAGAGTGAGGAGCAAGACAAATTCCACACACATTTGTGCTGAGCAAACTTGGTGAAGTGATTTACAGACTGTTCTTTCCATTAGGATAAGATTTTTCTACCTTAATTTCCTAAATTAATGTATTCCTTTAGTCTAGTTTATCCTAATGTAATTGAACTACGTAAACTGAAGTTGCCTTCCTACGGCTAAGAATCTATGTATCTTAGATTTAAAAAGAAAACCTCTGTTTTTTTTCCTTATTTTTGAAATTGGTTTATTTTGGGGTTGGGGCAGTACAAAATTAACTCTTCTAGAAGTATACTATAATAATAATAAATGTTATTATTTTTATAGATAATATTTATTGTATATTTACAATGAGCGCTGTGCTAGGTGCTTTATGTGTTTTGCTCTACTTATCGCTACATGTGTAATAAATACTCTTACTATCCTCATTTATAGGTAAGGAAATTTAGGCTTACAAAAGTTAAATAATTTGTCCAGGGTTACACAGCTAGTACCTGGAAGAGCCCAAATTGATCTGATCCCAGGTATGTCTCTCCAAAGTCTATGCCGCATAGCCAGTTCTACAGACTATACAGTAATGAGTGCTCCACAATACCTGGAAGTGTCCTTTGTTTCCATTATTGGAAGTAAATATTTTTTTACTGGAGAAGTAATGCATATTTAAACCACTGACAAACTTACAGTGTTTTAAAACAATAATTCTAAAAGGGGGCTTCCCTGGTGGCGCAGTGGTTGAGAGGCTGCCTGGCGATGCAGGGGACACGGGTTCATGCCTCGGTCCAGGAAGATCCCACATGCCGCGGAGCGGCTGGGCCCGTGAGCCATGGCCGCTGAGCCTGCGCGTCCGGAGCCTGTGCTCCGTAACGGGAGAGGCCACAACAGTGAGGCCCGCGTACGGCAAAAAAAAAAAAAAATAATAATAATAATTCTAAAAGGATCTGTGATTGTTCTGCCTATCTCCTTTCACCTCTCCCAGTTATTTCTATAACAGTATTTCTCCTTCCTCAAAAAGGTAAATTATCTGTTTTTCTTTTTGGCGGTACGCGGGCCTCTCACTGTTGTGGCCTCTCCCATTGCGGAGCACAGGCTCCGGACGCGCAGGCTCAGCGGCCATGGCTCACGGGCCCAGCCACTCCGCGGCATGTGGGATCTTCCCGGACCGGGGCACGAACCCGTGTCCCCTGCATCGGCATGCGGACTCTCAACCACTGCGCCACCAGGGAAGCCCTAGTTATCTGTTTTTATAGAATCATATTAGATAGCCAATTGGAGTCAAACTGTCTTGCTTTTTATTCAGTTTCCTACCTATTGTAACTGAAGTGTGGGGAATTATTATATATTCAGGTCATATAGTGATCATTGGCTCAACTGAACTTACCAGCAAAAGGATCCTCCTGGTTTTTTGTTCTTTGCACTTTCGTTTCAAATCAATTTTATAATAGAAAATTACCACTTTAAAAGGCAAAGATGTGATTTAGAGATTATGGATAATTCTTACTAAATATTGCATCTTTATTAATGTTTATATTAATTTATCAATATTTCCCAGAGTAAGTGTTTAATTCTATCATTTCAGCCTTTATAGTTTGATATAATGGTAATTATTAACATACAATTAATGTACCTTTGTTCTACCGAATATAGAATGATATTATCTAAGCAAGAAGAAATATGGAAAACTTTTGAAGATTTCTCTAGATTTTTTTTTTTTATTCTCTAGATTTTATGTACATTACTGATGTTGTTAACCCCAGAAGATTGTTTTTAAAATATATCAATTAAGTTTTTCCCTGTTCAGCCCTAAATGCCTTTGAACTGGATGTTGAAGGATCTATTGGCATAGAACCTGATGAACTCCTCCAAATTTCACCAATCTGTTAATAAAGCAAAGCTGAATTTATTAGAACTTACTACAGTAAAGGAGAATACCACTTTGACAGGAAGAAGTAAAAAAATGAGATATTTAAATGGCTTTGACGTCAAGTGGCTTTAATGGGATTTTTGTTTTTTGGCCGTGCTGAGCGGCTTGTAGGATCTCAGTTTGTTGCAACACACAGGCTCAGTATTTGCGGCATGCGGGCTTAGTTGCCCCGCAGCATGTGGGATCTTAGTTCCCCGACCAGGGATTGAACCCATGTCCCCTGCATTGGAAGGGGGACATTGAATTCTTAACCACTGGACTACCAGGGAAGTCCCTGTTCAATAGTGATTTCTTTTGCCCTTTCAGTTTCTCCATGTGACTCCCTTTTGAGAGGAGACTATTTATGTGATAACTCTTTGCTGTTCCTCTACCACTTTTCAAGCCCATTTAAGCATCCACTGGTGTTAAGGTATCAGGTACTCTTCTTCCCCCATTCCAACTTACCATACTCAACTGTTCTTTTTTTGGCTGCATTGGGTCTTCGTTGCTGCATGCAGGCTTTCTCTAGTTGTGGCGAGCAGGGGCTACTCTTCGTTGCTGTGCGCGGGCTTCTTACTGCGGTGGCTTCTCTCGTTGCAGAGCACGGGCTCTAGGCGCACAGGCTTCAGTAGTTGTGGCATGCAGCCTCAGTAGTTGTGGCTCACGGACTCTAGAGTTCAGGCTCAGTTGTTGTGGCACACCCGCTTAGTTGCTCCACGGCATGTGGGATCTTCCTGGACCATGGCTTGAACCCGTGTCCCTTGCATTGGCAGGCGGATTCTTAACCACTGCGCCACCAGGGAAGACCTACTCAAATGTTCTTCATTGGGACTTCCCTGGTGGTCAAGACTTCGTGCTCCCGATGCAGGGGGCCCGGGTTCAATCCCTGGTCGGGGAACTAGATCCCACATGCATGCTGCAACTAAGAGTCCATATACCACAACTATGAAGTCCGCATGCTGCAACTAAAGATCCCTCACGCTGCAATGAAGATCCTGCATGCCGCAACTAAGACCCGGTACAGCCTAAATAAATAAATAAATAAGTAAAATATTATTATTTTTTTAAAGTTCTTCATCTCTCTCATCTAACTGAATTTTTATCTCCTGTGCATTCCTGCTTCAAAACTTGCATATCCTTCAGAATTATGCAATGTAGTTGCAGACTTAATTCAGATAGAAGGCCAGTCCCTGAATCACAGCTGTTCTCTTAAGCAGCACCAATCATCTGAAATGGGTTATACAGAAAGGGTTCTGTACAGTCTGGCAATTCAGCCCTATTGGCTTCTTCTCATCAGGCCAGTAAAAGTAAACAGTGCACTCACCACTAGTCAGTATGGAAGAAATGTGGTATTTTTAGATACTTGGGTATGGAGCATGAGAAATTATATTTAATTTCACGACTTTTTTTGCATCCTGTAATCTTATATCCATTTTTTGGTTTTATCTTTTCACAATTATTGAAGTAGCATAGTTGGATTGGAGGTAATGAGCTACATTGATAGAATCATTCCAGATTTACTGGGTATAAACATTAATAGTATTGTCAGATGTCTGGAAATTTTGTCTCTATTTTAGTCTCCTTTCCCACTTTGCATTTGGCTGTAGTAGCCACTGTTTTGACACATTTGTACCTATATTCAGCTGTTCCAAATCATCTGAGATGGCAAATAAAGAGTATAAGAGGTACCGTATTAAAATTGACATTCTGTTCCTTTTCTTTCCCTTCTAGTTTTATTGAGATATAATTGACATACAGCATTGTGTAAGTTTAAGGTATACAGCATAATGATTTGATTTACATACATCATGAAGTGATTATCACAAAAGTTTAGTGAATATCCATCATCTCTTAGAAGTACAAAATTAAATAAATAGAAAATTTTTTTTTCTTGTGATGATAATCTTAGGATTTACTCTCAACAACTTTCATGTATAACATAGAGCAGCGTTAATTATATTTATCATGTTGTACATTACATCCCTAGTACTTATTTATTTTATAACTGAAAGTTTGTACTTTTTGATTGCCTTTGTCCAATTCCTCTTACCCTCCCCACCCCCTGCCCTTCTTCTCTGGTAACCACAAATCTGATGTCTTGGGCTTCCCTGGTGGCGCAGTGGTTGAGAGTCCGCCTGCTGATGCAGGGGACACGGGTTCGTGCCCCGGTCCGGGAAGATCCCACATGCCGCGGAGCGGCTGGGCCCGTGAGCCATGGCCACTGAGCCTGCGCATCCGGAGCCTGTGCTCCGTAACGGGAGAGGCCACAACAGTGAGAGGCCCGTGTACTGCACACACACACAAAAAAAAAACAAAAAACTGATGTCTTTTTCTATGAGTTTGTTTGTTTATTTGTTTGTTCTTGAAATATAATTGACCTACAACACTATGTTAGCTCCTGTTATACAACATAGTGATTCATTGTTTCTCCCCGTTCCAAAATGATCACCATGATAAGTCCAGTTGCATATGTCACCATACAGAGATATTACGTGGTTAGTGACTATATCCCCCACACTGTACATTTCATACCCATGACATTTATTTTGCAATTGGAAGTTTATACCTCTTAATACCCCTCTCCTATTTCTTACTTCCCCCTACCCTCCTTCTCCCTGGCAGACATCTGTTTCTTCTCTGTATCTGTAACTCTGTTTATGTTTTGTTATGTTTGTTCATTTGTGTTTTTTTTTTAGAATCCACATATAAGTGATATCATACAGTGTTTGTCTCTCTCTGTCTGATTTATTTCACTTAGCATAATACCCTCTGGGTTCATCCATGTTGTTGCAAATGACAAGATTTCATTCTTTTTTATGTCTGAGTAATATTCCATTATGTGTGTGTGTGTGTGTGTGTACCATATCTTCTTTATCCATTCGTCTGTTGATGGGCACTTAGGCTGCTTCCATATATTTGTTATTGTAAATAATGCTGCTGCAGTGAGCATAGGGGTGCTTATATCTTTTCAAATTAGTGTTTTTGTTTTCCTCAGGTAAATACCCAGGAGGAGAATTGCTGAATCGTATGGTAGTTCTATTTGTAAATTTTTGCAGAATCTCTGTACTGTTTCCATAGCTGTTGCATCAGTTTACAATTCCACCAACAGTATATGAGGATGACATTCTTCTCATAATTCCTATAATGCTCTTCAGAGAATTTTGTTTTCATCTCTCATTTTAAAACTCCCATGTAACAGTTGACCACACTGGGAAAACTAGGCCAAAAATTGTTAATGTGCTTTTCTTAGAGTAGAACTACCAATGTAGGACTTTTTTTTTTTAATACACATTTATTCTTTCATTCATTCATTCATTTATTTTATTTTTGTCTGTGCTGGGTCTTCGTTGCTGTGCGCAGCCTTTCTCTAGTTGCGGCAAGCAGGGGCTGCTCTTCGTTGTGGTGCGCAGGCTTCTCATTGCGGTGGCTTCTCTTGTTGTGGAGCGTGGGCTCTAGGCGTGCAGGCTTCAGTAGTTGCAGCACACAGTCTCAGTAGTTGCGGCCCGTGGGCTCTAGGGCACGTGGGCTTCAGTAGTTGTGGCTTGCCGGCTCTAGAGCGCAGGCTCAGTAGTTGTGTCGCATGGGCTTAGTTGCTCCGTGGTATGTGGGATCTTCCTGATCCAGGGCTCGAACCCATGTCCCCTGCATTGGCAGCAGATTCTTAACCACTGCCCCACCAGGGAAGTCCCCTGTAGGACTCTTAAAAGGGCCAGATTTCCACTTGCCATGTCCCAGAAGATGTTGATATTCCATATTTCCTCCCCACCACTACCCTCTTTGGAATAGACAGTGGAAGAGAAAAAAAGAGAAAAATACGGACTGAGGAGGGTATATCATTAAATTTCCTCGGTGCCCCAACCATGAATATGTATTCCAGATATTTTCAAAGGTGTCTATGTTTATGTCTTAAAATGGAATTATCTTTGATTTTTCTTCTTTTTTCTTCTTTTTTGCATGTGGTACATAATTCAAAAAATGCAAAAGGGTATATAGTGAAAGTCAGTATTTTTATGTGTCCTTTCAGAGATAGTATATACAAGTACAATCAAATATGTATGTCATTTATTTTGAATTCTTATTCTTCTCCTGCATGAATTATGGACTACTAGAAAGCAGTAATGTTGCTTTTGATGTTTATTTGATTAGATTATGTGCAGAGACTGAAGGGCCAGTATTATCTTATATTTGAAAGGCCCTGTATAATTTTCAAAGGCCTTTTAAATAATTCTACTCTGAACAGCCCTGTGAAGTACGTAAAGCAGGATTTATCTGTTTTGTAGACATGAAATTTGAAGCCTGAAGAATTATGTGACTTGATCAAGGCTTGTTATGCAATCAATATACAATGGAACTGGAATCAGAACTTAAGGTTTTTGGCTCCTAATCCAGAATTCTTTCTACCATGTTTCCTCTCAAACACGATGAAATGAGGGGATCTACTATATGGTGTCTGTTTTTATGAGGTATGAAAAATACTGTGAGTAGCTATTTCAGAAGAATTTTGGTGCTATATTTTTGTAGTGTTGGCATAGTAGTAGTAGTCATTGCAGCCTCACAGTTCAGAGGAAGTATGTCCTTTTTGATGAATTGTCTGCAAAATAGTTTATAAATATTAGGCGCTTTAGACTGAATGATAATGCTCTAGGTGCCACTCTTGTAACATGGGCACCAAAACTGACTTTATCCAGGAAACTGGGCAATGAAAAACAAGGTCTTTTATCTCTTTACATCGGTGTGCCCATCATGGCTGGAAGCCACGTTGATAGACCTGTCCAAGATTCTTTCCCTTGAAGGTTAAAGGGGAATCTGGCCAAGCATTTGATAGAATGCCTGACTCTTTTTTCTTCCCCACCCCCCCCAAATTAGGACTAAATTGGATTCTGAATTTCTAAGTTGTCTCCTAGGGAGAAAAAAAAGAGTTGGTAGGAGGTAACGTTTTTCTCTTTGCTGATAGTAGGCTCTCATGAGGATGATTTAGTTCCAGAAAAACTCATTCATTCACGATGGTGAAGTGAGGCAGAGTCCTTGCAAGGCCATAATTGGATTTTAAAGCACTTGTCATTACAAAACCATCCCTGTATTTCTTCAACGTTAGGCAGTCCCAAATGGAAGGTTGATGAAAACGTTGAATGAGCTCTGTATGTGAAAGAAATATCTCTAAACATTCTTTTGAGGATGACCTGTCTCCTACAGTTTATAGGTACCTTTATTTCTGATTCATAATAGAAAAATGGGGGGGGGATGGGGAAAAACTTCACAATATTTATTTATATTTTTTTATTTTTTGTGGTACGCGGGCCTCTCACCGCTTGTGGCCTCTCCCGTTGCGGAGCACAGGCTCCGGACTCGCAGGCTCCGGACGCGCAGGCTCAGCGGCCATGGCTCACGGGCCCAGCCGCTCCGCGGCACATGGAATCTTCCTGGTCCGGGGCACAAACCCGTGTCCCCTGCATCGGCAGGCGGACTCTCAACCACTGCGCCACCGGGGAGGCCCACAATATTTCTTATAGTACAGAGAATTACTTGGATTTGTAATTTACTTTTTTTTTTTTTTTTTTTTGCGGTACGTGGGCCTCTCACTGTTGTGGCCTCTCACAGGCTCTGGACACTCAGGCTCAGCGGCCATGGCTCACGGGCCTAGCCGCTTTGCGGCATGTGGGATCTTCCCGGACCGGGGCACGAACCCGTGTCCCCTGCATTGGCAGGCGGACTCAACCACTGCGCCACCAGGGAAGCCCTGTAATTTACATTTCTTAATAAACTTTAAGATTTGTAAAATGATAATCCAATGTGTATCCTTTGGGCCATAATGTAATGATGCAGTTTTTGTTCAGTAACTAGATTACTATATCCTTATTTGTCATTACCTGCTCTGGGCACAGAAGATGATAAGTTTTATTAATTTTGAGTGTTTCCATTTGGTCATTTGAACAAGTTTTAGTGTTTTCTTAGGCAAAAATAAGATGTAATTTGACTTCTCAAAGTGAATTTTGGGGCATAGCATCTTCATGGATATGGATCATTCAGTCAATGAGTCAAGAGTTGCTCGGTCTTGGTGTGTGAGCTGCTAAGTCCAGTAATTAGCCAGGTTGTTGTGCTTTCATATTTTTAAAATAGAGCTAAAACCTCATTGAAGGTGAATGAATTAGTACTTGACAAAGCTGCAAGTCTTGCCAGTATTTTTCATCTATGAGTAAGTGTGTTACCTGAACCAGAGCAGAACCGTTTGCTAATTCCTACTATAATATAGATATAGATATAGATATGGATATATATATATAACTAGAATTAAAGGCCATTGAGGATATTTTTCATTTTAAAGGTATAAGACAAGTAAGTCTTGACCTCATCATAGTCCTCTGACTGTCCAAGAACCAGGGTTAAATGGGCCCTAATTTGTGTGTGGGGGGTCTTGCCTATTTATCTTTTATCCCTTTAAATTGTATCATGTTCCTATAGAAGTAACATTGAGTAACATTCTTGGTGTTGAGTTTTTGGGCTGTTTCTCTGAACTACACCTAAAGTAGTGCCCTGGTCAGTTGTCTGCTCCAACACCTCCGACCTGGGGAGGAATATGATGATGGTGAGAAGCCCCTTGATGTCTGTTACTCTTCGTGTTGCCAGATGGTCCTGGTACTGGACTGTCAGAGAAATTACCCATGAGTCCCCAGGATTGGTCTATGTAATTGATGCTGCCAAACACAGTCACAAATTTTGTAACACAAGTTGAAGATACTATGTATCTTTGGAGGCCTGAAGGTGTGGAAGGACAGCACAGGAAGAAGTGTACGAAGTGTAGACTGCCATTCACCTTCAATGAGGTTTTAGCTCTATTTTAAAAATATGAAAGCACAACAACCTGGCTAATTACTGGACTTAGCAGCTCACACACCAAGACCGAGCAACTCTTGACTCATTGACTGAATGATCCATATCCATGAAGATGCTATGCCCCAAAATTCACTTTGAGAAGTCAAATTACATCTTATTTTTGCCTAAGAAAACACTAAAACTTGTTCAAATGACCAAATGGAAACACTCAAAATTAATAAAACTTATCATCTTCTGTGCCCAGAGCAGGTAATGACAAATAAGGATATAGTAATCTAGTTACTGAACAAAAACTGCCAGTCCCAGCTGAAGAATGTTCCCATGACCTCCATTGTGGATGGAGCAGTAGTCAAGTTTGGCCAGGGTTTTGGGAAAATGAAATACATACCCAGAAACAAGAGCTTCCTAAGAAGGTGATAATGACCAAATGGACTAAAGACATGGGCACGTTCAGCTCTGTCACTGTGTCTGCTATTGATGAAGAGGAAGAGAAGACTGAGGCTAGGGAAGTTGCTGACTTGTGTGCACAGAATGCCAAAGTGATTGAAAAACAGTTGGAACGCAAAGTCCTGAGCAACAGGCAGTTGCAAGAGCTAGCTGAACTAGAAACCAAGAAAGCAAACATGAAAGGGACTTTGACTAATTATCAGTTCAAATGATCAGGACCTTTCTCTGAACCCAGCTGGAAGCAAACATTTAGATCAAGAGGAAAAAGAGCTTTTCTTAGACTACATGGACTGGTTCCTACCTTTATGCCCCAGCAGAAGGCTTTATGTTGTTTCCCTTTGATTCTCCTAGATTCAGTGAGGTCTGTGAGTCCATATGATCTGCTTTCTAGAAATGGATTTTTCTGAATCTTTCTGTATATAGGTCTTCTGTACTATTTTTTGCCCCTATGATGTACACTTCTTGAGCTGTGTAAAAACTATGAATAGGGGCTTCCCTGGTGGCACAGTGGTTGAGAGTCCGCCTGCCAATGCAGGAGACACGGGTTCATGCCCAGGTCTGGGAGGATCCCACATGCCGCGGAGCGGCTAGGCCCATGAGCCATGGCCGCTGAGCCTGCGTGTCCAGAGCCTGTGCTCCGCAACGGGAGAGGCCACAACAGTGAGAGGCCCGCATACCGCCAAAAAAAAAAAAAACTATGAATAGGTCAGTGCTTGAGTGTCTCCAGTTTCTAAAGTAGCTGTTCTTATTCCTTCTTCAAAGTTAATAAAATGTTTAAAGATTATTAAAAAGTAATTATACATTATTTACCTGTTGTTAACCCCACCATTGGGGGAGCACAGAGGTAAATAACAGTAAATTAAAGCACCACTCTCTGCACTGAGTTTACCATAACATATTAATATGGACGATGGCAAACCACTGTTAGACCAATGTTGGGATTTTATTAAAATTTTGTAGTTATCTCACTGTGTATTAGAAGATGCCAAATATGTAAGCCTAAGAATGGTCACCACAGAGTTCCTCACTTTCTTGCTCAGGTCTCTGCCCTCTGTACAGAATATACCTTTCAAACTCCTCCACACCTAGTGTTCACAGCCCCCCTCTCATCTGCCTCAACCTAGACACAGTATTACATCACCAAATCACAACCTCCTTTTAAGGCTGAACTCAATTTTTCCCTCCTCCATTAGACGCTCTCTGATTCTATCATCCTAACTCATGAGGGGTGGTGGTACTTCTTTTGTTTTTTAAGATATCAGCTCCTTCAACTCCACATTCAACTTTGTGTGATCGTTAGGTACAGACTCATGTTTTACCTCCTCTACCACAGTAATTTACTTGAGAGCCAGCATCTGTAACTCTGTTTCATACCTTTACTTTTTATTTCGCACTGAACCTGTACGTAAATCCTTTCTGAAAAGATGGATGAATGTTAAAGAATCATACAAAAGCAAAACTCTTTAGTGAATCAGAGCACAGTTGGAGGTCATGAAGCTTATGTTTATCACTGTTCTTTTGGAAAAACAGTACTTAGCAGCTATCCTGGGTACAAATAAAAATTAATTATGGGGGACTTCCCTAGTGGTGCAGTGGTTAAGTATCCACCTGCCAGTGTAGGGGACATGGATTCAAAGCCTGGTCTGGGAAGATCCCACATGCTGCGGAGCAACTAAGCCCGTGCACCACAACTACTGAGCCTATGCTCTAGAGCCCATGAGCCACAGCTACTGAAGCCTGCGCGCCTACAGCCCATGCTCCGCAACAAGAGAAGCCACCGCAATAAGCCTCTGCACCGGAATGAAGAGTAGCCCCCGCTTGCCGCAACTAGAGAAAGCCCGCACGCAGCAATGAAGACCCAATGCAGCCAAAAATAAATAAATAAATAAATTTATTAAAAAATTAATTCTGACTCAGCCAGAATAAGGCACTAAAGGAACTTAGTTATGAATCTGACTGAGGGTTAATATTCAGTTTACACTTGCTCAGGGGAAGTTTACCCAGACTAAATGACTCAGTTTGTCTAATCATTACCAACTATATTATTTTCAGTGTGCTTTTTTGGTGGGCAAGAGTGAAGTGGTTTGGGCCAAGTTAATAAATGAATTGCTTATATGATTGGAAGTTTACGGGGTTTTTAATGTATAAACTCCCAGAAGAATAATTTACTTACTACTGTAGCAGAATGTTTCTAATCAGAAGGAGGCATCGCGCTGTTGCTCAGCCTTCAGATTTTTGCAAGGCCGTGAAAGCACCAATGCTACTGATTTCTTGTTTTGTTTTGTTTTTTTGTTTTCTCTTAGTGATTAATAAACAGAGTCTCTTGCCACTTAATTTAGTATCAGGTGTGATCTGGTGGGTAGTTCAACTTCAGTGGATGTGACTATAGAATGTTTCATATTTTAGACACAGTCTAATTCCCAAGATTTCTGTTTCAGAAACTGGGACAACTTCCAAGTTAGTTTTGTGAATCCTTTAATTTCTCCTGCCAGACTCATTAACTCAGCCTGTTCGCCTTTGGGGAAATCGTAGTTCCAGACTTCTACTCTTTGTAAAAATCATCCTCTTAAGTGAGTATGATGGTTGAATTAATTGAGAGCATTGAGACTCAAGCTTTTCAGCAGTATATTCTGAAACCTGTTTGTTGTGACTTTGACCAACAGAGAATGATTAAGATGAAGTAGTAGGAAACCATAATCATAATACAAAAATTACCTGCATTAAAAGGTGTGGAATTCAACAAATACTCTATTTTTGTGTTCCACATCTCAGCTTTTATAGACTCAGAAAGCTGGAAAGAATCTCGACCATCTTAGACCCGTGTTTTTTTTTTTTAAACCATAGTGTGCATTTATTTTAAAAAATCCAAATATAAGTGGACCCATATAGTTCAAACCCATGTTGTTCAAGGGTCAACTGTACTTCAGTGCATTGTTGGCTTTGATTATTATTCTGAAGACTGCCATAGTATTGTCTTGAAGGTTGTCCAGTGTTCTTTTGTTTTTAACTTTTTATTTTATATTGGAGTATAGTTGATTAACAATGTTATGTTAGTTTTAGGTGTACAGCAAAGTGATTCAGTTATACATATACACGTATCTGTGCTTTTTCAAAGTCTTTTCCCATTTATGTTGTTACGTAATATTGAGCAGAGTTCCCTGTGCTATACAAGAGGTCCTTGTTAGTTATCCATTTTTTTATTTTTACTTATTTATTTATGTATTTATTTATGGCTGGGATGGGTCTTTGTTGCTGCATGCGGGCTTTCTCTAGTTGCAGCGAGCGGGGGCTACTCTTCCTTGTGTGCGGGCTTCTCATTGCGGTGGTTTCTCTTGTTGTGGAGCACGGGCTCTAGGTGTCCGGGCTTCGGTAGTTGTAGCACACGGGCTTCAGTAGTTGTTGCTTGCGGGTTCTAGAACACAGGCTCAGGAGTTGTGGCGCACGGGCTTGGTTGCTCTGTGACATGTGGGATCTTCCTGGACCAGGACTCGAACCTGTGTCCCCTGCATTAGCAGGTGGATTGTTAACCACTGCACCACCAGGGAAGTCCCTGGTTACCCATTTTAAATATAGCAGTGTGTACATGTCAATCCCAAACTCCCTAACTATCCCTCTCCCTATCCCCCCCAGTAACCATAAATTTGTTCTCTAAGTTTGTGAGTCTGTATCTGTTTTGTATCTCTGTTTTGTGTCTTTTTTTTAGATTCTGCATATAAGCAATATCATGCTATATCTGTCTTTCTGACTTACTTATGGATCTTTTTGAGATTATGATGACAGCTGTGGATTCTCAGGAAAATATACTTGTACACAGAAGTTTGTATTCAGTTTCAGGACAGTCTCACTCCTAAGTCTGTCATGGATCCTAGGTGGTGAAATCCCTGTTATAGTCCAAAGCCTGTCCTTGGGGGGCTAGAGAAGTGACCCATCTAAAATCACAGAGCTTCTAGGGACTTCTCTGGTGGTCCAGTGGTAAAGAATCCACCTTCCAATGCAGGGGATGCGGGTTCAATCCCTGGTCAAGGAACTAAAATCCCACATACCATGGGGCAACTAAGCCTGTGCGCCGCAACTACTGAGCCTGCGTGCCTCAACTAGACAGCCCACGTGCCGCAAACTACAGATTCCACGCACCCTGGAGCCTGCGCGCCACAACTAGAGAGAGAAAACCCTCAAGCCACGACTAGGGAGAAGCCCATGTGCCGCAACTAAGACCCGACACAGCCAAAAAAAATAAAGGAGAAAATAAAGAAATAAAATAATAAATAAATATTAAAAATAAATAAATAAAATCACAGAGCTTCTATAGCTAAATACTTCTGCTAGTCTATTGTTCTTTCTCCACAGTTCTATCCCTTAAAGCACATACTGAGTTTACAGAACTAGAGGAAGGGCTTAGGGGTATTAAGCCTTAAAATCAACTGTTTCAACTTAATTTAACCAGTTAGGAGATTAAAGTACAATAATACCCCAAACATTTAAGTCATTGATTTAGAAAAGCCAAATGAACTAAGCAAAGTTTTTTTTATAATCTGTTGTGGTTATTCAAAGAGCTAATCCAGATCCCTAGTTGATCTAATTACCAGTTTCTTACCCAAGCTGCGGGCATCTGAATTCATTAAACAAATCAGTCTAGAGCACTAGTTCTGTTTATTCATCCTGTCTACCTTTCTTTGGTTTTTGGGGGGTTGGTTGCTTTGTTTGTTTGTTTATTTTTAACATGTATATTGGAGTATAATTGCTTTACAGTGTGGGTTAGTTTCTGCTGTGTAACAATCAGCTATATGTATGCATATATCCCCATATCCCCTCCATCTTGCATCTCCCTCCCACCCTCCCTATCGCACCCTCCCTATCCCACCCCTCTAGGTGGTCACAAAGCCCTGTGCTATGCGGCTCCTTCCCACTAGCTCTCTATTTTACATTCGGTAGTGTATATATGTCATTGCTACTCATCCCAGCTTACACTTCCCCCTCCCTGTGTCCTCAAGTCCAGTCTCTATGTCTGTGTCTTTGTTACTGTCCTGTCCCTAGGTTCGTCAGAACCAATTTTTTTTTTGAGATTCCATAAATATGTGTTAGCAACGGTATTTGTTTTTCTTTCTGACTTACTTCACTCTGTATGACAGACTCTAGGTTCATCCACCTCACTACAAATAACTCAATTTTGTTTCTTTTTATGGCTGAGTAATATTCCATTGTATATATGTGCCACATCTTCTTTATCCATTCATCTGTCAGTGGACACTTAGGTTGCTTCCATGTCTTGGCTATTGTAAATAGTGCTGCAGTGAACATTGAGGTACATGATTCTTTTTGAATTATAGTTTTCTCAGGGTATATGCCCAGTAGTGGGATTGCTGAGTCATATGGTAGTTCTAGTTTTAGTTTTTTAAGGAACCTCCATACTGTTTTCCATAGTGGCTGTATCAATTTACATTCCCACCAACAGTGCAAGAGGGTTCCCTTTTCTCCACACCCTCTCCAGCATTTATTGTTTGTAGATTTTTTGATGATGGCCATTCTGACTGGTGTGAGGTGATACCTCATTGTA
>NW_020185335.1:3211983-3315215 GCF_003031525.2 Neophocaena asiaeorientalis asiaeorientalis | reverse complement strand
AAGAATCCTTGCATTCCTGGGATAAACCCCACTTGATCATGGTGTGTGATCCTTTTTTATTTTTAAGTTTTTTTTTAATTTTTTTTTTTATATTTTATTTATTTATTTTTGTCTGTGTTGGGTCTTTGTTGCTGTGCACAGGCTCTCTCTAGTTGCTGTGAGCAGGGGCTACTCTTTGTTGCAGTGCATGTGCCTCTCACTACAGTGGCTTTTCCTGTTGCAGAGCATGGGCTCCAGGTGTGCGGGCCTCAGCAGCCGTGGCACATGGTCTCAGCACTTGTGGCTCGTGGGCTCCAGAGTGCAAACCCAGTAGTTGTGGCACATGGGCCAGTTGCTTCATGGCATGTGGGATCCTCCCGAGCCAGGGATTGAACCCGTGTCCCCTGCATTGGCGGGCAGATTCCTAACCATTGAGCCACCAGGGAAGTCCCTGTATGATCCTTTTAATGTGCTGTTGGATTCTGTTTGCTAGTATTTTGTTGAGGATTTTTGCATCTATGTTTATCAGAGATATTGGCCTGTAGTTTTCTTTTTTTGTGACATCTTTGGTTTTGGTATCAGGGTGATGGTGGCCTCATAGAATGAGTTTGGGAGTGTTCCTCCCTCTGCTATATTTTGGAAGAGTTTGAGAAGGATAGGTGTTAACTCTTCTCTATATGTTTGATAGAATTTGCCTGTGAAGCCATCTGGCCCTGGGCTTTTGCTTGTTGGAAGATTTTTAATCACAGTCTCAGTTTCACTGCTTGTGATTGGTCTGTTTATATTTTCTGTTTCTTCCTGTTTCAGTGTCGGAAGGTTGTGCTTTTCTAAGAATTTGTCCATTTCTTCCAGGTTGTCCATTTTATTGGCATATAGTTGCTTGTAGTAATCTCTCAGGATCCTTTGTATTTCTACAGTGTCAGTTGTTACTTCTCCTTTTTCATTTCTAATTGTTGATTTGAGTCTTCCTTTTTTCTTGAAGAGTCTGGCTAATGGTTTATCAATTTTGTTTATCTTCTCAAAGAACCAGGTTTTAGTTTCATTGATCTTTGCTGTTGTTTCCTTTTATTTCTGAACTGATCTTTATGATTTCTTTCCTTCTGCTAACTTTGGGGGTTTTTTTGTTGTTCTTTCTCTAATTGCTTTAGGTGTAAGGTTGGGTTGTTTATTTGAGATTCTTCTTGTTTCTTGAGGTAGGATTGTATTGCTATAAACTTCCCTCTTAGAAGTGCTTTTGCTGCATCCCATAGGTTTTGAGTCGTCGTGTTTTCATTGTCATTTGTTTCTAGGTATTTTTTGATTTCCTCTTTGGTTTCTTCAGTGATCTCTTGGTTATTAAGTAGTGTATTCTTTAGCCTCCATGTGTTTGTATTTTTTACAGTTTTTTCCTGTAATTCATATCTAGTCTCATAGCTTTGTGGTCAGAAGAGATACTTGATACGATTTCAATTTTCTTAAATTTACCAAGGCTTGATTTGTGACCCAAGATACGGTCTATCCTGGAGAATGTTCCATGAGCACTTGAGAAGAAAGTGTATTCTGTTGTTTTTGGATGGAATGTACTATAAATATCAATTAAGTCCATCTTGTTTAATATGTCATTTAAAGCTTGTGTTTCCTTATTTATTTTCATTTTGGATTATCTGTCCATTGGTGAAAGTGGGGTGTCCCCACTTAAAGTCCCCTACTATTATTTTCTTACTGTCCATTTCCCCTTTTATGGCTGTTATTAGCATTTGCCTTACGTATTGAGGTGCTCCTGTGTTGGCTGCATAAATATTTACAGTTGTTATATCTTCTTGTTGGATTGATCCCTTGATCATTATGTAGTGTCCTTTTTTGTCTCTTGTAACAGTCTTTATTTTAAAGTCTATTTTGTCAGATATGAGAATTGCTACTCCAGCTTTCTTTTGATTTCCATTTGCATGGAATCTTTTTCCAACCCCTCACTTTCAGTCTGTATGTGTCCCTAGGTCTGAAGTGGTGTCTTGTAGACAGCATATGTATGGGTCTTTTTTTTTTATCCATTCAGCCAGTCTGAGTCTTTTGGTTGGAGCATTTAATCCGTTTACATTTAAGGTAATTATTAATATGTATGTTCCTATTACCATTTTCTTAATTGTTTTGGGCTTGTTATTGTAGGGCTTTTCATTCTCTTGTGTTTCCTGCCTAGAGAAGTTCCTTTAGCATTTGTTGTAAAGCTGGTTTGGTGGTGCTGAATTCTCTTAGCTTTTGCTTGTCTGTAAAGGTTTTAATTTCTCTGTCAAATCTGAATGAGATCCTTGCTGGGTAGAGTAATCATGGTTGTAGGTTTTTCCCATTCATCACTTTAAATATGTCCTGCCACTCCCTTCTGGCTTGCAGAGTTTCTTCTAAAAAAATCAGCTGTTAACCTTATGGGGATTCCCTTGTATGTTATTTGTTGCTTTTCCCTTGCTGCTTTTAATATTTTTTCTTTGTATTTAATTTTTACATAAGTTTATCTTATTTATTTATTTTTGGCTGCGTTGGGTCTTCATTGCTGCACACGGGCTTTCTCTAGTTGCGGTGAGCGGGAGCTACTCTTCGTTGCAGTGCGCAGCCTTCTCATTGTAGTGGCCTCTCTTGCTGCCGAGCTCGGGCTCTAGGCACGCGGGCTTCAGTAGTTGTGGCCTGTGGGCTCTAGAGCGCAGGCTCGGTAGTTGTGGCGTATGGGCTTAGTTGCTCCGCGTCATGTGGGATCTTCCCAGACCAGGGCTTGAACCCGTGTCCCCTGCATTGGCAGGCAGATTCTTAACCACTGAGCCACCAGGGAAGCCTGTTGTATTTAATTTTTGATAGTTTGATTAATATGTATCTCTGTGTGTTTCTCTTTCGGTTTATCCTGTATGGTAGTCCCTGTGCTTCCTGGACTTGATTCACTATTTCCTTTCCCATGTTAAGGAAGTTTTCAGCTATAATCTCTTCAAATATTTTCTCAGACCCTTTCTTTTTCTTGTCTTCTCCTGGGACCCCTATAATTCGAATGTTGGTGCGTTTAATGTTGTCCCAGAGGTCTCTGAGACTGTCCTCAATTCTTTTCATTCTTTTTTCTTTTTTCTGCTCCCTGGCAGTTATTTCCACCATTTTATCTTCCAGCTCACTTATCCGTTCTTCTGTCTCAGTTATTCTGCTATTGATTCCTTCTAGAGTATTTTTGATTTCAGTAACTGTTGTTCATCACTGTTTGTTTGCTCTTTAGTTCTTCTAGATCCTTGTTAAATTTTTCTTGTATTTTCTCCATTCTGTTTCCAAGATTTTGGATCATCTTTACTATCATTACTCTGCATTCTTTTTCAGGTAGGTTACCTAGTTCATCTTCATTTATTTGGTCTTGTAGGTTTTTACCTTGCTCCTTCATCTGTAACATATTTTTTTGTCATTTCTTTTTTTTTTTTTTTTTTTGATGGGTGGTACTGTAGTCCTGTCTTACTGGTTGTTTGGCCTGAGACATCTAGCACTCCAGTTTGCAGGCAGTTAGATAGAGCTGGATCTTGGTGCTGAGATGAGGACCTCCGGGAGGCCTCACTCCAGTTGATATTCCCTGGGGTCTGAGGTTCTCTATTAGTCCAGTGGTTTGGACTCGGAGCTCCCACCACAGGAGCTCATACACGACCTCCAGCCTGGGGACCAAGATCCTGCAAGTTTCGTGGCGTGGTGAAATAAAAACGAAGAAAGAAAGAAAAAAAAGAGCTGTACAATATCAAAGAATAAGAAACAAAATAAAATTAGAAGGATAAAAAATATATTAGGAAAAATAAAACTATAATTGAAACAACTGCAGTAAGGTAAAATAAAACCACAGCAGAAAAAAGAAAAGAAAGAGGGGGGAGGGCAACAAGCCAAAAGGAGAGATCACTAACAAAGTATAAAAAATAAAATAAAATTAGAAAAATAAAAGATTTATTAGGAAAAATAAAAATATAAAAGAATCAACAACAATGAATCAACAAGGTAAAACAGAACCCCAATCTAAAAGAGGAAAAAATAAAAGGAAAAAGAAAAAGGCCTTGGCTATGGGGGTGGAGTTTAGGTCTCTTTGCAGCGTGGGGTGGGGCCTCTGCTTAGGACCTGGGGAAGGGGAGAGGCAGCACATCCAAAGGAGGGCCTCTGGAGTGTGGGGTTCCGGAGTTTGGAGGTAGGGCCCTGATTGAGGGTGTGTGGGTGGGGTTTAGGCCCAGCTCATTGGACGGGGTCTCCCAGTGTAGAGGTGGGGCCCTGGGTGGGGGTGTAGGGGCGGGGCTTGGGCTCTGTGCACAAGAGGGAGGCTCCGAGGACAGAGGGCTAGGCCCGGGAGCCCAACAGTCTTCCCGGTGCCTAAGTGGACAGGGGACGCACTGGCCACGTTCCCTTCTGTTCCTCTGCGCCCCTCCCCCACCTTCTCTCCCAGGTTCTCGCCCCCTAACAGGGGTGGGTACCGCTTGGTGTAGGAGCTCCTCACCTCCCCTAGCCGCTCCTCAGGGGTGCCGGTCCTGGAGGTACGGCCTTTACTTTTACTCTGTCTTGCCTTCCTCCTACTCCCTCAGGACCTGCACAGCTGGAGGGGGCCTCTGTGGGCAGAGGATCAGGCCTGGGTCTTCAGCAGTCTCCCAGGGTCCCACGTGGGCATGGTAAACCTGGCCATGCTCCCTTTTGATCCTCTGCCGTCCCAGTGGTTCCCCAATTTCCCCTTTTGGGCGTGGGGTACCTTCCCCTCCCACAGCCACCCCTCAGGGGCGCCAGTCCCATCCCGCCTCCACTTCTCCTCCCCCTTCACTACCCCCACACCCCACGTCCTACCCAGTCACTAGGGGTTCCTCCCATCCCCTTAGGTGTCCATGGTCCCCCACCAGTGCCTGGTAGGTGCCCTAGTTGTGAGGAGACGCGAATTCTGTGTCCTCCTAGTACGCCATTCTTGATTTTGCCCCTGGTTTTTTTTTTTTGGTTTTTTTTGCGGTACGCGGGCCTCTCACTGCTTTGGCCTCCCCCGTTGCGGAGCACAGGCTCCAGACGCGCAGGCCCAGCAGCCATGGCCCACGGGCCCAGCCACTCCGCGGCACGTGGGATCCTCCCAGACCGGGGCACGAACCCACAGCCCCTGCATCGGCAGGCGGACTCTGAACCACTGGGCCACCAGGGAAGCCCCCATCAGATTCTTTATTGGAGTCAGGCAGGTGTCTCCAAGTACTCAGGACTTGTCTCTCCTACAGTGCTGTTGCTGCATCATTCATTCAACATTAACTGAGTTCCTTCTCTATTTTAGTCACTGCTGTGTTTGGTTGGGGGGATGCTTCACATTTTCTTCTTTTTCTCTTTCCTTTATTCATAATCATTTCTTTTTTGATATTAATATATGTAACTTCAGCAGTCTCTTTTCCAAAATTTGATCATTAATTTAACAGAAAGTTATTTGTGGGGCTTTTCATAAATTTTTCTCCTCCCAGTTTTCTGTTGTTAAGAGGACAATTATTTTAATTCCAAAGAGGGAACACTTGATGTAAGAGTCTTTTCAAAGTCCAGATTTCTATCTCCAGAGTAATAGAGAGCAGCTAATAATGTGGCAAAGCTTAGCTTCTAATTTACTGCTTCCACAGCTAGGAACCTTCACTTTGCCTCTGATTTGAAGGGGTAGGGATGGGTATAGGACTCCTAAACTGGTGAGAGGAAAGGTTTCAACTCTCAGTTTTCTATCTTGATCATGTTCTTATCATTTGAAAAAATTACTGAGCATACTCTAGTAGATATATATTCATAAAATATTAATTATTCTAACATATATTATAAAAACATTAAAGTATAAATTAAAGCATGAGCTTTTCAAAAAAGAGAGGTCCATTATTTTCTTCCTGAGCACCAGGGGATCATCTAACTTGCATCCCCTTTGGAAATCATTCTTCTCTCTAAACCTTCAGGCCTAGCTCAAGTCCCTGCTCTTGCTTACTTGCTTGATTTCACCATTTTATTTCTATAACTGGATTGTAAACTACCTGAGCTTAGGGACAATTTGTGTCTTACCTTTCTTCTGTATCCCACAGCAATGCGTAGCACAGTTTTGGGTACTTCATAATTATTCAGTTTTTACTTGTTGATTGATTTCTTAGGATCATTTCAGAGTATTATTTCACTGATTGTTAATAAAAGGAAAAAATTCTCAGCCTTTTTTCACCTTAGTAATTCTGGTGTTAGTCCTCATACTATTCTTATTCTAAGATTAAAGATCATCAAGCCTATCTGCATTTACAGATTTGCAGAAATAGATAACGTCTGATGAAGTGACTTGATTGGGACCTCATGGCCATGGTGTAGGCTCAGAACCAGACCTGTGTCAGCACCCATGTTTGTTTTTGTTCCTTGAAATTTCTGTCTTTTAGTTTCTTATCAAATGGCTGAGTGCCAAACCATAGCATTTTCTCTTTATACTTTCTCTAAAGTTAGTTTGTGCTGGCATTATTCATGTTCCCACTGTTTGGGTATACTACTTTATATTTTATATTCTGCAAGTCTCTTTTCTGTTCCTCTGAACCACTACTTTGTCCTTTGATTCTAAAGGCGCTTTTAAATTTATAAGAGTAATTATTCATAATTACACTTAGAAATTCTTTATAGCTGTTCAGTTCAGTGAATCTCAGTGGCTTAACATCATAACCTTGTTTTCATGGCACTGCTATATTGTCTTCTCTTTGTGGGTAGAAAAACTAAATCTAGAAAGAAAAAAATAAGCCAGTTTATTGTCAATTGCAAATTGATACAGCGAGAGAGGTGAAAACCAAACACTGACCTCCACATTTGCAGTTCACTTATGTCTCTGTGGACTGTGTCATTCCTTCATAGAAGGTGTAGTATTCTGTACTTACTAATATAATTCACTAAATTAAACCATTGCAGTTACCAATTACAACTTAAAGGTTTTGAGATTTTTCTTATTTCATTTGCCTGATGGGCTTATTAGTCATTTTTTTCTTCATTACAAACACCCTCAAAATTTCAAGGGCTTATAATGACAAATATTTATTCTTCTTGCTCATGGCTGTGCAGGTCAGTTGGGGTGGCTGTGCCCTGGGCTACGGGTTAGGTTTAGGTCTGCTCCACGTGTCTCTCCTTTTCCTTGTACTAGCAGCTCTCTGTACGTGTTGTTCGCATCGGGAATGTCAGGAGTGCGAGAGTACAAGCCAAACCACCCAAGCACATTTAAAGCCTCTTCTCATATTATGCCTGCTAAAATCCCATTGGCCAAAGCAAGTCAGTGGCCTAACCTAACATCAGTGGAGCAGGGTATATACTCATTCCACAGCAGGAGGCTATGCAGAGTTACAGAGCGAAGGATCTGGATATCAAATCCTATTAAAGAAAAGTAGAAAACTGGGGGAAATAATCCATTCTATCACTGTAGGAAAGTAAGACATTAAAACAATCATTAATTTGCTGATGTAAGTCCTATGGACTGTAAATATGGCAATGCTTTTTTTCCATGGGTAACTTAAATCTTCTTTGACTACTTTACTTTGAAGATTCTCCAATGCTCTGAATTTCTTTCAAGAATGCCCCTTTAATCCAAAGTTATCATTTAATAGAAATGAACACAAGTAGAGATGCTAATGGTATTAAATTGCCGTCTGTGCTTTGAGAAAGAGCTAGAATTACTGATTGATTGGAAAAAATTGAAAGGATAGATTAAAAGGGGATAAGGTAGAAAACTGCCTGTACAAAATAAAGTATTCTTGCAAATAAACTGTTAAGGGCTATAAGTTAAGCACTTGGAATTTCAGTGAAGGGAACAGAGTTAAGCTAGATTAACTCATAGTATGGAGGCTGACTTCTAAGATTTAGAAAGACACCTCAGGGGCTTCCCTGGTGGCGCAGTGGTTGAGAGTCCGCGTGCCGATGCAGGGCACACGGGTTCGTGACCCGGTCCGGGAGGATTCTACATGCCACGGAGCGGCTGGGCCCGTGAGCCATGGCTGCTGAGCCTAGCCTACGCGTCCGGAGCCTGTACTCCACGATGGGAGAGGCCACAACAGTGAGAGGCCTGCGTACCGCAAAGAAAAAAAAAAAAAAAAAGCAGTAGAAAGACACCTCAGAAAGACATTAAAATATCTATTCTTACTTAGACAAGGAAGGAGAAAGTTCAGAAGTGGTGTGTTATAATCTCACGATTGCCTAGCAATCTAATTAAAGTCAATTTTAATATAATATTTTATAAGTAAGTACAAAAATGAGTTTGTACATTAGAATTAATGCCTGCTAAATAATGTAGTGGAATGAATAGTTCCCTAGAAACCTTTTTCTTCCTAAAGTGATGCTAGGTGTGTCTGCTTAATTTGTTAATATTTACTGTTTTCTGTATTGCCTTATTTCTATCCTTGAATAGGGAGAATCTTTTTATTTTGAAAGTGGCATCTTTTACAGCCTATGTCAGGAATATTTCATAGAGGGGACACAATTTACTTTGTTTGAGCAGGTTGGAGTACTATGGAATCTCAAAGGAAATAGTGCTTTATTATGGCGTGCATTATGACAATTGTATCTCCTTTAATGGTATGAACAAGGAAATTAAAGGAGACGTGTATGGCAAAGGTATTCAATATAAGGCCTAACCTAGTCTACTTTTTTGTCACAGAATTGAAAGTTCATTTTATCTCTGTTATATGTACCTGGCTTTATGAGCAAATGTATTCATGGGAATATATAAATAATTTCTGTTTTTTTAAACTTTGTATTTTTAATCATAGACCTGCAAGATTATAGACTCATAAGACGTTACAAACATAGACGTAGAGGTCCCATTTACCCACCACCTCACTTCCCCTAATGGTGACATGTGAGACTAATTTTTAAATCATTGTCAGACCTTTTTTGCCCTCTTTAATAAGCCTTCTTTTTTCCAGATATCTAACTTTCTTTAAAGCGAGGGCACCTGTATTGTGCCTGATTCTCTTCAGCTTTCAGAATTATGAAGTATTATGTAAGGATCCTTCTGTCACTCTTGCTTTATGTCTTTAGTACCTCCTTCTCCATTTTCCCAATTTCCAGATCGTACCATTGATTGGGAAGGGACTATGTCTCATCCTTTTCTGGTATATTTCTCCTCAACAATCTAAAAGATGTATAAGCCCCATTTTACTCCTCATATTGAAGTATTATATTCAGTTGAATATTCAGATTTCTTGTTTTGAGTTTATTTTGGTGGTGTTTGAAAACTTGAGAGGATATTTTTTTTAACATCATCTCTTCTTTTTTTTCCTTTTAGCCTGAAAATGAAATTTCTTCAGACTGCAATCATGTAAGTATGGATTTTCCATAATTCACCTTACGTGCTTTATATATATGATGATAGATATTGGGATGCTTTTCCTGTTGTTCTGGGAAGCATAATGTTTTCTTAAATTCACTTAATCTTAACAAGAGGGTGATTAACCTCATTTATGGTAAATCTATACCTACTCCTCTATTGTCGAAATCAATAGGCTCTGCCAAATAATATTAATATACTTAAGTTTAAATTTTTCTTCAGTTACAGCTACCATATGAAATTGTTTCTTTGCATGTCAGGCTTATAATTGTAGAGTTTTGTATTTTAAAGTTGTTTCATTTAGTCATCATACAGTCATCTACTGTGTGCCAAACACTGTGGTAGAAACAAAGACACACAAATAAGCACCTTGAAGATAGAGACATATATTAGAGTTAGCAGATAAGAACTCCAGAGATAACTACGATTAATACATTCAATGTCATATATATGTGTCATATATATATTTGTAATACATTCAGTGTCTATATATCTCCCCATATTACATACAGTCTGACATTAAAAGGAGAGTGACGTGAAATCAAATCTGTGCAAAAAGTACCAGGTGCTTCGGCAGAAACTTGTAAGAGTACAATGGGGACACAAGAGTGACTTTTGCCCAGGTGGGTTGATGTCAGGAAACACTTAATAGTGGAGATGATACTTGAGTTGTGTCTCAAAAGAGGAGTAGTTATATATCTGAAATCACTCTGTGTCCACATTATTTGATAGTTTGAATGGGAGACTGCAAGAATAGAGAAGCAGGTTGGCTGCCTAAGTTCACTACTTATTCTAAGGAAGGTCTAGATAGGTCAGAGATTTAAAGTAAAAATAAAACCACAAGAGTAGTAGAAGAAAACATGAACAGAGGGTAGGGTTTTTAAAACATGATACAACCTCAAAAAATATTTAAAGAAAAAAAAAGATTTATAAATCTGATTGCATTAAAACCTCAGAAAAGGGGACTTCCCTGGTGGTAAAGACTTCACCTTCCAATGCAGGGGGTGCAGGTTCAATCCCTGGTTGGGAGCTAAGATCCCACATGCCTCGTGGCCAAAAAACCAAAGCATAAAACAGAGCAATATTGTAACAAATTCAATAACAACTTTAAAAATGGTCCACATCAAAGAAAAAAAAATCTTTAAAAAAAAAACTCAAAAAAGAGATTTGAGGGTTTTTTCCTCAAAAATATTACGTAAATTATGAAAAAATATTTGCAGTGCAAATGAAAAAGACTACATTCTTTAATAGAAAGTGCTGTTAATAAACATAGAAAACAGACATAAATAGACTATTCACAGGGAAAGAAGAAGATGTCCAGTAAACAACAAAAATTTCAGTTCTTTCATAGTTTAAAGTGTGAAAATTAAAAGAAAAATGAGTACACTGTTTTTATCCATCTGATTAACAAATATTAAAAATTTGATAAATATACAGTATTGACAAGCATATGGAGATTTAAGCATTCTCTAGCCCACCAGTCAATGGCTACCCATTGGCCAAATCCAGACCACACTGCCTGTTTTTATGCATAAAGTTTTATTGGAACACAGCCACACTCATTCAGTTACATACTGTAGCTGCTTTCCATGTTATAATGGCAAGGTTGAGTAGTTACAACAGTGACTATAGTTTCCTGAAAACCTAAAATATTTACTTTCGGGCCCTTGCGGGAAAAGTTTGCTAAACTCTGCTCTAGCCTATGGATAGGAATATAAATAAGAAAAACTTCTTTATAAAGCAGGCGACTTAAAATGATATTTGTTATGGCATTATTATGGCATTATTTATTAAGCAAAAGATTAGGAAAATATCCTCAAAAATCTATTAATAGACTGAATCTGACAGAGAGGAAGCCCAGAAAGAAGCTCCAGAGGGGTGGAGAAAGAAGCTGATCTCCAAAGGATATTACACCGCTGAAAATGGGGACAAATAGTATACAGAAAACGGAAAGGTTGATGTCCTAATAAAGAGAGATTAGGGCACAGACACAGGAGAAGATGGACATCTACAAGTCAAGATGAGAGCCCTCAGAAGAAATTGGTACTACTGACACCTTGATCTCAGACTTCTACCCTCCAGATTTGTGAGCAAATAAATTTTTGTTGTTTAAGCCACCCAGTTTATGGTATTTTGTTACAGCAGCCCTACCAAACTAATACACTTGGGTTGGGATGGAATGCATTATAATTTTTCCCATTAAAGTTTTTATTTTATTTTTATAAATTTATTTATTTATTTATTTTTGACTGTGTTGGGTCTTCATTGCTGTGCGTGGGCTTTCTGTAGTTGCAGCAAGCAGGAGCTACTCTTCGTTGCGGCACGCGGGTTTCTCATTGCTGTGGCTTCTCTCGTTGTGGAACATGGGCTCTAGGTGTGTGGACTTCAGTAGTTGTGGCACACGGGCTGTAGAGCGCAGGCTCAGTAGTTGTGGCATACAGGCTTAGTTGGTCCACGGCATGTGGAATCTTCCCGGACCAGAGCTCAAACCCGTGTCCCCTGCATTGGCAGGCAGATTCTTAACCACTCTGCCACCAGGGAAGCCCTAAAGTGAATTTAAAAGTAAAACTATTTAAAATAGCATATAAAGCATCAAATACATAAGAATAAATCTAACAAAAGTATGTAAGACATCTCTACAGATAACTGTAAAATATTATTCAGAGAAATTTGAACA
Source organism: Neophocaena asiaeorientalis asiaeorientalis (assembly GCF_003031525.2). Classification (NCBI taxonomy): domain Eukaryota; kingdom Metazoa; phylum Chordata; class Mammalia; order Artiodactyla; family Phocoenidae; genus Neophocaena; species Neophocaena asiaeorientalis. The sequence continues at coordinate 3,303,273 of NW_020185335.1, read as the reverse complement.
CCTAAATAAATGAAGAGATATATTAATATATACTATGCTAGTGAGTTGGAAGACTCAATATTATAAAGACGTCAGCTCTTACCAAATTACAGATTCTGTACGGTCCCATTTTTGTTGTTTCAAAAAATAGTAAGCTGATTCTTAAATTTACATGGGAACACAGTTTTGACCAATAATAGCCAAAAGTCTTGAAAACAACCAAGCAGAGAGAATTTCACCACCTGATTGAAGACTTAAAGTAGCAATAATTAAGGCAGTGTGGCAGAGGCACAGGGGTCAACAAGTAGACCAGTGAAACAGAATGAGTCCAGAAACAGACTCATATATAGATAGACACTCGAATAAAAAAATCTAAATCCTTACTGCACACCATTCACAGAAATCTATTCTAGATGCATTATAGATCTAAAGGTGAAAAGTATAATAATAAAACTTCTAGAAGATAACATAAGAGACTATGTGGGATAAGCAAAGATTTAATAAATGGGAAACAAAAAGCAGTAAGCAAAAGCAAAAGATTGATAAATCAGATTATATTAAAGTTTGTTTCATTAAATATAGTATTAAGAGTGTGAAAAGGCAAGCCATAGAGAAGGAAAAAATATTTTAATCCTTATGTGACAGTATGTGCAGAATATATGAAGAATTCATACAAAGCAATAAAGAAAAGACAACAGGGCTTCCCTGGTGGCGCAGTGGTTAAGAATTCGCCTGCCAGCGCAGGGGGACACGGGTTCTAGCCCTGGTCCGGGAAGATCCCGCATGCTGCAGAACAGCGGGGCCTGTGTGCCACAACTGCTGAGCCTGCTTTCTAGAGCCCGTGAGCCACAACTACTGAGCCTGCGCGTCTGGAGCCCGTGCTCCATGGCAGGAGGGACCACTGCGGTGAGAGGCCTGCACACCCCAGTGAGGAGTGGCCCCTGCTCGCCACAACTGGAGAAGGCCTGCATGCAATAATGAAGACCCAACGCAGCCAAAAATACAAGATAATAAATAAAATGAATATTAAAAAGTCTTAACTAGTAAAAAAAAGAAAAGAATCCCCCTGCCAATGCAGGGGACACAGGTTTGAGCCCTGGTCTGGGAAGATCCCACATGCTGTGGAGCAACTAAGCCCGTGCGCCACAACCACTGAGCCTGTGCTCTAGAGCCTGCGAGCCACAACTACTGAAGTCCGCGCACCTAGAGCCCGTGCTCTGCAACAAGAGAAGCCACTGCCATGAGAAGACCGCACACCGCAACAAAGAGTAGCCTCTGCTCACCGCAACTAGAGAAAGCCCGTGCGCAACAACAAAGACCCAACGCAGCCAAAAATAAAATAGATAAAATAAATTTTAAAAAAAAGAAAGAAAGAAAAGACAACAGAATAGAAAAATGGAGAAGATAAATTTAATCAAGGAGGTGAAAGACGACCTGTATATTGAAAACTACAAGACATTACTGAAAGAAATTGAAGAAGACATAAATAAATGAAAAGATATTCCATGCTCATGGGTTGGTGGAATTAGTATTGTTAAAATGTTCATACTACTCAAAGCAATATACAGATTCTGTGCAATTCCTATCAAAATTCCAATGACATTTTTCACAGAAATAGAACAAACAATCCTAAAATTTGTTTGGAACCATAAAAGACCCCAGATAGCCAAAGCAGTCGTGAGAAAGAAGAAAGAAGCTGAAAGCATCACACGCCCTGATTTCAAACTATATTACAAAGCTATAGTAATTAAAACAATATGGTATTGGCATAAAAATAGACACATAGATCAGTGGAACAGAATATAGATCCCAGAAATAAACCCATGCATATATGTCAGTTAGTTTACAACAAAGGAGCCAAGAATATGTAGTGGGGAAAAGAACAGTCTCTTCAGTAAATGGTATTGAGAAAAGTGGACCACTGCCTTACACCAGACACAGAAATTAACTCAAGACCTGAGACCATAAAACTCTTAGGAAAAAAACGGCAGTAAGCTCTTTCATAGGTCTTGGTGATGGTTTTTGAATGTGACACCAAAAGCAAAAATAAGGCGAGGCTATATCAGACTAAAAAGCTTCTGCACAGCAAAGGAAACCACCAAGAAAATTAAAAGGCAGCCTACTGAATGGGAGAAAATATTTGCAAATCAAATATCAGATAAGGGGCTAACATCCAAAATGTATAAAGAACTCATACAACTCATACAAACAAACAAAAAAACCCAATTAAAGAATGAACAGAAGATCTGTATAAACACTTTTCCAAAAAAGACATACAGATGACCAATAGGTACATGAAAAGATAATCATCAGAGAAACCAAATCACGAGATGTCACCACAAACCCGTTAGAATGGCTGTCATCAAAAGGACTAGAAATAACAAGTATTGGTGAGGAGGTGGAGAAAAGGGAACCTTTGTGTACTATTGGTGGGAATGCAAATTGATACAGCCACTGCAGTGTGGAGGTTCCTCAAAAAGTTAAAAATAGAACTACCATATGATCCACTTCTGGGTATTTATCTGAAGGTAATGAAAACACTAACTCAGAAAGATATGTGCACCCTCATGTTCATTGCAGCATTATTTACAATATCCAAGATATGGAAACAATATAAGTGTTCAGTGGTTAAGAAAATGTGTGTATACATATACATACACACACACACACAATGGAATATTATTCAGCCGTAAAAGGAAGGAAATCTTGCCACTTGAAACAACATGTATGGACCTCGAGGGCATTATGCTATTGAAATAAGTCAGACAAAGACATATACTATACGATCTTTTATGTGGAATCTTAAAAACAAAACAAAAAAAAACAACACCAAGCTCATAGATACAGAGAACAGATTGGTGGCTGCCAGAGGTGGGAGAAATGGGTGAGCTGGTTTTTGATGTTGTTGTTTTAGTTTAAATAAATTGAATTTTTTTAAAATAGAAATTGTTCCTTAAGATACAATATAACTACTGGATGGACAAATTTAGGATAAGCCCTTAATTAAAAACAAAAAGAAAGAAAGAAAAGAAAAATGGGTAAAATACTTGAACATCCATATCTTAAAGGTGATACTTGAATGATCTACAAATAAATGGAAAGGTGCTCATCCTCATTAATAATCAGGGAAATGGAAATTAAAACCTGAGTGAGATACTAGTATCTACATTCACCATTAGAATTGCTAAAATTCAAAAGACCAACAGTGTTAATACCAAGCATTACTGTGAATATAAAATAAGGGAGCTTTCGTGATCGTTTCGGCAGCACATATACTAGAATAACGGAGTTTTCAAATACTGATAGTGATAATGTAAATTAGTGTAACTACTTTGAAAGCTGTTGGGTATTACTTAGTAAAGCGGAACTTAGGCATAGTATATAATACAGCCTTTTCACTTCCAGGTACTTACCCCACAGAAATGCTTATGTATCTGTCTATACATGTAAGGAACATTTATAGCATCTCATAATAGCCCTGTGAGTAAACAGTTAACAAAACCTTTCTTTCCCCTTCAGGAGAATTTCAGTCCTGTTAACTATGTAGCTCAGTTCCTTGGTGACCTAATAAGGGTAAAATACCAACTAAGGTTCAAGGCAGTATTACTTAAGATAAAAATGACCCTGATTGGTAAATTCTATATGGATTGGGGAGAACTATAAATGAATTATAAATACTCATTGGGGGTGCCATACTATAGGTTTCCCTGAATGTGGTGACTCTTGTACCTGGGTGTGTGTGTTCCTTGCAGGGATCCTGGAAACTATGCCCAGAGGGCTGTTTCAACAGATAATGGCTCGCATGGGGCTTGAGGTTTCTAAGCCAAAACTACCTCTTCCAGTGCCTGTTGGGAGTGTTGTCTTCTCACACCTGAGCTGTCATTTGGAGAGAAGATACCGCCAGATGGCTACATAGACTGTTGCCATGACTCCCATTGGAGAGGAACAATTGATGCTGCCCTGCTGACTGACAGTTTGTGGTTCCTGTCTTTTATCCAGCACAGACCTTTCCACAAACTCCAGACTCCAAGTGCTGATTTCACATTTCTACGCTGTCTCACAGTCATTTCTAGAACTGAACTCTTGATTTTCTACCTCTAAACCTCTCTTGTTACAGTCTTCCCAATCTCAGTTCTTCCCATTGCTCAAATCAAAAACCTTGAGTCCTCTTGTCCTCTTATATCCCACATTCAGTCTGTTAGCAGCCTTGCTGTCTGGCTGCTCCTTTTGAAATGTGTCCTGAATCTGACCATTTTCACTGGTACCCCCTAGTTCAAGCCATTGTCAGTTCTCTTTTGTGCTTCTTTAATAGCCTCCTAAGTAGTCTCCCTTCTTCTGCCCTTGTCCCTCTACAGTCTGTACTCCATGCTACAGCCTGAATGATTCCTCTAACAGTCAGGTCATATTTCGTCTCTGCCCAAAACCCCAGAAGCTTTTTTCTCACTTATTAAAACTCCCAGGTCCTTAACAGTGGCCTACAACACATGCAGAGAGTAGAGACCTGCTCCTTGGCCTCTTCTACCACTGTCCGCCTTGATAACTCTACTTAGGCCACAAGCAGCCTCCTCGCTATCCCTCAGATATTCACAGAATGTGCCTGACTTAGGTCTTTTGCATTTGCTGTTCATCATGGAACAGTCACCTTTTCAGGATGTTCATTTTCCTTGTCCCCCTCTATTAAAGCACCCCTCACCCGTCACTTCAGTTCTTTTATACTAGCTTAATTTTCTTTATAGCATTCAATACCTGATCTATTTATTTGATCATTTGCATATTATCTTTCTCTCCTTCATACAGTGTAAACTACTTGAGGGCAGGGATTTTGCCCTTCTTTGCTCACATCTGTCTTGAGTGGTGCCTGGTATATATTAGCCATGCCAAAAAAAAAGAAAAAACTTGAATGAATAATATGAGAAAATTTCCAAGAACTGAAGGATGAGTTTCTAGATTAAAAGTGCCCATGAGTGCCTCACACCATGGATGGAAAGATAACCCAAACCAATTTTAGGGTTCTGAAAAGAACCCTGGGAGTAAATAAAAGATCTCAAAAGCTTTCAGAGACAAAAATAATAATTAAAGTACTGGGAGTTTGAGTAATATGATACTTCTCATTAGCATTACTGGAAACTAGAAGAGAGTAGACCAGTGCCTTTAAAATTCTGAGGAAAAATTATATTTAGTCAAGATAATACAAAATAGACATTTCATACATAAAATTTTTCAAGACATTTACTACCCATACATGTTTTCTCATAAAGCTACTAGAGGATGTGCTTCACCAAAATGAGGGAATACAGCAAGACAAAGAAAACTAAAGAATCCAGTAATTAGTGCATCAGCCTAAGAAAAAGCAAAGGAGTTCCAAGGATGATGGTGAAGGATGACACCTGTGCAGAGGCTTAGATGGCAACCAGTCCTGACTGAAGCAGGAAGACAGAAGACTCCAAGAGGAATGTCTCACCTGAGAGATCACTTGAAGCATTTGAACATTTTGAGAGATTTGCTTTTCCAGTGAAGAGATGGGGGATTAATTAGTAATGGGTATATCGAAAATAGGCTTATGAAATAAATGACTGTTAACTACATGACAAACTAAAAATTGAAAGAAATATAATATTCTATATGGCTCATTATATATAGTATTTTTACATAATAACGTAAATACTGAGTAATGGCATTATGATTTAACTATATTGGGAGGATTGGGATCAGGAAGAGGGTGTAAGAGTTCATTCCTTGCCTTCTATAGTATAAAGCTATTATACAGTATCTAAAACTAACAGGTCAGGAAGTAGCAATTTAATAGCTTAAAAGTATGGAGGTAATTACCATAAGAAAAAGCTAAAAGAATTGTCTCTGGGTAATGAGTAGGACTTTAGAAAGGGACTTTGTGGGGACTGCTTGTTTGTTTAGATTGACTACCTTTGACTATTTAACTAAACACACAGCTTTGATTTTAAAAATTTTAAGGATGAATGGAAGAGTAAGTAGATTAAATAAACTTAGACTATACTTTAAAGGAGCTTGACTGTGAAGGAAGAATTTTCCTTCATTCCAACTCATAAGTCAGACAGAGAAAGACAAATATCATATGATATTGCTTATATGTGGAGTCTTAAAAAAAAAGGGTACAAATGAACTTACCTACAAGAAACAAATAGAGTTACAGATGTAGAAAACAAACCTCTGGTTACCAGGGGGTAAGGCAGGGGAGAGGGATAAATTGGAATATTGGGATTGACATATACACACTACTATATATAAAATAGATAACTAATAAGGACCTACTGTATAGCACTGGGAACTCTACTCAATTCTCTGTAATGGCCTATATGGGAAAAGAATCTAAAGAAGAGTAGATATATGTATATGTATAACAGATTCACTTTGCTCTGCACCTGAAACTAACACAATACTGTAAGTTAACTATACTCCAATAAAAATTAAAATTAAAAAAAAGAATTTTCCTTCACTCCCCACACCCAAATCTTGTCATTATTCTAAATAAATATCTCAAATATATCCTATCTTCTCCCATCCAAAAACTCTTGCCTTTTAACTGGCCTACTAACCCCCTCAGTGTAGCCCTTCTCTATAAACCAGAGTTCATCTTTTGAGTTCTCTGATTAAAATTATCCATTAGCCTCTCATTTCCTTTAAGGTAAAATCCAGATTCTTTAATAGTGTGATCTAACACCCCTTCTCCCCTGATCTTTCATACCCTCAACTCCAGCCATTCTGAACTGTGGGATTCCCAGAAGTTATCATTATTCTTTCTGTCCTTTCTACCCTTGCAGTCCTAGAACCCCAGTCTTCCTCAGTTCATCTGACAAAATTCCTTCTTACTCCTGGCCCATTATAGCTTGACCACTACCAGCCTCACCTATCCCTCCTCCACAATCACTGTGATATGTTCTTTCCTTGTATTCCCATAATATCTTCTGCATGCTTCTGTTACCACATTTATCACACTGTGTTTTTATTGCTTATTTTCTTCCCAATCGAACTCTTCCATCTTTTGTTTCCTGTGGTTGAGCTTCTTGAGTACTAAGACAGTGGCTTTTTAAATTTTTTTTTACTTCCACCTGTCTCAACTTTGTCGCCTAACACAATACTCAGATTATAGTAGTTACTCAGTACATATTTGGGGGAGGGAGTTGGGTGTGTAGATGGATTCAAAGATGAGACTCTTAAATTTAAGGAAATTGAAGCTGAAATACATCATGCTAACCAATAGTATTTATTGTCAAATTGCAGTTATTTTTCTTAGTTGATTATAGCCACTCAGAGGAAAGGACACTTATCAAATATGGTGTAAATAGTCACCTCTCAGTAATCAAGTGTAATGTGTGTTTATCTGTTTTCTAGAGGAAAATGTACTTGTGGCAACCTATGTTGAATTCCCTTTTTACCTATATTCCTGAAAGAGAATAATAAAGCATTAATAAGTCATATTAAAAGTGAAAGACCAGAAAGTAGATTAATGGTTGTAAAGGATGGGAGTAGGGAGGATGGCGAGTGATAGAACAGGCATGGGGTTTCTGCTGGGGTGATGAGAATGTTCTTGAATTAGAAAGTGGTGATGGTTATGCACCCTTGTGAATACAGTTGACCCTCGAATGACACAGGTTTGAACTGCACGGGTCCACTTATACACAGGTTTTTTTTCAGGAGTAAATACTGCAGTACTGCAGGAATCTGAGCATGGGGAACTGTGGATGCAGAGGGCCCCCTATAAATTATACTCAGATTTTCAACTTCACAGAGGGTTGGTGCCCCTAATGTGGCCGTTGTTCAAATGTCAACCATATATTAAAAAAACACTGAATTGTACACTTTAAAATCGTGAATTTTATGGTATATGAATTATAACTGAAAACGTGAAAAGAAGACAAGAGGTAGAATATTTAGCATTAGACAATAGTATCATACTTATCTGGGAGGAGTCCTGTTTGTAAGGAAATTTACACCTATTATCAGAACAAATAAGGTTCCAAATTAAAAGTTAAAGACATTCAAAAGATCTAAATGATTATCTGAATGGTTTTTGTCAGAAAATCTGTTTCTAGCCCAATCATAGGACATCTGAGTTTGCATTAGATAAAGTAAGGAAATACTCTGTGGTTTGTATTTATTTTTTTTGACATTTGTTGCTGTTCACTCCAACTCTAAGTACCAAACAACTTTTTTCTTTCTTGCATTTTCCCTTTTTTTCTTTCTTTCTCTTTCTTTCTTTTTCTTTTTTTCTGTTTTTTTTTTACATGGAAGAAATGCCATTGGGTCACCTGCAAGTCACTCAATAAGGAGGACATTTTTAATCTGTCTTTGGTTTGATGTACATATATAATCAGAATGTGTTGCCTTAATTTTAAAATATAACATTTAATTACCATGTAGTACTGACTTAGATAGATGGTAATAGATAGATAAATAGTAAAATATATTTGTCCAGTTCTAACCACATCTTTTGAATCATGGGATCTACTTCTGAGGAGCCAGGAGGCGTGCCTTCAGTTAGAACTAAGCTTCTCCTATATCTATTCTCAGTTTGGCCTTATATGTCCTATTGGTTGAACTTATCATGGTATAGATTTGTTATTTTGTTGATCCATTCAACAAATATTTATCAATGCCTATATGTTGCATGCACTCTTCTAGGCACTGGGCATATAGTAGTAAACAAGGCAAAAGTCCCATCCTCTTAAAACTTTCATTATAGATAGTAGCCAGATTCTTAACCCTTTTTCTGAAAACTCACTTATTGATGATAGTTGGGCGATTAGAGTTTTTTATTGCTTTTCTTTGTTTTTTGGTTTTGAGGAGGGAGGAGAAGAAATCCTACTCATCTTTTATATTTTATTTCTTCACAAAATCTTCCTCAGCACTCTTATGCGGAATTTACTGCCTGTTTTTGTGTTGTTTCCTAATGCACTTTATATTAGCTTCTGTTCTGCTTCTAAAAAGCAAATCCGGTCATGTCACTCCCTTATTTCCCTTTTAGTGACTCCCCATTACTCTTGGGTTAAAGTTCAGACGTGACTTACAAGGGCTTTATGATCTGGTCCTGGCCTGTGTCTCCAGAGTCAATCCTCCATTGGACTTTCAGTTCGTCTAACATGCCCTGCTTCCCATTCCAATGAGCTTCCACACATGCTGCTTTATTTACTTAAAACAGTCTTCTTACCCTTTTTAATATGGCTAACTGCTACTAATTTTTCAGATTTCATCGTAGATAGCACTTTCTCTGGTAAACCTTCCCTGACCAAACCCCCTACTGCAGTGTGGGGTACTCCTCCCCTGTACTGCTGTGGCACCTTGTGATGCCATTAACCAAATACACATTACCTGCTATTACCATAGCCACCACTGGACAGTGTTTGTCTTTCTCCTCCTGTTTCAACTCCCAGTTCCTAACACAGTATGTGCTCAAACATTTGCTTCTGTTTCCTGTAATAACCTATGAAGCCCTTGAGATTAGACTGTGTGTGGTACATCATAAGAAGTGCTAAGCAGATGTTTGAATGAATCAGTGAATGAGTGATTGTATTCTTTAGTCTTGGAGTGCAGCCATCTGAAAGAAAAGCTTGTGAACTGCCCCTCCACCCCCCAAACCTCTTCATGTTCTACGTCATACAAAGCCCCTGCTCTGTCTCTCCATCCGAGCAGAGTTTAAGAGCTCATTTTTGCTACTTTTCAGGAATTGAATCATGTATTGAAATTTTTAAACTGAAGCTGCAAAAATAAAGTAATATTCAGCCCTCACCCATGAATAGTAATGGATTTAGAGGTTTCATAGCTTAAGACATGTTAAAACAGTTGTGTAAAATAGACCTTATCGTGTATATGTCAAGTTGAGGGTTTTAGAGGAATAAAGAAAGATGTGTCAGGAGACTAGACTCTGGACAACACTCCTTCATAAAAATGATGTGTGAAAAGCACTGTTGATTGTGAAATCTGCAACTAAACCTACCAATTCTTGAGCTTCTGGGTTAGACTTTTTGATTTAAGAATTTTGCATATACAACCTATTTATATTTTCTCTGAAACCCTTATCAGGAATTTTTAATTATTTTAATTATTTTCCTGACTTAAAAAAAAATTTGTCCTTAAGTAAAAAGAGAAAAATGTATGTCCGAATGGTAGTGTTTTATTTTGTCTGCACATTTTTTCCTTTTATCTGTAAATACAGTGACATTTAATCTTTTTGTTTGTTAACTGAAGTGTGAATGTGTTTTATCTGACTCTGTATAATGGAATTTTATCATTTATAGTAACCATTGATGTTAAATTTCATACTATTCTAACTGGAGTTTTTTTGGCTTCTTTGTTTTGTTTTTCTCTTATACCTAGTTGTTATGGAATTATAAGCTGAACCTAACTACAGATCCCAAATTTGAATCTGTGGCCAGAGAGGTTTGCAAGTCTACCATATCAGAGGTAGGTTGTGAAAGAAAGAATTTTGTGCATATTTAATGACTTAGAAGCGAAAATTACATCTGTTGACCAGACCAGTCATTAAGGGAGGAATGACTGATTCAGTTACTTTACTTTTCTTGGAATTAACATATGTCTTGGCTCAGAGATAGGCTAAAGGGGTGTAATTAGACTTCTTTTTCTTAACATTCACCTACGCTTACAGTAAGATACTGTTGATTCAGACAAGTTGGAAATCAGGCTCTTTTTGTCCCCAAATGGAGAATACAATCACTTCTGTCATCAGTCAGTGCTCTCACACATTGTACAATCTGCTTATGACTGAGGCGTATCAGAATGGTTTCCCCAGGAGGCTGATAAACATTCCTAAGTGTTTTGGCTATGCACTTGGACCAGTTGAACCACAGGGCATATGCTTCAAATAATAGGAGTTAGCATTAAAAAGGTTTGTAAAAAGATTGTATATATTGTTATAAATGGATATTGAGTATAAAAACAAAAATAGTTACTAAAAATGTATAACATTATATGGATGCTAATTGGTGATATTTTTCAATCATTTCTCTTGGCTCAGTGTAAATATCAAATAATATTAGTGAAAATTGTGGTATTGAAATTTTTATTTTAATTTATTTTATTTTTTAGAATTAGTGATAGAAATTCCATGAAGCTGGGGATTTCTTCATACTGAAAGAATCACAAAAAAAATAGTTGCTATTTTTTTACCTCAAAGTTAATCACAGATCTTGCATCATATAGATTTGTCCCCAAACTACCCTATTGATGACTTAATTCAGGACCATTTTCTCCTGAGGTCTTAAGGAAGACTACTCCAACCAGATAAGTCCTCAGCTTGTGTTCCTAACTTTCGTCATTATGGGATCTTGTGGAACCTGTTTTCTTCCTCAGACTTTCTACTACTGAATCAGATATGATTTATTCTTTTAAAGCAGTGACCTTTCTTCATATGCGTTGGGGCTTCAGAATAGAATAGCTTATTTTAAAACATTGATCTTCAGCTCCTAGGTTCAGTATTATGCACCTCAAACTCCCTATGTGACCCGTGTACATACCAGTTTGAGTGCCATGTGGAAATTTAGCTCATAGATTATGCAGATTCATCAGAATAATCTCCCCCTTTGCTGGTTTTATCCATCTATATTTATAAAATGAAACTGGCTTCCTTGTAATGTACATGTTACGTTATGGCCCTCTTGTAACCTTTTGGGGTGTTGTGGTTTTATAAAAGATTAATGTAACAGGGACACTTCTCCCTCCCTAGAGGGAGATTATACTGGAGTCAAGGAAACTAAATATCAGGAAGAACATAGTTGCCAACAAAACATTTTATTCTACATCTCCCTCTTATCTTCTTTCTTAATTTTGGAATCCTTCCAAGGAGGAAAACAACATCATAAGAATACTGAAGACTGCCAACCAAACTTTTTATTTACTCTCCATGATTAAGTCAAATATTGCCTGCTTTTCTCCTGCCTCATGTCAAAAATAGAGTGACTATAGCATTTTTTAATGGCACCTTAAGAATCTGCTCCCCAGCCACTTCAGCGTTTACTCCCATTCATAAATACGTTGACGATTTAATGCTGTTTTTTGCTGTTAATCTTAGAAATTTCTTTTATTAGACTTTTATTAGACTTCTCTCCAATAGAGTGGTTGAAGAAAAGCATACACTTTTAATTCAGACACTACATCTGGTTGTAATTGGTGGTGAACAAATAGGTGTTTCAGTAAAATCTCAGGTGATTGAAGCTAAATATACATTTAATTTCTTATTGAGGCTCCAATTCAAAATGTCTCTTGGTCTTTCTTCAGAGTTTTAAACCATTGATTGCCCAGTATTAGAGCCTATACGAATACTTCTACTTCATTGTTTTAAAACCCAGGTGTCTGCCACTAGTCCTGTATTTTTCATGCAGGGTTTTTCCAGTGGTTGAATTACAAATGCTGAGATTTTCAAGTAGCTATTTCTCCTTTTACTTTTGAAACTTACCTCTGTTTTGCTTTAAAAAAAATCACAAACAAACAAAAAACCCTTTTCTTGGAAATACATTCACGGCCCTCTCTTTAGGCATCACCCCAAAAAAAGAGCTCAATGTTAAGCTGAAAACATTGCATTCAGCTTGTTGACTGTTGAAGATCTCTGCTGCCTCTTGAAGCCAGTGTGAGGCTATTTAAATTTCCAGGTTTGCTTCTTCAAAAGTAAACACGATTTCCTCTCTTGAACTGAGTCTTTGACTTGCTCTGGATTTAATCCTGGGGTTAGACATGAAGAGACCCATCGGCCCATAGGACAATTAGTATGTGGTATATCCTTCACCTAGCACCTTTTGGAAAAGGAGATTGTATTTATCTTATCAAGTGTACATGGTTACCATAGGTGGTGTAATAGTAGAGAATGGTCTCTATTGGTTTCAAAAAAACCAGTAAAATATTCCCTTCTCATTTTTTTTTTCCTTCTCATTTATATTGGAAACAGACATTTACATTTGGCTCCTTCCTCTTGTCAAAACTGCCTTTTTTTTTTAATTGCTCCAAATGCAACAGGCTTTTTCTAAACAACCTTCTCTGCTTTATAATTCAAGCTTAAAACCCTGTAAGTAGATTTCACTTTTTTATGCCTGAATTTCAACATTTTGGGGCTATTTTCCTTCATTAGCGCTTGTGATTTTGTGTACTTTGCAGGAACACTACCCATGTGGAGTCACGCTGTGCTTGATCCACTAGATCATATGTCTAAACCACCCAAATTAGACTTGCAATGGCCTTCCCCTTCCCAAACTTCTTGCCAGACTGCACTGAACATCATTTTTTTAAAATAAATTTATTTATTTATTATTTATTTTTGGCTGCATTGGGTCTTTGTTGCTACGTGCGGGCTTTCTCTAGTTGCGGCAAGTGGGAGCTACTCTTTGTTGTAGTGCGCGGGCTTCTCACTGCAGTGGCTTCTCTTGTTGCGGAGCACGAGCTCTAGGTGCGTGGGCTTCAGTAGTTGTGGTTTGCGGGCTCTGGAGCGCGGGCTCAGTAGTTGTGGCAAACGGGCTTAGTTGCTCCGCAGCATGTGGGATCTTCCCGGACCAGGGCTGGAACGCGTGTTCCCTGCATTGGCAAGCAGATTCTTAACCACTGCGCCACCAGGGAAGTCCCTAAACATCATATTTAAACATATTTCTGTTCTAGACCACAGTGTTGAAGCTGGGATTCTACTAGGTTCAAAAACATATGTCCAAATCCATAGTTAATTCAGAACACATTAATGTCATGTCAAGAGGTAATAGTACGCCTTCCTCCCTCCCTCCCCTTGGTCATTAGGTTTACCTAACATTAGTAGTTTGCTGTGTAGCTTGGCTTGGGATATGCAACTAGACTTTAGTTCTGCACCTGTTTTTCAGACCTATTCCTTAGACTAATCTTCTCACTGTCCATTGTGTTCTTTGCATGGATAAAGGGACTTCTCAGTAGAATCATTATAAAAAGAGCTGTCAAAAGCTCTTTTCAATAAATACATTTTAATCAACTTTCTCAACAAAGCTGAAAATTTTTAAAAAGCTCTTTTTACTCCATTTAAACATGACTTCTACCTAAGCATTTGTATATGTATGTATTTTCTTGCAAAGCATATTAATCAGGTATTTCCTAGAAGGTGCAACGATCTGAGTAGGCATGGCACACGATTTTCTTTAAAACACAAGCATTTCTAAGTGTTTTCCTTTTTCTTCCCCGGAAGAAGAAACAAGAAAATGTCATTCTCTCTTTTGTAAAAGTTGTTTGGTAAGAGAATAGAATACTTGTGTAAAACAGCCACTTTCCTTTGAGCAGATCAAAGAGTGTGCTGATGAACCAGTTGGAAAAGGTTACTTGGTTTCCTGCTTGGTGGATCACCGAGGCAACATCACTGAGTACCAGTGTCACCAATACATCACCAAGATGACAGCCATCATTTTCAGTGATTACCGTCTGATCTGTGGCTTCATGGATGACTGTAAAAATGACATCAACATTCTGAAATGTGGGAGCATTCGGCTTGGAGAAAAGGTATCTACCACACTGCCTTCACCAAAGGGGTCTTACAGACTCGATGGATGAAAAGCTTTGTATGACTGGCATGGAAAAATTTAGGGCTAGAGGTAGACTTAAAGCCGAGGTCCAGACAGCCCCAATATCTAAGGCTAGTTGGCCTGTGGGTACACTTCATCTGTTTGTAACAAAATGTTTCGATACTGTATGGGGGAGTAGAGGAATTAATATCTGCTAAGATTAGTGTTAGCTTCAAAATGCAAAACCAGCTGCTGGTTACCTATAAAGTTCCTCTAGAAAAGTATTCAGTAGTCCTGTGGGAAAAGTAGTTGGATTAGGAGGGACTCAAGTTCTCTAACCTTTCTTTGCATATACCTCACTGTTGCCATAAAAAAAATTACTTAGTAAGCACACCAGTATAAAAGAAGATAATGTATTTAAAAATTAGAAAATTTAAAAATATGGAAGGTACTTTTAGTTTCTCAGAAGAAAGCTAGTCTGTAAATGTGATATATGTTATGTTCATCTCAGGAGAACTAGTTTCAGTAAAGACAGGAAAGAAAATAACTACCTAGGTTCTTCTTCCTTAATTATATCTGATCTTATTTTTGTCCTTATTAGTCTGTTGTCCAGAGGGTCACAATGGAGGTTCAGCCAGGTTAATGCTGAATTTGTTTGCTTAGCAAAAATGAAAGAACTCCTGAAAAGTAGCAGATGCCGGTGGGAGAGGCAGTCTGAGACCTGTGTATGGCATCAGCTGTTAATTGCTGCTGCTCATTTCTGCTGTTCAGGAAGTACGAGAGAAAGCAAAATCCATTTGTGCCTTTGCCCTCTGTTCAGAGCACTGTGACTTGCAGGCTTCCATCCCTGACTGGGGGGCATGGTGTTAGAATTCTGGAACTGCACACACCAGTTCAAATGAAGGTTTGAGCGCTGGTTATTGTCTGGCTGTCACCAAATACCCTTTGCTTCATACCAGCACAGGGCTCGCCCTTTCACAGGAAACCTCTGAGTCGGTCTTGAGAGCACTGTGAACTGGCATTTAGCTTTCAGGCAGCTAATGAAAGGCCAGTTTTAATCAAGAAGGGTGATTCTTCACTTTCCCAGCACACTGCAGAAATGGAACAAAAGCATTTAAGTCACCCTGATAGTTCAGGAAGCGCCTCTGACTTTATTTAGGGTGTTGAGGGTTATATCCAGTTCCAAACCTCGCTCTTAAAAATCTTCATATAAGTGTAACAGACACACTTTTCAGGAATCAGTGATGACACATTTTCATTTTTGTGGTTAGTGATCCATGCTGTAGAGCAGACCATTACAATTCACCTCTCTTTGTAGTAGTTCTTCCCTATTGCCCACCAAGATAATTGCTGGTTAGCTTCCCACTAGCAGTCTGAATTGTCAGTGCAAAACCTGCTTTCAGCTGCGTGTACAAGTTACTAAGTCTGCACTGACTTGAACCATGGTAGAATATAACAGTGCCAGAGCCCAAAGATGTGGCAGTGAGGATTGATTTTTCAGCTTAGTTAAAATAACAAAAAATGTTTCCATGGACCATCCAAATGCACATTTCTGTCATTTTCATCTTTGGCTCTACCTGCCAGTTAGATGAATTTCTTTTTACTCCAGACCCCCACCCTAGCACCCTAGAATGACTCATGCCTGCACTTCTGAAAAAGCATGTTCCTTTCTATGTAATCCACCCTATTGCCACAGCCAAGTTTTAAAATGATAGCAGTCTGTCCTCAGCCCTTCTTTGCCTTTTTCTAACTATAGTTTACTTCTCTGAAGCCAAGTTATTTAGTTTTGAAAATTATCCTGAAAATTTATAAAGTCAGCTTCTGACCATAGAAGAGAACACACTCATCAGTTTTAAATTTGTTGCCCTGAAGCTTGCAAACTCCTCTGTGACTAGCTTTGAACTCACCTCCAAAGGCCAGAGGAGAGGGGTCATGGTTAATCTGTTTATACCCTGCCTCTGTATGAACATATAAATGTCATAATTTCAAAACTATAATGATTTTTTCAGAATGTTAATATATGTAAATTTTTAGAACAAAGACTATATATTTAATAAAACCTTTAGAATTTTCTAAACAAATATTTTTAAAATGAAAAGGCAGATCTCCAAAAGTAAATGTAAATAATTTATATCATTTGAAGAGAAAGTAGAATGTGGCATCCAGTACAGGAACTTAATTGCAGACAAGTGCCCCATATTATTACTCCTTTTATACTTTTCACACACTAGTTTTATCATTTTATCCTTTTCTGCTTTTAACCAACTACTTTGAATAGTTCAGACATTCTTTTTCTCTCTTTACCTATAGAGGTAGATCACAGAAGACATTACAGATGTTGAAATGGAGAATGGTTAATAGCAGAGATGAAAACTGAGTTCTTGCCCACCTTTTTGTGATTAGTGTTATCCTTCTCTGGTCTTTAAAAAATTTTTTTCATAAGGCAAGGTGTATGGAGAAGAAAAAATATTACCTATTGAACTGCTAAAAACTGATCGGGACCCTAGTAATAGTGTGTTTGTTTGTTTGTTTTTTGCGGTACGCGGGCCTCTCACTGTTGTGGCCTCTCCCGTTACGGAGCACAGGCTCCGGGTGCGCAGGCTCAGCGGCCATGGCTCACGGGCCCAGCCGCTCTGCGGCATGTGGGATCTTCCCGGACCGGGGCACGAACCCGTGTACCCTGCATCGGCTGGTGGACTCTCAACCACTGCGCCACCAGGGAAGCCCAGTAATAGTTTTAAGACAGACATTTGTCTCACCACAATAAGAATTTTAAAAATTCATTTTACGTCCATTTACAGTATCATTTGTTATTCATATGTCAAGCCTGCATATTAATAACTTTTTAAAACCTAACCCTAAGTAATTTCATTTTCTTGTAGGTAATGTGCTGCTGTACAGTTCCTTGCTTTCATTCATATTCAGTAATAACCCTACAGTCTTCTTTGTCAAATATTTGCGTACATTTCAGTTGTATAACTCAAATGGGCTGAACTGAAAAGCTCAGAGACTCTGGGAAACTGAGAAGAATTCCTGAAATATCTTTATTAGAAAAAATTATCTAAAGTTATGATGAATGAAAATATCTAATGGAGGTGATGTTATGGCACAATACTAATATGTGGTGCTACAATTGCTATAATTAAAATTACATCTCACATTCCTTAGAGGATCTCAAACCGTGGTGCTGGTGCATTTAAACAGTTGTAAACCCTAAGTATACAGGGAAACACTTAGACTCATTACAGGGAAATCATTTCTTTACCCTATGATGTCAGAACTAAAGGGTAAGTCTAAATCGTGAGTTGACTATCATGCTGTTATTTTCAACCTCTTTTATATGATTACAACCTAATTGCTAGCAACCTCTCAGTAAGTTATTATGAGCTACTAAAATTGGGTATAGGACATTATTTCATTAACACAAAATCATGTTTATAATAATCTCTTGTAAACTGTAAGTGACTGATATGTTTCCAAATCTTTGTTATCACAGGTTTGTTTTTCCTTTGGGAAGTGGAAATGGGTAGGGCTCTTCTAAGTGAGCCAAAGTCAGACACATTTTAGTGTCACTCATAAATTAGGAAGAAAAAATAAGCCTTACTCTGAATTTCTGGGGTTGTGTCCACTTTTCTCTCTGTCCTTATCTTTTTGTCACTTGTCCTTCAGAGTTTTTTCTCCCTTCAGAATTACTCTCTAAAAAAACTTTTTGCTCATCTCCCGTTTCTAAGCATAGGATGGAATCATAAAGCTAGTGAGAAAGTTTGAGGTACAGATAGAAAATAGGAAGGCGCGAGAATCTGCTAGTATAGTGTGCTTCCTGATCTTTTTTGGATCAGAAAACCTTTTGAAATTTAATGAAAGCTATGAACTCTCCTCAGGAAAAATATGCAAAACCCACATACAAATTGTAGGAGTTTCATAGCACTCCAAGATCTAAAAAAATAAATGGTGGACTGTTAGCTAGGTGCCTTATGTTCTGCAACTTGGACGAGTTGATAAACTCCTCTAGGCCTCTGTTTACTCAACCGCACAACAGGTATCACAGCTCGTAGCCCCTTGTCACAGGTATATTAGGAGAAAACATGAAAGTTTTCATGAAAATACTTGGAAATAAATGTGCTGTGGAACAAACCCTATTACAACAAAATGGAAAAAAACTATATACATTTTTTGTTGAATTGAAATTTTAGTAAAATAGATGTTTCCCTACCTAGTTTTAGGAGTCTTATATACAGATGATTTCATAACCATGGTATTTTACTATAATGAGATTTTATATGCGTGCGTGCGTGCGTGTGTGTGTGTGTGTGTGTGTGTGTGTGTGTGTCAGTAAAATGATAACACTGAATTTTCTGCTGCTTTGGTTTGGTATATTTATGGATATACCTCTCAAGTTTTTGAAGCATATCTTCTGAGTATAGAAAATTAGGACTCTTGAATAGAAAGTGTTTAGGGGAAATTTTTCATATTTTGAACGATTGAGTGCTTGTGGTTGCTGTGGGGTAGATGCAATGTACAATTAAAGATAATTGGATGGTTTTAGGAAAGCTCTCAAAAGCAGTTTGTATAAATGGTGGTAATCTTGTTAAATCATATTAAGATAAATCCAGAACATCAAAGTGAACATTACACTAAAGATTGGGGTCTTTGCGGACAGTATAAAATAGAAAAAAGAGAAAGGGGGTCTCTATAACATATTTTCTCAGTGAATTTTGAGGTTTGTTGTTATTTTTTAAACTTGACTAAAGCACTATTATTTGAGAAATACCTAGCCCTTAGAGGTAAATGAACAGATATTTCTGCAGTGTTCTATCAGTATTGACAATGAACTGTGATCACTACATTGGGCTGATGTAATTTCTTTAAAATTTTCTGACATTTTAAACTCTGAAAAGTCAGGTTCTTGTTTCTAGTGTAAACTAACCTGACTTAAATTTCCCAGGATCTGTATTTTCATTTATAGCTTGCAACTATTACATTCTTACCAAAGATTATCGAGGGCATTTTCTGTAACTTTCACAATGTGGTTGGTTCTCACCCTATTTCTCAATAGAACATTGATAAACAATTGTGTGTTGAGTTGGTCTTTTTGGTTTTTTGTTTTTAACCAAATGATGTTTATTTGATGCTCATGGTGGTGAGAGTTTTTAAATGTTAGTATCCTTGCTGTTTTAGGATGCACATTCACAGGGTGAGGTGGTGTCATGCTTGGAGAAAGGCCTGGTGAAGGAAGCAGAAGAAAGAGATCCTAAGATTCAAGTCTCTGAACTCTGCAAGAAAGCCATTCTCCGGGTGGCTGAGCTGTCCTCAGATGACTTTCACTTAGACCGGCATTTATATTTTGCCTGCCGAGATGATCGGGAACGTTTTTGTGAAAATGTGAGTCAGCTCAGAAACTGTTCTTCTTTGCTTCCTTTTCTTCCTAAATATTTTTTTATACTCGATTCCAAAATTAAACCAACACAAGCTGTCACATGTAGAAAAGTCACTGAAATGGAAGGTGGAGTTGGTCCCAGGATAACAGAAAGTTATCTGGGTACTGGATACGGCTGCTCAGCCTTGAGGTAACATCTAGTTAACACTTGGCTTCGAACAGTCTCCATACGTTGTTTTTTCTACTCTATCTCACTTCTCAATTTCAGTTCTTGGAAGTCTGTTTTATATATAGGAATCCTATCTTACCAGGGAATCCCATTCACATATATTCCGTGGCTAAAAATTGGCCATATTACGTATTTATATTTAACTACTTTTGGCTAAGACGAAGGAAGCAACAGGTGGCTAACTTTTAAAACCAAATCTTTGGTTACTACCTGCATACCCTATAGAAGAACTTTCCAACCCTTTAGGCAGAAATAATCTTCATCTTTACCGCAAAGGACTGAGCGTGACTTGTGTACACTCCCACTCTGCCTGCTGTTTTGAATTAATAGCTTTAACTATCAGAACCACTGATCAGAGCCAATGCTAGAGTTTTATTGACTCTAGCATAAAGTTGTAAGAAGAGAGACTCATTGACGCTTCTCTTGGTTTCCTAATTAACAGTATGTCTGGGAACACATGACAGTGTATTCAAATACCATGGGAAATTTTTTTTCATCTTTACTGCAATCATTACTTTCTTTCAAAGGCTACTAAATTTTATAAATGGCTGAGCCATGTGTTCAAAGGTAGTCATCATTATAATAATTTAACAGAAAGTTCTTTAGAAGATTGTGGATATTGCCCAGCGTAACTACTTAGCTAGTGATGATGATGACGTTATATTCCATCTTACAGACACAAGCTGGTGAAGGCAGAGTATATAAGTGCCTCTTTAACCATAAATTTGAAGAATCCATGAGTGAAAAAGTAAGTATTACTTTGAAACAAACCAGCATTTTATTCATTTTCTTAAAAGCTTTCTCAAATCCTCTCAAACAATATTCTTATAAACTCATACCAAAATATAAAATACTGATACAGCTTGTCCTTTTCAGGGGTAAGATACTTGGCTTTTAGTAGGAAACCAAAGCATATTTTACCTAAACCAAAAAAATTAAGCTTCTCGTGATATCTGGACTTTGGGACGCCAATGGGGAATCAATTTGGGGAGTAAAATCAGAGAATTTTATGTCAGAATCACACTGAAGCCATCCCTATGTACTCAAGAAGTTTAGACTAACCAAACCAATATGCTTCATAGATAATTAGCAATTTAATTTTTCAGCAACTGTGTCATTAAGCTTTCTCATTACTGTTAGTTCTTTGTCCCTGGATGAATGCAAGAATCTTTCATGACTTTTGAAAGTCATTATTTTTGGCTTTGCTATCCTGTCACTTACTTTCCTGTGCAGCTGAAGAAACGTTTTTCATTTCACTTCCTTATATCATTTAGTATTGAATAATTATATTTAAAAAGTATAGTAGAATGGAGCTTCCAGAGTGTTATGTCAGTTGCCACTTTCATTCTGGTAAAATTTACTTTAGGGATATTGTTGAAGAGGAAAAGAATACTTTGTCAAGTTCATGTATTAGAATCTACCAAATATTTATGTGTTTTGGACAGTTGCTATTGTTGCAGCAATCAGCAATTCACCATAGAATTCCAGGCTTTCCTGCTCATATACCCCTACTTCTTGCTACACTAGTTCAGCACACTTGTGCTCAATTTTAACCAAACCTAAACGGAGACATTTTGGTAACTACTGCAGTTGTTTACTGTACTTGGCCATGAGCCTCTGCTTGTCTTAGAGGTACATGTGAACGGCTCAGCCTCCTGAGCGGTCTCACAGCTCCCTTGGTGCCCTCTTTTCTCAGTGTCGAGAAGCACTAACAACCCGCCAAAAGCTGATTGCCCAGGATTATAAAGTCAGTTATTCATTGGCCAAATCCTGTAAGAGTGACTTGAAGAAATACCGGTGCAACGTGGAAAACCTTCCTCGGTCCCGGGAAGCCAGGCTCTCCTACCTTCTGATGTGTCTGGAGTCAGCTGTGCATAGAGGTAAGAGTTAATTTCTTTTTATCCTTTTCGCTCCTTTTTGGATCGTCTCCTGCTATGTGGGCTCTTTTGAGTACACTTGTACCTTGTGACTCAGGAGCCTTTCTTTGTAAGCAAAACTCTAGGCTGAAGGCTTGGTATCCCTAAGTCTTATTGAAGCCCCTTCTTCTTAACTCAACAGCCCTAAATTTTGTTTTTCTTTACATCCCAGCCTTTTTTAAGTAAGGTATATTTCTCAAATCCAATTTAAAATTTTTAAAATGCATGTCACACAGCAATTTTAGGAGAGTCAGGGAAGCGTAATGATTTAGCATATGAGCTTTGGGTCAGAGAGACGTGACTTCAAATGATGGCTCTATCAGCATACTAACTGCCTGGGGACCATTATTTATGTTTCTTAATCTCTCCAAACCTCATTTTTCTTATCTATAAAACAAAAATATATTACCTGTGTTGAGGAGTTCTTGTGAGGATCGAATGAGGTTTTTTGGCATAGCACGTAACATACGGTAAGTGACAAGTACTGTTATTATTCTAACAGTGTTGATATAAAGAAATTAAGCAGTGAAAGAAGGAAGGATTACCTTATAAGGTCAGACTCAGGGTCTGTTCAGTCCAAAAGTCAATCCCTGATAAAGGAACTAAGAAGGATGTATAAAAGGTCAGAGTCATTCAGAAAGAACATTTCTTAACATGGACTATAGGATGTAAAAATGAAATTTCTAGCTGTCCAATGAATGATGCTAGGACAATTGACTAGTGATTAAAAAGTTAAGTGGAAAAAGATCAGTTGTTAAATAAAACTCAGAACTTTTTGTTGAATTTTTTTCTCATATCTGGGTAGTGAAAGACTCCTAAGCTTAAAAGCAATGGAATAGCAACCAGAGACCATGCATGTTTGGTATTCATGCAAACGAAGGACATTTTGGAGGAAATTGGAGAATTTTGATTATGGTCTGGGTGTTTGATGAAATTTTCTTGAAATGTAAAGGTGGAGATTGTTGACTACTAAAAGCATATTATAAAGCAGAATGCAAAACATCTAATTTTGGTATTTAAAAAATAGAGAGTTAATCTCCTTAAACTGCAAATTAACAGGAAACACAAAAAGACTCAGCAAATAAATGGTCAAAGGATATGAACAGGTAATTCATAGAAGTTATACAGATTTTTAATACTAAAAAGTCTGACCATGTGAGTGTTAGTAGGATGTGAAAGAACTGGAACTACAGTATTGATGGGAATTTTAAATTTCTACTTCGGAAAATAGTTGGCCAGTTTCTTAAGAAGTTCTGCATACATCTAACTTATGACCCAGCCGTGTAAGTCCTAGGTTACCCAAGATATATGAAAGAATATATCCATATAAACTCTTGTGTATGAATGCTCATAACAGCATATTTGTAATAGCCCCAAACTGGAAATAACCCAAATGTTCATCAGCAGTTTAAGGGATAGACGAATTGTAGTATAGCCACATAATGGAATCATATTATTTCAGTAAAAGCAGCGCACTGTTGATTTGTGGCTGAATCTCAAAAACTCTGAAAGAAGTCAGACAAAAAAAAAAAGAGTCCATAGCATATCATTCCATTTATATGAACTTTATCTATATGAACTTCTGAAAACTGCAAACTAGTAAAATAATGTGTAGTCACAGAAAGCAGATCATTGGTTGACTGGGCATGGGGTAGGTGGGTAGAGAGGAAAGGAAAGGAGGGATTCTAAACGAACATGTGGAAGCTTTTGGAGTTGATGGTTATATGTTCGATATCTTGATTGTGGTGATGGTTTCATTGATGCGTACATATGTCAGACTTATCCAATTGTATGTTTTAAAAGCGTAGTTTATTATATGTCAGTTATACCTCAGCAAAGCTGGGGTTTTTTTGTTAAATTTCATAAGTTTTCCCAGATGGCATTGACAGCTCAAAGAAGAGTTGGGGAGCTGTAGTGAGTATTTGAAGTGAAGATTTTTCCACACGCTTAAAGGGTGTAAGCCAGTAGGGATTTTCCTGGCTTTGATTTTTACCCCAGTAGTTATCTTATTGATAAGACTTCTGTTGGCAAAACATACGCATTACTAGTTCAGTAGTATAAAATTCTGTATAAGGCAGAACCCTGACAGGGTAAACCCTAGTCTTTGGAGTATTAAACTCATTTTAGGCTGATAAAGCTTTTGCTAAGTTCTCTGCTTTTCAGTCTAGATGCCTGTGCCCCGCAACGGGAGAGGCCACAACAGTGAGAGGCCCACGTACCACAAAATAAAAAAAAAAATAAAAAAAATAAAAATAAATAAAAATAAAAAAAATAAAAATAGTATGACTGGTGTATTCTAGGGAAAAACTTGTACTTTTAATATGTGGTAATATCTGATCCTGTAGCTCACCGTCCATAATGCTGTGACTTAAATCCTAACAGGGCGGCAAGTGAGCAGTGAGTGCCAGGGCGAGATGTTAGATTACCGCCGCATGCTGATGGAAGACTTTTCTTTGAGCCCTGAAATCATCCTGAGCTGTCGCGGGGAGATTGAACACCACTGTTCTGGATTGCATCGAAAAGGGCGAACCCTGCATTGTCTGATGAAAGTAGTTCGGGGGGAGAAAGGGAACCTTGGAATGAACTGCCAGCAAGCGGTAAGGACAGATTTTCCACTGCCGTTGTTAATGTTACAGTTTATCAGCCGAGGACCTCTTCCTGACACTGTCCCAGCTCATTTATCTGGATCATTTGTGACATCACAGTGAACCTTAGGTATTAAGAACTAGACACAAAATACTGTTTCTTCAGGCATATCAGAGTAAAAACGTGGAATTTGCTGCAGAGCAGAAGTTTGAGCTCATAATAAATAAAAAGAGCTATACAGTAAACTTAAAGAAATAGATTAAATGCATTGTTTACTGGAGTGTTTAAAGAAGAGATATCTGGCTAGATTGTGTTTACTAAGGCAAACCAGGTTCTGGTAAATCAGAAAAGGTCTTCCAGCAAAAGAGAATGTGCCTCTCCCACCACTTTTGATTGAGTTGAGGCTGAAAGAGAGCTGAAATGAATTGAAACTTTCTAAGATTCTCTTCGTGTTACTGATATGCAGCATGGCATGAATTCCTGGCCTGAAGGATCAAGAAAGCATGTCGTTTTCAAAATCCCACCATCTTTTCTTGTTCAACAAGGGCAGCTGTGCATGGGAGGGTCTGTCTTTCTCTACCGCCAAACTCTACAGTCAGTTCTGTAAAGATAGTTGGAAAAAATTAGTGTGCTTTGCTTGAGAAGATAAAGTTGTTCTTGATTCAAGGTTCATAAACAGTTGAGTAACTATAGATCAGGTACATAATATAATTTATTAATATAATTTTGTTAAATAATATATAGATACAGTGCATCTGTTTCATTACCATTATCCATGTTTATTGCTTTTTACCGAATAAGAGTCTTTGAGCAATTTACAATACGAAATGTAACAGTGGCACCCTGTACAATGAATTCTGTGGTTTCCTATACCTTCCTTTAGGAAGCACAGAAGATAGAGTTTAGCCTTATACTCTAAATTAGAAGGTTGAGATTCTCTCCTAAGTGAAACTTCAGAAAACTGCAATTCATTAGTCTCTTATTTTTGTTGTTGGCATTTTTTATTAAAAACAGAATATTAATTGAATTTGATTTTCCTACTAATCAGGTAAAATCATAATTTTACAGTCTGAAACACAAAATTTCCATAGAATTTTGACGTGGAGTAAAATTTCATCTTAGCTTCTATTACTCACCCTGACCCAGAGTGGACAGTAACTTACACATCCCATAGTGGGGAAAATAGATAAATGTCGCCTCTTATCCAGAATACCAAGCCTAGCTAGAAGGAAGGCTTCTGGATGTAGTTCCTCAGAAGCAGTCTTTGCTGGTGATTGTCCTCGGAAACTTCTGTGACAATGTGTGTGCCTGGGCCCCAGACCAAGAACAAATCAAGACATTTCATCCTTAATGCAGCATGCAAAGGGGAGGGTGGTGGTCAGGACTAAACTTATATTTTTACTGAGGCTACACTTTGTACTAAGGTGTACAGAAAAAAGAAATTAGTTTGATTTTATTTGGAAGCATCTAGTTTACCTCCAGGGCTTTTTGAAATTTAGCTTGTTGAGAGAGAAGTAAATAGCACCCACCTCATGCTTTGTGCCCAAAAGGAAAGTGCTTCCAAACCTAGAGGTTAGCCTCAAAAGGTAAAATACGTAGTTTTGTCCACATTAAGTTTGGCTAAGTGGGCAAGAAACACTTCATTTTGTTTTTTATGGACCTGTGGTCTTTAGCCTTTGCTCACAAAAATTGAAGATAGGTGATCCAAAGGGAGAAAGTTTTCCTTAGTCATCTACTTCATTATCCATCCTCAGTCACATGGAGGAATGTTTTGTAATAATTTGCTTTTCAAAGTTTCTTTCCTTGATACAGTAGACTTCCATATTGGTCTGTGGTTGACCATTAATTTTCCCTTGTTCTCTGCTTGGTGGTGCTTTGATTTAGTGATCTCTCAATAAATAGTAAAGCGAATAAATAGTGAAGCATAGGAATAATTATTATCTTAATGAGTATATACTCTTCCAGATACACTGTGATCATGAACTTAAATTCTTTTCAGTTATGGCTGAACAAATCTGGGCCCAGTCTCTCCTAGGCTGAGGAGACTGCCGTCTATTCTCTAGACGAATTTTTTGGAAGCATTTTCTCACGTTTTCCTAAGCAATCGGGGCAGGAATAGATGTATCATCATGTAATATTTCATGTACGTAGTGTTTATTTCCCACACCGCTGTCACTGGATTCCAGAGTAGCAGTGATCCCTTGAGCCTTTGACCTCCTAGAGTCTGTAGGGCATTCACTGTCTTCTTTTAGAACCTGCAGTCTGGTACATGCACGGAGAATTCTCAAAGTTTGCCTGTCAATCATGGATATTTAACTAAGTTCTTAGAGAAACTTCCAGACTCCCATGATGCTTATAATGTCCCTCAGAAAAAGAAGTAAATATTTTGGTCTTTGTCAGCAAATTAAAATTGGTAGTCATTTGACAGTAGTAGTAATCTTCCTACTAGCTAACCACTGCATTTTGAAACTTCTCCAAATTGCACCAAGAATTGGTATAAATAAGTTCCATCCCAGAATATTAGATATCTTTCATACTCTCTCATCTTGATTGTTGACTTCTTTTAGGAGAGACAAAATTGGGTTTTTCTTTTGATCTTTGTTCTCTGATCAAGTATGCGATGGGGTCACTGCTTTCATATGAGCCTCTATAGGATTGTAGGTCAAATGTATGAGGATCAGAGAAGGCTCCTACAGAGGCTAAATCAATGACACAAAAAGGGCTCCAATTCTTTAACTTGGAACAAAAGGAACCCCAACCAGAAGGACCGTAGTGTTCAGATTTGCTTTGTGTTATTTAAGATTCCCACCCCAAACACCATCTGCTACCCATCTGTAGTAAATGATCTTTTACATCTGTAAAATGCTTTGCAGCTTACACAACCTTCTATATATTATTCTTCCTTATAATTCTTTGCAGTTAAAGAAACTGGAACTTAGAGGTTAATCAACTTGCCTTTGTTCCCAAAGCTAGTATCTGGCAGAGACAGAACTATTAATAGAACTCAGGTTTTCTCATCCTTAATTTAGAGCTTTTTCATCTGTGCCCCGACTGCTTTCTCCTCAGACAGGAAAAAAGAATCTGAGGCACATCTTATCATGCTTTCACTTTATTCTATGACAGAGTGTGGACCAAGCAAAAGTAAATGTTAAAGAATATATCCTCATTTTCAACTGCATAATGACAAGTATTTTTCTGTATTACTTGTAATGAACAAGCTCTGGTTCATCTCTTGGTTATATAAAAAATAGTTGAGGAAAAATAGGAAATTATAAGTAATATTCTTGTTTTTTGTAATTGGTATTTCTTGCAACTGAAATCTCACATCTTTTTAATAAAGCAGAGTATACTTGTTTTATGCCATTGTCTTTGCAGCAAAATTCAAATTCTAGATTTTTAAGACCAAATTAGATCTCTAACTGGAAATGTCTTCTGTTTACTCTTCTCCACTCAACTCTGCCTTGGCACTGAGTGTCAGATTTAGTAATTTGATTAACAGATGTGAGGAAAGAGGCAGCTTTTATATTGTAAGGTCCTCTTGTTTTGCACACATCCAGGGATGGTTCAGACAGGTAGGCAAGCTATACCTACAATGAGTTAAACAGAAAAACTTGCAAAGTAGAAGAACTAGTTGGAAAGTATTTGACAAGAGCCGTTGAGCTTGGCCAGTGACAATTGTAGTACCTTGTTAAGAGTACATTGTGATATACCAGACTGAGAACTGATTGAAGACATGACGTTGCCCATCCTAGATGTATAAGTGACTTTCTTTCTTCCTTCTTAATTTTTCTTAATCCAGCTTCAAACACTGATTCAGGAGACTGACCCTGGTGCAGATTACCGCATTGATAGAGCTTTGAATGAAGCTTGTGAATCTGTAATACAGACAGCCTGCAAACACATAAGATCCGGAGACCCAATGTAGGTTATCTTATTTGTGGTATTGTATTGTATTTGGCAGTGCAGCATGGGGAATATATCCCCAAATGACTTTCAGATGGTTTAGCAACTTAACTGAAATTTTGTTAAGCAGGAACACATACCAGCTTTTGTTAAAACTAGTATTGAGGGGCTTCCCTGGTGGCGCAGTGGTTGAGAGTCTGCCTGCCAATGCAGGGGACACTTGTTCGTGCCCCGGTCCGGGAGGATCCCACATACCGCGGAGCGGCTGGGCCCGTGAGCCATGGCTGCTGGGCCTGCGCGTCCGGAGCCTGTGCTCCGCAGTGGGAGGGGCCTGCGTACCGCAAAAAAAAAAAAAAACTAGTATTGGGATTGAGACTTGGGCTCTGCCTCATCCATGATGTAGAGAACCTAGACCCAGCATTGTGATGATGTTTGTTGACAGTGACTGAGCATATACAGTCCTAGACATTAGGTCACTGAATAATCCTACTTAATGTTCAAATAAAAATCAGAGAGAAAAACTCACAGGATAAAATGAAACATGCTTTGGCTCTATACTTTTCATCCTATGTGTATATTGTCTCATATGCATTAGCAACTTGATAATTATTAGAGAGTAATTAATTATAATTGAAATAAAACACAAAATGTGGTTGGAGGGGGTAATCATGGACAAAATGAACTCTGAAGTTATATCCAAGATCTAGGAAAGCTGTAAAATGCTGTAATAAAGCATTTGAGTCTCATGTATTGGGTTTTTTCCATATGATGTGCAAACAGCTCTTAAAACCAGGTTGCAAGTAAGAACAGGTTTTCCATTCTGCAAAAATCTTTATAGCCTGCAGCCGGCCGTACCCAACTGTGTGAAACAAATGCAGTCCATGTTTCTCATCATTCTCCTGTGCATATACTCCAGATGTTGATGCTGTGGTAGGAGGTTAAAAAAAAGGTCTTCTTCCTTGAAGCTCTTTGTATGGTTGGTGGAGGTAGACAAAACACTCTTAAGACTGATTAAGACTATTTACCAATATGAAAATAGCTGTGTCAACTATTAAGGGGGCAGGGGAGAGGGAGGAAGGAGGGAACTGCTACAGATTAAAATAGATTTGAGATACTGTCAATTAAATGCAGGTTGTGGACCTTTTCTGGGTCCTGATTTGAACAAATGTGAAAAGCCATGAGATAATTGGAAAAATTTGAAAGCTGACAGGATATTTCATGATATTAAGGATTTTTAGATTTACTTCTTTGGTGGATAATGGTATTATGTTTTCATATTATAGAGAAACATGCTAAAGTATAATATTTACAAATGAAATGATAGGGTATCTGGGATTTATTTCAAAATATTAGCAGGGAGGGTATAGGGTTAAAACAAACTTGGCCATAGGTTGATAAAGCTATGGGAAGGGAAGATGGATATTATATGATTCTCTACTTTTGTATGGTTGGAAGTTTCTCATAATAAACAGTTAAATATAAAGCAGCTGCACACAGCTCTTGTGTAAGCTGAGTCCTAAGTGCCAAGTGGTTCTAAAGTTGATAGAAGGCATAAGCACTGTTAGGTTGAGTTAATTTGAGTGATTCTCAGGAAAGTAAGTCCCTGATTGCCCTAGGAAAATAGCTAAATGGCTTTTTCTACAGACAAAGCAATACTGGTGTGAGAGTTCTGAATCCATTGTCAGAACTTTCTCTAGTTACAATTTCACCCCTGTTTTATGCCCAGGATCCTCTCGTGCCTGATGGAACATTTATACACAGAAAAAATGGTGGAAGATTGTGAACACCGTCTCTTAGAGCTGCAATATTTCATCTCCCGTGATTGGAAGTGAGTATTTTGTTTTGTTTGGTTTGGGGGTTGTTTTGGCCATGCGGCATGTGAGATCCTAGTTCCCTGACCAGGGATCGAACCTGTGCCCCCTGCATTGGAAGCGCAGAGTCTTAAGCACTGGAAGTGAGTATTTTGAAGCCATAGAAGGTAAGCCTCAGCCTGTTCTCCTGTGTAGTCACTATCCCTTGTATTTTTAAAAAATAATCAGTAGTAATTTGTTTTTGTTAACTTGTGGGATAGCTGACACTTTAATCTCCAGAAAAATCTCTTTCTTGCTTTCAGAACAGTATGTAAAAGCAGAGACAGCCCCTGCAGGTCTATTCCCAAGTGTCCCCATTAAACTACTACATTGAAAGTCAGGGTCCAGTGTTTCTGATACCACAAACATCTATCTAGAAAGAACTTGGGCAGCGGTGGGACAGCAGAAGCATCTTCAGATATGTCTCTTATAGTGATTTTTATTTTTATTGATTTGTCCTGGGTATGGGAGTTTGCTTTATTTCTTTTACTATTCAAAGTTATTGAATTTATTCTGTCTTAAGAAGCTCTTCTCGGTAAATGACAACTTGATTCTCTTCTCATCCTGTTAGCCAGAAAAAAGGGAGGAGGTAGATGAAATAGAAGTATATCTCTTATAGTCAGAATAACTGTTTATGGGCTGCAATCCCTCCCTCTTTCCATGTCTTATTTTCTCTTCCCACCTCCAGACCAGGCTGTTCCTCCTGCCTCCCAAGTTCAGCTGCTTCCTGATTGTTTTAAGCCACTGTACTTTGGTCATTAATTATTTTTCTGGTGATTAATATATGTTTTACCCCCATACTTTACTGGAAAAAGATTACTTGAAGACTCAGTGTGTCTATTTCTGTTTCCTCAAGTTAACTCTTGAAAGGACTTCAGAAACTTGGGTGGGAATTTCCCTGTGCTTACTCTAGCTATCTAAACCGAAATAACAGAGTGTTTACTGAGTTTATGACCTTAAAAAAGTATGTTTTTTCCTCTTCTGTAATTCCTTCATCCATGATCAAAGGATGCTTTCCAGTCTTTAAAGCTACTTAAATATTAGCCTTTTTCCTCCCATTAAGTAGCCCTCCCCCAAGGTTGATAGTATAATATAGACAGAATGAAGTATCCATTGGTCTGATTTGGAGAGGCAGCAGGCTCATCACCTAATCCACTGTCTCCAGAGTCAAAGTTAAATGTCAAGTTTTTTTAATTGATAAGCATGTTCAGGTAAACTAAAAATATAACTGCCTTATCTTGCCTGGGAAAAAGAACTGGAACACTATTACTAGAAAAGAACTTGAGGAGGAGACTGTTTATGTTGTCCTTTCCTGATCTTAATGAACCTAGTATATCAGATAAGATTGACTTTTACTCACAGAAAAAGTACTGAGTAAAAGTTGTGAATTGCCTGGTGATTGCTACAACCCTTGTCTCATTTCAGCTAGGGCATGTTAATGCTGAGTCTATTGTAATGTTGTGTGCCTTACATTGCGAAGATACCATCTTTTTTTTTTTTTTTGCGGTATGCGGGCCTCTCACTGTTGTGGCCTCTCCCGTTGCGGAGCACAGGCTCCGGACGCGCAGGCTCAGCGGCCATGGCTCACGGCCCCAGCCGCTCCGCGGCATGTGGGATCTTCCCGGACCGGGGCACGAATCCGTGTCCCCTGAGTCGGCAGGCGGACTCTCGACCACTGCGCCACCAGGGAAGCCCACGAAGATACCATCTTTGAGGCAGAACTTAAATCTTCCATATTAAGGATTAACAAACTTCTACAGATTAACCACTGTGTGTTCATGAGGAACACAATTCAGGAATGTACTTGCGCTCACCTGCCGTCTCCATTACCCTAGAAGTGATTGTCAATGGGTACACAAACAAGCACCTTGCAGAAACCCTTAGCATGTCTCGGGAGGAAAGGTATAGTAAGAGTGGTTATCTCTTAACTCTTAACCTTATAGGCTGGACCCTGTCTTATACCGCAAATGCCAGGGAGATGCATCTCGTCTTTGCCACACCCACGGTTGGAATGAAACCAGTGAACTTATGCCTCCTGGAGCTGTGTTCTCATGCTTATACCGACATGCCTACCGCACTGAGGAACAGGGCAGGAGGGTATGTGCTCAATATTGACTTCATTTCTTCCTGTCGTCATTTAATTCATTTGCTGTGAATTGCTGTGAGTCCTATCATCCTAGAAAACCTTTGTTAGTATATCTGGCGAGGAGGGGTTGCTGCACTACTAGAAGCTTCTCAGTGAGTGTACATAGAATTGTTCTGCCAGCTTCCTTCCGTCTGATTTTATGTTTTTAACAAAATGAGGGGACGTTTCCAGTTTTTCTTAAAATTACCAAAATCTAAATCACAAGTAGACAAATGCCGCTACCCTAACTGTAGTTAGCATTAAAGATCCATTAGAAGCTCTTAGCCAAGGTGTAAATGGTTTTTAGGCTTCTGCCCTTGGCAGCAGAGCCCATAGTGCGTGTATTGGTGAGGCCCCTCAGACAGCACACTCGTTAGAGCTACACCCTCCACGCCCCACTCTCTTGGTATTTGTCTGCCCTGAGTACTGCCTCTTGTTGGGATGTTCGTGTCTGCTTGGCTCTCAGGTGACATTTGTTGCCTTCTGGTCCCGTACTGACATGCTACTTGCTCTCCAGGGTGGCCTTTTTAAGCCTTCTGAGATACTCTATTGCATTTCAGCCCTGCATTTGTTACAGAAAATATAGATGGTATTATTTCACAGGCATGTTTGCAAATACCCCTTCTGAGCTTAATGCAAAAGTCTGACTGTTTAGGATTCAGAATGAGGAGACTCAGACAGAAAGAAATGTCATACTTTAGGTACTGCAGTATTAACCCAGTTTTTATATTGCTACATAAGAAAATATGGAAATTTGTTGTTACTTTTTTCTTCGTATAATGAGCCTGTCATTGATCACAGGAGCTCCTAAATCCTAGCGTCTTGGTAGTCACTATAGTAGGAGGTTCCTTGTCTTTGTAAGTAAAGAAAGAGTTGGAATCTGGTATGCTGTCCTTTTAAAAAATAGGCTTCTTTGAAAAATCGAGGTTAAAGTTACATAACATAAAGTTAATCATTTTAGAAGGAAAAATTCAGTGGCATTTAGTACATTCACAAAGTTGTGCAACCACCACCTCTGTCTACTTCCAAAATATTTCCACGTCTCCGAAAGGAAACTCCTATGCCAATTAAGCAGTTACTCTCTATCCCCACCGTACCTCCCTCCAGATGTGTTGGCTCTTTTAGGAGAAGAGGCTGACTGTACCTGTCAATGACAGCTTTCTCACAACTCTCCCCAAAATATTAGTTTTAATATGTTTGACCCTCTGCTTAATTCTCATTAACTTATCTAGAAGAGTCGGGTTCTGACCTGAAGTAACTCTCACCTGCTTGTTCCGAGTTTAGGTAAATTTGAACTCAGTTCTCCTCACCCAAGTGTTTATTCTCTCTTGAATCAGACCCAGTATTCCACTCTACATTCATAGAGTAGTGGCAAATTAATTTTCCTGAACAAAAAACTCTCTACCTCATCTGAACAAATTCAGTTCATTTTTTAATTGAAGTATAGTTGACTTACAATATTACGTTAGTTTCAGGTGTACAGCATAGTGATTCAGTCCTAATTCACTTTTATCAGGATACTCTGAGAAAAGAATATTGTTTCATACAGTATATTAGAAAATGCCTAATGTATTTATAATCGCATTCCTAGAGATAAAGGTGTTTAGAAGCCTCATAGAACATTTAATTTTTATTCTGGAAGAGATTCGAGGTTTAAAGTTTGGTTCAAATAACTGTAAACTTATTTGTTATTTTCCTGACAATGGATTTGTTCTATCTGGTGTCTTTTGGTCTTGGTACCTTTGAAGTATTTTGCTTATTATTTCTCATGTAGCTCTCACGGGAATGCCGAGCTGAAGTCCAGAGGATCCTACACCAGCGTGCCATGGACGTTAAGCTGGATCCTGCCCTTCAGGATAAGTGCCTGATTGATCTGGGGAAATGGTGCAGTGAAAAAACGGAGACTGGACAGGTAGGTGACAAAGCTACCTATTTATGGTGTAGTAATAATAATAATGTTCATGATTAACATTTTATGTCGACTACAAACACCGTAAAATCCATCTCCATCAGCTTCACAGGTGTGTGATTTGTTATATTAGTCACTGTTCTTCCTATAAGAAATCCTGAGGAAAATGTTCTCTTTGGTCTCTATAACTGTACTTTTCCTAAGCAGTTAGTTTGTTTGAATGTTATGGTTATTATGGTTTGTAATTGATTGTTTTCCCTCTTTGTGCTGCCTCTTAAAAAGCCTCGAGCCAAAGATATGGCGTGCCTCTAGCAGGTGTATTAGATTTTGTGGTAGGCGTTTTGTGTACTAACTACTGGCTTCATTCCACTTTCCTTAACATATTTTCTTTTTCTTTTCTCTTTTTTACTCATTTTTAATTGATTTTATCTTGCCCTTCTTTTTTTTTCTTTTCTCATTTTTGTAAGCTACATTAGGTCCTTTTGAGGGAAGGCAGAGTATAAATATATACATCGATACGCAAATACTGATATGCAAGAATAGTATGCTTGCCCTACGACAGTCCTAGAAGAGATGTAGAAATTGAATTATCTTTTCCATTTAGTAATTGATACACTTGAGGCTCAGAGAAATGAAGGGTATTGACTTAACTTACCTAGAGCTCAGGTCTAATCCTAGCCAGGCATTTGTTCCATTTTATTATAACCTCTCCGTACAGGAAAGTGTAGAAAAGGAGCAGCCCCAAGAATTAATGTGCATGCTATAAATGGTTTCTTAGGATTTTGTGCCTAGTTAAAAAAAAAAAAAAAGATATGTTGTTTCATTCTAGCAAATTAGGGTGGGAAGGTATCTTGTCTTGTAGATCAAGGCAGAGGAACCATGCAGTGAGGAATAGCTACTTATTTAAAGCCCCATTAATAGGCATGAACGGTTCCATTTGTACCACTCCAAAACACCCTCTGGGATTAAACTAATGAAAGTCACATGTGCAGGAACTGGACATTTTTTAAAAGCAACATGATGCCTACTTAGATCTGTTGGGCCCGGGAATATCATTTTCAGCAGTCTGTTTCCTGGGCCTGCTACAGTTCTGTCGAGTTTATTGTTAGGAAATGGCATATAGTTTAGCTTGCTGTTGCCTCTGTCTAATGAAACAAGGGATATAGTCATATGGAATCCCATGAAACAGTTTCCTTTCATATGCCCTGTAAAGTAACAGTGAGAAAGCTGCACTACATTACAGCCCATCCCTGTGAAGCTAAACTTAGGAAAGGAGTCCATGAGTGGAATTTTTCCCTTAGCTATTTATCTCCTCCCAAAAGTTGTATGCATTTTCCTTTAGGGTCCCCCCACTCCAACTCCCTCTCTGGCTCTTGTATAATTCCCACAATCCTTCTCCTCGCTTCCCATTCTAATTCTGAAACAGAGATTCTTGCAGAATAGTCAGTAAGTTAAACTTGATCCTTTAACAGAGCCCTTTGCTGAGAAATAGCTGTTCATGTTCTTTGGGAAAGTAAGCTAATGTAAAACTTAAAACCTCTCAGTCTCTAAAAGGAATAGCAATAGACTGATGTTACAAGGTAACTCCAGCTCAGTTTCCAAAGCCCAGGTAAGATAGCTTTTAGATACTCAAACCCTAGTGTGCTCACTTGTTTTGCAGTTACCCTCAGAGGATCCTTTTATGTGGGTTAGGGTTAGAATCCCAGATTTGATTTGCAGGAGCTATCAGCTCTCTACTGTGTTTCAGACCCTGAAACTGGGTCCCAACTTACTTGCCCACGAAGAGTCGTAGAATGTGCCGTGTCTTTCACTGTGAATATTTTGTCCAATGATAATTATCAAAATGCAGATTAGCAGGGTGTTTGACAGAATGGAGTAAAGGCCTGACAAGATTTTTAGACTCTAAGGACACCTGAACATTGATTCTTGTTGGACTTATCAGTTTGGCCTTCTGGAGGATTTGCATGGCTGTTGTACCCCCTTGACCCTCTTAACCACCCTGATACATCAAATAATTATCTTTTCAAAAATCCCAGTTTGGGGACTCAAATAAAGCTCTAGCATTCTGTTCAGTGAAGTTGTTTAAAAGAAAAGAAAAGGAAGACCACTGAAAAGGAAGTGGACACTGGTGTCTCATCTACCCTTGACTATTTATATAACTGACAGATGCTAAGAGAGTGCCTTTTCATTTGCAGGAGCTTGAATGCCTCCAGGATCATCTTGATGACTTGGCTGTAGAGTGCAGAGATATAGTCGGCAACCTCACCGAGTTAGAATCCGAGGTAAGCAGTTTGCAGCTCATGGAAGGAGAGTGCCCTGTCAGCAGCCTTTCTTTTCTTCTTAGTTCTTTTGTTTCGAGACTCTTGAGAGTTCAGATTCCCTGTAGAATAAAAGAAACCTTGTCAGATTCTTTGTTTGCTTTTTAAAGATGAATATCATCATGCTTCTTGAACCCCTTTCCTCATTTCTGTAGCTAAACACTGCATTTAGCCCTTTGGTTTTCTTCATAAATTAGAATTATCACAGTGACAAGACCAATCTTTTTTCCCCCTTTAAGAAAAGATAACAGCTATACTTCAAATCCCTTAATCACATTCAAGAATAGTCCAAGCATTCCTATTCTGTCATCCTTAGCTCTTTCAATTAGGTCATTTGGTAATGTCTTTTTGTTTTGTTTTTTTAACTTATTTATTTATTTATTTTTGGCTGCATTGGGTCTTCTTTGCTGTGTGTGGGCTTTCTCTAGTTGAGGCAAGCAGGGGCTACTCTTGGTTGTGTTGCGCAGGCTTCACATTGTGGTGGCTTCTCTTGTTGTGGAGCATGGGCTTTAGGCGTGCGGGCTCAGTAGTTGTGGCTCATGGGCTTAGTTGCTCCGCGGCATGTGGGATCTTCCCCGACCATGGATCGAACCCGTGTTCCCCCCCATTGGCAGGCGGATTCTTAACCACTGTGCCACCAGGGAAGTCCCCATTTGGTAATGTTTGTGTGTCCACTGAAATAAAATAAAAGCCTGGGATTTGCAGTTAAACATGGAAGGTTGAATATTATTCCATGTTTATCCCTGTTCCATCCTAAAACTCACTAAAGTACAAAAAATGAGATTAAAAAGAAACCTCATAAGCATAGGCATACTATTTGAAATACAGAGAGTATTGGGGGGGTGGCAGTTAAAATGTGAAAATTGTCTTGTAGGGCCAGAAATCAGGGAAACGGAATAGCTATTTTTTTTTTTATGTAAGCCTTTTAGAACTATTGAAGTTGTCAAAATTGGCAATACATAAAATTACATTTCTTAGGGTCTTTATTTTCTTCCTGTTTTTCAAAAATGCCTTGCCTTCTTTTATCTTGTGTCATCTCCTGTCTCATTCTCATTGTCCTTGTGGGCTGATGAGGATGTTCAACTCTCCCCCGTATCGGCAGGTGGACTCTCAACCACTGCGCCACCAGGGAAGCCCCTGGGGTGTGTAACTCTTTAAAGGAAGATGTTATTTCAGCAGCTAATGCTGCACAGCAGTTACTCTGCTTGAAGGCAGTTAGCGTGTGTTCCCGAGAGGTAGTCGTTTGTCATCTGGTTCGAGGACAGAATGATAGATGTCAGTTACTCCTGTTTTCATTTTGAACTGCTTAGCTTTGGAGAAAAATTCCAAAGGCTTTACATACTCTAATTTTATTTTTTATTTTATTTTATTTTTTATTGGGGTAGAGTTGTTTATACTCTAATATTATTTTTAAATATTTTTTTCTCCCCACAGTTCTTACTTCTGTCTTCTCTCTTGCTCAAGCACGAGGGGAATCTGCCTCTAGAAAACTTGCCTTTCAAAGTATAATGAAGGAGCGTTAGAGGAGTAGCGTAGAACTGCTGTTCTGTCTGTGCTGGGGCTATCT
The DNA here is from genome assembly GCF_003031525.2 of Neophocaena asiaeorientalis asiaeorientalis. Lineage (NCBI taxonomy): Eukaryota > Metazoa > Chordata > Mammalia > Artiodactyla > Phocoenidae > Neophocaena > Neophocaena asiaeorientalis. The sequence continues at coordinate 3,265,025 of NW_020185335.1, read as the reverse complement.
AACCGAAATACTGGAATAGTTTCCAAATGTACATATTGGACTATTTACGCATCAGATGATACTGATTCAGAGAAAGAAACTGCTCCTCCCCCACCCCTGGCTCTTTCTAAAGCAGAATTACTGATATTTTAGCTGGAGAGGGTGTGGAGACAAGGGAACCTTTTTGCACTGTTGGTGGGAATGTAAATTGATACAGCCACTATGGAGGTTCCTTAAAAAACTAAAAATAGAACTACCATACGACCCAGCAATCCCGCTACTGGGCATATACCCTGAGAAAACCATAATTCAAAAAGAGTCATGTACCAAAATGTTCATTGCAGCTCTATTTACAATAGCCAGGACATGGAAGCAACCTAAGTGTCCATCAACAGATGAATGGATAAAGAAGATGTGGCACATATATACAATGGAATATTACTCAGCCATAAAAAGAAATGAAATTGAGTTATTTGTAATGAGGTGGATGGACCTAGAGTCTGTCCTACAGAGTGAAGTAAGTCAGAAAGAGAAAAACAAATACCGTATGCTAACACATATATATAGAATCTAAGGAAAAAACAAAAAAGGTCATGAAGAACCAAGGGGCAAGACGGGAATAAAGACACAGACCTACTAGAGAATGGACTTGAGGATGTGGGGAGGGGGATCGGTAAGCTGTGATAAAGTGAGAGAGTGGCATGGACATATATACACTACCAAATGTAAAATAGATAGCTAGTGGGAAGCAGCTGCATAGCACAGGGAGATCAGCTCAGTGCTTTGTGACCACCTAGAGGGGTGGGATAGGGAGGGTGGGAGGGAGGGAGACGCAAGAGGGAAGAGATATGGGAACATATGTATATGTATAACTGATAAACTTTGTTATGAAGCAGAAACTAACACACCATTGTAAAGCAATTATACTCCAGTAAAGATGTTAAAAAAAAAGAATTACTGATATTTTAATCTTCTGCAGGATATTCAAATAGAAGCCTTGCTGATGAGAGCCTGCGAGCCCATAATTCAGAACTTTTGCCACGTAAGTGATGTCTAGAGGAACAAGGGTTAGAAACTGAACCAGTTTCACTGGGGCTCTGGCCCCCACGTGTATTGAACTCATCTCTGTCTTCAGCTCACATTGCTCCTAAGTGATAACCAACTTTCACCCGTTAAAGTTGAAAATGTAAACATCAAGAGGGGCCACCGTCCTGGAAAACTATTTGCTTACCCCTCGTAGGTAACCAGGTCGTTGGTTAACAGCACTTGCTGAGATGCCCTTTGCAAGGAAAGAGGGGAGGGGGAAGCCCCATTTGTAGGGCTGAATTGCTTCTGATACATACAGCCGGGATTTGTTAACAATAATGTGGCTTCCCCTTCCAGCTCTCTCCTTGTACCTGATGTTGAGGGAATTCCGTTACTTTATTACTTTCAGTCACTTACTGAACTACCTAAATTGTGGGAGTGAAGCACACCCAGTAACCCTAAGGATCTGACAATCAGCAGACAATGTTAGATGTTATCCCTAAAGCCAGCTGCCGGCATCATATAAGGAAAAGTGTTAAGAGACCTGCATAGTACATGTTCTTGTTGGAGCTTCACGCAGGGAGGGCAACTTGCTGCGTAAATTTTATTCCCCTGAGTGTTGATCCTTTGTAATGTCTCAGACTTATTTTGACATAATTTGTGATGTGTCTTATTTGTAAAGGCTCTAGAATCAATCTCGTTTGCAGTTTTTGTATGGGCTGGGGTGCAGGCTTTGTTCATTAATAGTTACAAATGAAGGGTAAATGTGCACTACCTTCCCCAGGATGTAGCAGATAACCAGATAGACTCTGGAGACTTGATGGAGTGTCTCATACAGAACAAACACCAGAAAGATATGAATGAGAAGTGCGCCATTGGAGTCACCCACTTCCAGCTGGTCAGTAACACCTGGCACATCCTTCTTGTCTTGACTGCTTGGATGGTTACTGAATCCCTTCCTCTTTCAGAACATCAGAGCACCTCTTCTGTGAAAAATCATTTTTTCCAAATATCTGTTCAGTGCAGCAGCCCAAATGTGTATCAGTACACTAGAATCTAAGCTTTTTTTTTCTTTTAAATCATACTACCCAGGTCTGGCATTTGAATAAGAAGGTTAAACCATAGTCTTCGTAGTTACCACATGTCTAAAGGAAGTATTTCTGATAAAGCAAGCACTTCCTTCCTAGAAGGGTGAAATCCAGTCATCTATGTAAAATTGACCTCTTCTTGGGGCACCTAGCCTCCCTGACTGCCATCCCCAAATGGTACTGAGGGCCTCTGGACTGTGGGCACTGGAAGACAGGGGAGAACAGACAAACCCTGCCCTTGTTGACTTGTTTACATTCTTGTGAAAGAAAGATGCAAAAGTACATTTACAAATAAATATATAGTTTCAGGTGAGCCTGTGAGGAAAAATAAAGCAGTGTAAGGCCTGCAGGGTGATGGAGAAAAGGGACTTGAGAAGGAGGTATTTGAATAGAAGCGTCAAGAAAAGTGAGGGAGCAAACCATGGGAAGATCTGGGGGAAGAGTCACAGCCTGTGTGTGACTGGAAGCTGGTGTGCGCGGAGCAAAAGATGCCGTGGGCAGCTTAGCAGGTCATGAAGTCTGAAGAGACAGAGTTGTGCAGGCCTGAAAAGCTAGCCGCTGCAAACGGTATATGAATACACTTACACCCAGCGCTGCTGCTGAGACCTCGTCACAGAGCTTCTGATTTTCTTTTCCATCATCTTTTTTAGGTGCAGATGAAGGATTTTCGGTTCTCTTACAAGTTTAAAATGGCCTGCAAGGAGGACGTGTTGAAACTTTGTCCCAACATAAAGAAGAAGTATGTAGCTTTTAATTGATTCGTTCTGCTTCCCTAAAGTCCCTCTTAGCTACTGAATGAGTATCCAAGATATCAGGTGGCCTGCTGCCCTCTGACAGGATTAGCCCTGCAGGCCTCCTACACCCTCCTTTGGTAGTATGGCCAAACACTTGGATTGTCTAGACATATCCTCTTTATAGCAGCCTGGAGCCACACCTGGTGGTGGTAGTTCTGATATGGAGAGCCTGTGTCCTAAAGGAGCATTTTTAATTTTTCTAGGTTCAGGCTATCTAACTGATGAAGTACATACAGATTGTGTACTTAGAGGAGCACGTTGCAGTGTGAATAAGATGTTAACCCATTTTCTCCGAACGTCATTCCATTGTGTCGTCTCTTCAGGGAAGCGGCAGAGGCTTTCACTGAGTTAGAGATGTAGTAAAGAAACAAAAACTGTATTCATTTAAGAATTAGGCGTTAATAAGGAGAGTGATGAGCTTTTATAGCATGGCTGCCCAGATTCTTCCATGCTGCTCTTTGCAAAGGTGCATTTCTAGAACACAGTTCCCCTCATAGAAACCAAGTTCCCGTGTTTGCTTAGATTTCTGTACTTTTCAGGAATGATTTTCTCAGTATATCAAAGACACTGTCCAGAGATAAGAGTAGAGTAGCATTCCTCTCTGGTCACATGTTTTCATCAAAACAAGTGTTAAACTGTCCTTGCACACATGTTCCCTCTCTGGCCTCCCCACCAGCCAGGAATGTTGTCAGCATTTGAGCTGTGGCCCAACTTTTATGACATATACAGACAAATTGCTGCTTTTAGCTCTCTGAAAACACAGTGAGACTTACAGGAAAGGCATTCAAAAACGCGGTAAAGGGGTTCCTGGGTTCTGGGGGGATGGTGTGGCCCCTGCCCCAGCCCAGTTCTCGGCCATCTGCCTTTGTGTGGCTCCAGCCAGTCTCAGACCTCTTCTTTCCTTGGCAGGGTGGACGTGGTGATCTGCCTAAGCACCACCGTGCGCAACGACACTCTCCAGGAAGCCAAGGAACAGAGGGTGTCCTTGAAGTGCCGCAAGCAGCTGCGGGTGGAGGAGCTGGAGATGGTAACGCTGCAGAGCACAACCTCTGGTCCAGAAACCACAGGGCAGGGCTTAGAGAGTTAGGTGAAGGGTGAGGGCAAACTGAAAGATTTCAGCCACAAGCATGATGGTTAAGACTTGGAGCTGCGTGCTAAAATTTTACCATAGGACAGCTTCTTGTTTCCCATTTTTTCAATGTTAAAGTATTTTTTACCACACATAACTGGAAGTCTAGCTGTAAGACAGGCTGTAAGCATGTGATGTAGTCATTGCATCAATAATGTCCTCAAGGATCGAGGGTCTCTCCCTCTCCAGTCTGCTGCCTTGGACACCAGCTTCATTGTTAAGGCTGATTTCCCTCATGGCCGCACAATGGCTGCCTGCAGCACCTGGGCCACCTGTTGCAATATTCATCTCCAGCGGGAAAATAGAAACAAGAGAAAACTGCCCCCAGCCCGAAATAAAGGTCCTTCTCCTCAATTTGATTGTGTCAGTTTGAGATCTGTGCGCCATCCCCCATCAGGGGATGCACTCACTGATGAGCTTACTGATAATCAAGGGGAGGTGGATGCTGGGAAGCCACCCACAGTGTGCACTATGAGAGGACACTACTTTTCACTTTACTTTTGAGGATAAGCCTAAGCCACATAAGGCAGCTAAAAATATATTTTAATATGTTTTGTACACCAGAAACTAGTAATGGACACCAGGTATTATTAATATCCCCAAAGTTGCAGTACGAGATTTTCACATACAGAGGTAGTGATTCTGTGGTAATTATGTTTAAGTGGAACTGGCCTAAACATACTTCTATAATAGGAACTTTGGGTCCTCAGATTTGAACCTGGCTCTTTCAGTAAAATAATAATAATAATAAAAGTAGAGTCCAACATCTGTATAATGGTTTTAGCTTTCAAAGTGGTTTCCACATCATACTATCTTATTTCATCACACAGCAGTCCTGTGAAGGGGTCAGAGTAGATGGTAGCATTTCATTTTGCAAACAAAGGCCAAGGCCTTGTAGCTAGGTAGTGGCAGAACTGAAACTCAATCCTACTTCTCCGTTTACTGCAGTGACCACACTGCTGCCACTTAGCTGTGTAGAACTTATGGCCACCAGACAAGATCCAATCAACAAATAAATATGTAGAACATTTGATCTCTCCAGCTTAGAGTAAGCTCACTTTTCCATGCCGGTTCCCCCTCATACAGACAGAGGACATCCGTCTGGAACCAGATCTGTATGAAGCCTGCAAGAGTGACATCAAGAACCACTGTTCCACTGTGCAATATGGCAATGCTCAGGTAACTTTTTGTTTTTATTTTTTAATTGTAAAGGTAACATGAAGGTACCTTTTTAATAATTAATTCTGTGCTGGTGAGATAGGCCCCATCACATCCTGTCCAGCCTGATCATCCCTTCTTAAGCTACGCCAGGCTGCTTTTCCCAAACAGACTGCTTTTGCTCACCTTCATTCCTCTTTGTCACCTATTCATTCTCTTCCCTCTTTCAAGTTACCTTTTCCTCCCCCACCTTGTCTGCCTAGTAAACTCCTAATTATCCTTCAAATGCCTCCTCCTCTCTATAGCTTTCCCAACACTCTGCACCTCCAAAATTAATTATTCCCTCATATGATCCCATTGCACAGAAGTTCTTAACTGGAGGTCACATAAGAACCATCATGAGAGGTTTTCTTTCCCTAATTCACAGAACAGGGCCCTACCCAGAATCATCAGGAATGAAATGCAATCAAGTGGTTTTTTGTTTTTGTTTTTAATGTTCTTACATTGACTCATCTACCTCTTCTAGTTCAGGGCATTGCCAGGTACTTTAGCCTTTGAGATAATGGCTTCATTGTCTTCTAGTATCTGCTGTTGGTGATGCAAAGTCTGATGTCAGTCTGATTCTCATTTCTGTGTAGTTAATCTACTTCTGAGTTTTCTCTTTATCTTTAATGATCTGTAATTTCACTGTGATATAATTAGATATGGTTTTTGTTTTCATTATCCTGGTTAGCTCATTCAGTCTCAGAATTCATGTCTTACTTCAGTTCTAGGAAATTCTCAAACCTTTCAAATACTGCCTTCCTTTTCCTTCCTTCTGGAACTCCTGTTAGACATTTGGAGCATCTGAATCTGTCCTCCATGTCTCTCAATTTTTCTTTTATGCTTTTCATTTCTTCATCTCTCTGTACTACACTGAGGTAATTTTTCAGTTCTGTTTCCCAGCTTCATAATTTTTCCTTTAGCACGTTCCATCCTGCTCTTTAGAGAGACTACCAGTTGGGTTTTATTTTTCATTTCTTTTTTTTTCTCATATAGTGTATGTATTTTATTAGAGAGCATTCGCAATTCCTTCCACGCATCCCTTGTGACATTGCTATTATTCATTTTTTATGCATATGCTATGATCACCCAGTACATTGTTATTAGGCAGTTATCAGGTCAATTAAGAATAAGAAAAATAAATCTTTTTTTTCACTTTTTTCCTTCTCTAACGCTCTTCCTTGCTTTATGTAGATCCAAGGTTTTGACCTATATATTTTCCCGTCTGCCCAAAGAACTTTTTTAACATTTTTTTTACAAAGTGCATGTATGGGCAATGAATTCCCTGTTTTTGTTTGTGTGAGAAAGTCTATCTTCTCTTCATTTTTTTTTTTTTTTTGCTGTACACGGGCCTCTCACTGTTGTGGCCTGTCCCGTTGTGGAGCACAGGCTCCAGACGCGCAGGCTCGGCGACCATGGCTCACAGGCCTAGCCGCTCTGCGGCATGTGGGATCTTCCTGGACCAGGGCATGAACCCGTGTCCCCTGCATCGGCAGGCAGACTCTCAACCACTGCGCCACCAGGGAAGCCCCTCTTCTCTTCATTTCTGAACAGTTTTGCTGGATATAGAATTCTAGGTTGCTGGATATAGAATTCTGGGTTGCTGGATTTTTTTTTTTCTTTCAATACTTTAAATATTTCGCTTCACACTGTTTTCTGCATAGTTTCTGATGAGAGGTCCACTGTAATTCTTGCATCTGTATATGAGTTTCATAGAGCTGCCAAATTACCACAAACTGGGTGCCTTAAAACAAATTTATTATTTCACAGTTCTGGAGGCCTGAAGTCTGAAATCAAGGTGTTGGCAAGACTGCTTTCTTTCCTAAGGCTCTAGGGCGGAATGCTTCCTTCCTTTTTCCATCTTCTGGTGGTTCCAGTCCTTGACTTGGGGATGCATGATTCCAGTCTCTGCCTCCATCTTGTCATGACCTTCTCCTCTGTGTCTCTCCTCTGTGTATTATGTATATTTTCTTATTCTTATAAACTTATAAAGACATTTACATTAGATTTAGGGCCCATCCAGATAACTCAGGATGATCTCATTTTGAGATTCCTCACTTAATTACTTGCAAAGAATTTTTGTCCCAAATATTCACATTCACAACTACAGGTTTAGGACTTATACATATCTTTTGGGGAACCAAAATTCAGTCTACTAAAATCTCTTTCTCTATAGATAAGGTGTTTTTCCCCTCATATTATCATTTATTTAGGTTTTCTTATTGGTTTATATCTGCAATGATTTTTAGTTTCTGGTGTACAGTTTTTCTACATCTTTTGTCAGATTTATCCCTATGTACTTTATGTTTTCTGATGCTATTTTATCTTGTAGTTGATTTCTAATCTCACAGTGTTGTGGTCGGAAAAGATGCTTGATATGATTTCAGTTTTCTTAAATTTACTGAGGCTTGCTTTATGGCCCAGTATGTGGTCTATCCTGAAGAATGTTCCATGTGCACTTGAAAAGAATGTGCATTCTGCTCCTTTTGTATGGAATGCTCTATAAATAAAAGTTAAGTCCATCTCGTCTGATGTGTCATTTAAGGCCTATGTTTCCTTATTGATTTTCTGTCTGTCCATTGACGTTAAGTGCAGTGTTAAAGTCCCCCACTATTATTGTGTTACTAATGATTTGTTCTTTTAAGGCTGTTAGCATTTGCCTTATAGATTGAGGTACTCCTATGTTGGGTGCATATATATTTACAATTGTTATATCTTCTTGTAGTGACTCCTTGATCATCACGTAGTGTCCTTCTTTGTCTCTTGTAATAGTCTTTAAAGTCTATTTTGTCTCATATGAGTATTGCTACTCCAGCTTTCTTTTGATTTCCATTTGCATGGAGTACCATTTTCCATACCCTCACTTTCAGTCTGTTTGTGTCCCTAGATCTGAAGTGGGTCTCTTATAGATGGCATATATATGGGTCTTGTTTTTGTATCCATTCAGCCAGTCTATGTCTTTTGGTTGGAGCATTTAATCCATTTACATTTAAGGTAATTACCTATATGTATGTTCTTATTGCCATTTTGTTAATTGTTTTGGATTAGTTTTTGTAGGTCTTTTTGCTTCCCTTTCTCTTTTGTTCTCTTCTCGTGATTTGATGACTGTCTTTAGTGTTGTGTTTGGATTCCTTTTTCTTCTTTGTGTGTATATCTATTGTAGATTTTTGGTTAGTGGTTATCATGAGGTTTTGATATAGCAGTCTGTATATATACACAAGATTGTTTTAAGTTGCTGGTCTCTTTTTTTTTTTTGTGGTACGCGGGCCTCTCACTATTGTGGCCTCTCCCAATGCGGAGCACAGGCTCCGGGGGCCCAGCCGCTCCGCGGCATGTGGGATCTTCCCGGAGCGGGGCACAAACCCGTGTCCCCTGCATCGGCAGGCGGACTCTCAACCACTGTGCCACCAGGGAAGCCCTAAGTTGCTGGTCTCTTAATTTCCAATGCATTTCCAATATCCTGCATTTGTACTCTCCTCTTCTCATGACTGCTGGTTTTGATACCATATTTGTGGATGATTTCCTACCTTTACTCTATGTTTGCCTTTCCTGGTGAGCTTTCCCATTCATATTTTCCTTGTTTCTAGTTGTGGCCTTTTCTTTTCTGTCTAGAGAAGTTCCTTTAGCATTTGTTGTAAAACTGGTTTGGTGGTGAATTCTCTTAACTTTTGCTTATCCGGAAAGCTTTTGATTTCTCCATCAAATCTGAACGAGAGCCTTGTTGGGTAGAGTATTCTTGGTTGTGTGTTTTTCCTTTTCATCACTTTAAATATATCATGCCAGTCTCTTCTGGCCTGCAGAGTTTCTGCTGAAAAATCAGCTGATAACCTTATGGGAATTCCCTTGTATGTTATTTGTTGCTTTTAATATTTCCTGCTTGTCTTTAATTTTTGTCAGTTTGATTAATATGTGTCTCAGTGTGTTCCTCCTTGGGTTTATCCTGCCTGGAATTCTCTGCATTTCTTGGACTTGGGTGACTGTTTCCTTTCCCATGTTAGGGAAGTTTTCAGCTATCATCTCTTCAAATATTTTCTCAGGCCCTTTCTCTCTTCTTCTTCTGGGACCCCTATAATGCAAATGTTGTTACATTTAACATTGTCCCAGAGGTCTCTTAAACTCTCCTCACTTCTTTTCATTCTTTTTTATTTTTTTAATTCTGTTCTGCAGCAGTGATTTCCACCATTCTGTCTTCTAGCTCACTTATCTGTTCTTCTGCCTCGTTTATTCTGCTATTGATTCCTTCTGGTGTATTTTCATTCCAGTTATTATATTGTTCGTCTCTGCTTGTTTCTTCTTTATATCTTCTAGCTCTTTGTTAAACATTTCTTGTATCTCCTCAGTCTGTAACTCCATTGTTTTTCCAAGATCTTGGATCATCTTTGCTATCATTACTCTGAATGTTCTTTTCAGGTAGATTGCCTAGCTCCACGTTACTTAGTTGTTCTTCTGGGGTCTTATCTTTTTTCCTTCGTCTGGAACATATTCCTCTGCCATCTCATTTTGTCAGACTTTCTGTGTTTGTGGTCCCACTGGCTTCAGGATTGTAGTTCCTCTTGCTTCTGGCTTCTGCCTCCTGGTGGGTGAGGCTGGTCTAAGAGGCTTGTGCAGGTTTCCTGGTGAGCAGGGCCGTGTCAGTGGGGTGTGTTTAGAGGTGGCTGTGGGCTCAGGAAGACTTTAAGCAGCCTGTCTGTTGATGGGTGGGGCTGCGTTCCTGCCCCATTGGTTGTTTGGCCTGAGGTGTCCCAGCACTGGAGCCTAAGGGCTGTTGGGTGGGGGCCATGTCTTGGTGTCAAAATGGTGGCCTCCGGGACAGCTCACGCCAATGAGTACTCCTCAGTACCTCTGCCACCAATGTCCTTGTCCCTGCAGTGAGCCACAGCTACCCCCTGCCTCTCTAGGAGACCCTCCAAGTCCAGCAATGAAGTCACTGCTTTTCCCCCTGGGTCCTAGTACACACAAGACCTTGTGTGAGCCCTCCAAGAGTGGAGTTTCTGTTTCCCCCAGTCCTGTGGCGTTCCTGGAATCAAGCCCTGCTGGCCTTCAAAGCCAAATGCTCTGCGTGCTCCTCCTCCTGATGCCAGACCCCCAGTCTGGGGAGCCTGAGGTGGGGCTCAGAACTCTCACTCCTATGGGAGAACCTCTGCGATACACTTACTTTCCAGTTTGTGGGTCGCCCACCCAGTGGGTATAGGATTTGATTGTATCATTAATGCGCCCCTCCTACCATCTCACTGTGGCCTGTCTTTTTGGTAGGTTCCAGTCTTTTTTGATGGTTGTTCAGCAGTTAGTTGTGATTTTGGTGTTTTTGCGAGTGGAGGTGAGCTCAGGTCCTACTACTCCACCGTCTTGTCCCCTTCACTTATTTTTCATTTGTAACATCTCTAATTGGTTCTTCTCATAACTACCTGTTCTTGATTCTTATTTACTGTTTTCTTCTCTGTTGTTCTGAAGATATTCAATATACGTTTGATTGCTCTGTTGCCTTTCCCCCTCAGTTCTGAGGCCTTGATTTATTTTGTTTATCATCTTTCTTACAGTATTAGTGTCCCTTAACTGCAGTTGACCCTTGAACAGCATGGGGTTAGGAGTGCTGCACGTCCACATAGTTAAAAACCTGTGTATAGTGTCAGCCCTCCATATATGTTGGGCCCTCCCTATCTAAGTTCCACATCCACAGATTCAACCAGTCACAGATCATGTAGTACTGTAGTGTTTACTATTGAAAAAATTCTCATATAAGTGGACCTGCGTAGTTCAAACCCTTGTCATTGAAGGGTCAACTGTATTTGATGATTCTTGGTTGTGCCTTGAGGATTTCATAGAAGTCTCATGACTACATGCTACAGCCCTAGCTACTGCAGCTTCCCATCTGCTTTCTTTCTTTATCTTTTTTTTATAGTAGCTAAAAGTTTGTTGTAGGGAAGGGGAGGTTTTAGGATACACCTAATTCACTCTCTTAAAATCTATCCCATGGCACTTTATTCTTTTATGTTAAGTCACTCATCTTTTTTATTGTAGTTGTTTGTTTATGTAACTTTGCCCTGTGAGACTGTATAGTCTTCAAAGGTAAGGATTGAGTCTCATTCATAGCTGGCATCTAATGCTCTGTTCTCTTGTGGTAAATGGTGAGTTGAACTGAACTTCCTGGCTTGTGCTTGCTGTCGAGTCAGGGTTATTGCTCCAGGGAAAGGCAGAGAGCCTGATGTATGCTCCAAAAGGGATCTTGACAAGGAATAGCCCTGGAAGGAAGAAGAAACCAGGAATCTTGAGAGGGTTTCCTTCCCCTTAGACTCCAGTACAACCTGCTCTTTATCCATAATTTTTATACATTTGGTTTGCTATTAGCCCTGGGGTTGTAAATCTATAAATATAATTCTCCTTTGTGAGGAAATCCTGATTCCTATTACCTAGGAATTAGAAATGAAAGGTACCTGTATAGAAAAGTGAGGAACGTACTAAGAACTTAATGCTTCAGTCAGAGAACATGGATTATCAATACCTGATCCACCTCTTAACTTGCCCGTAACTGTTATGCCCTAGATTATTGAATGTCTGAAAGAAAACAAGAAGCAGCTGAGCACCCGTTGCCACCAGAAAGTCTTTAAGCTGCAGGAGACAGAGATGATGGACCCAGAACTAGACTATACACTCATGAGAGTCTGCAAGCAGATGATAAAGGTAAGGGACCCAAAACCAAGGGTTGAGCACAGGGTAAGTCAACGTAACAAAAACACAAACTTCTTTAAATTTCAGAGAAAATTCATATAATCTCTCAATGTCAACCTGCTTTATACAGCTACGGCTGTGGTTCTCGAAGTCTGGTCCCTAGACCTGCAGCGTCAGCACCACCTGGGAACTTACAAAGTCTCAGGCCCCACCCAGATCTCTGAGTCAAGCTCTGGGAGTGGCGCCCTCTGTTTTCACAAGCCCCCGGGGGTTCCAATGAAGCTCAAGTTTCAGAACCACTAAGCTAAGGTAGCTAACCTCACTTTGACCTCAGGAAGAAGTAAATAGATGTCCATTAAATATGTGATTGGTTTTGAGCGCGGTTGGTGGTAGGTATACTGAGGAAGCCACCATCAAATGTCCTGATCATCCATCTATCACCATCAAAGGCTTTTTTTGTTCTACAGGTTGTTTTGCTTCATTTACTTCTCCAATAAATGCCCCCTGCAGCAGGGCTGACTGGAGAACCTGGATGTCAGTTCCTTTATTTGTCCACACGTACAGAGAGATTAAACTTAAAGTGCTAGCCCCTTATTTCAGCTCCCCTTTAAAATAAAATAAAAGATACTCCTCACCCTATCAATAAACTCCACAGAGAACTGTGAAAGTTAGAAGTCTCCTTAGCTGGGTCTGGAAGAGTTGAGTCCTCTGTAAAAGTGGAAATGTCAGGCTCTGACTTGAGGGAGGTTTGTAAGATTTTGATGACTTCTATAAAAATCAGTCAGCAATCCGTGTCCCCATATTAAGATAACAGTGGACTATAATTAATAGACTGTGGACTAGCAGATAGAGATGGAGTTTATCACTAGTCCAAAATGAATCTCTGACTTCAAGGACACTAACAAGTGTACAGGGGCTGGCTCTGCAGGATTTGGTAGGATTATAGCCCCTCTGGTTAAAGGGGTGAGCCAGATAGGTCCTTCCCCCACATCCCTGTTCACACTGGTTGCTGGGTAATTCCTAAATTTCCCATTGGGATTGGGTAGATGTGGCTTGAGGGCTACGTGGTCACCTGGTACAATGTTACGTTCATGCATAAACAGTCTGTAAGCTTATGAGAGGCCGTGTAATGTAGCATAGCCATGTAAGTCGGGAATGCATCCTATCCAAAATAGGAAACAGGTAGTAGAAAGAAATGTGAGAAATATAGTAGAGAATAGATAAAGGGGAACTTGAGGCTGGGTGATTATTCAGGCTTACCATTTCTCGTCCCAAGTGATGCCTTTAGGTTCTGTCATAAGCTCCCCAAAAGATGTAAGAGTGATAAATATGGTGTTAATTGCCATATTTGGGTAACTACTTCTATAAAACTTTGTTTCTCTGCAGAGATTCTGTCCAGAAGCGGATTCCAAAACGATGTTGCAATGCTTGAAGCAAAATAAGAACAGTGAACTGATGGATCCCAAATGCAAACAGATGATAACCAAGCGCCAGATCACCCAGAACACTGGTAACATTTTGGCGTGGCTTTCCTGGTCCTGCTGGGTATGGCTTGAAAGGAATTGAGTGGGCATATACTTGCCTAATTAAACTAAAGGTGCTTTGTTGCTCCTGAATGTTAAGGAAAGAGTCTGGATGTGATGAGCAAAGTGACGTACTTCTTCCTTGAAGGGCTTCTAGAAGAACAGAATGAAAGTCATGGGGAAGAGGAGGCTGAAAACATAGGAAACTTGCCTTTGAAGGGTGTACAAAACGAATTAGGGGTAAAATCCGTTGAAAAGTCTAGAAATTTAGTAAAACTTCACGCATGTGGCAGGAGAATATATGGGTAATCTGTTTTAGAACAGAGAAATTTAAGCTCTGAGTTGCAAGACCTTGTAACTTAGTGGTCAAGTTGAGTTGGATATTCTGTTCTCAGAATTTTCAAAAATATGTATCATAGGGAAGGTTGCTGATGTCTGCTAACTTTTTGTGAGGACTGCTTAGAATGTTGGCCCCAATAGATCCTGCAGAGCTGCTGCGGAGTACATTTCCTGGGGGTCTCCACGTCTGCTCTTCCACCACAGTATATTGTTGATTTAAAACAGTGTGTTGGGGGAGTTCCCTGGTGGCCTAGTTAGGATTCTGGGCTTTCACTGCCATGGCCCAGGTTCAATCCCACAAGCCGCAGGACATGGCCAAAAATAAAATAAAATAGAACAGTGTAGTGAGAGCTCAGTAAACATTTACCGCATAAACAAATCAGTGGTTTATTAGTGGTCGTTGACATAATATGCCCCCTTTGGGTAAGTGGATCTCAAAACATTTGTGAATCCTGGTGGAGTGTTTTATCATGTGCTTATTACTTTCTGCTCTAGATTACCGCTTAAACCCTGTGCTAAGGAAAGCCTGTAAAGCTGACATTCCTAAATTCTGTCATGGTATCCTGACTAAGGCCAAGGATGATTCGGAGTTAGAAGGTCAAGTCATCTCTTGCCTCAAGTTGAGATATGCTGACCAGGTAAACTGCCCTGGGCTTTCCACAGAGGTGTACTTATGGAACCTCCACTAGTCCTGGCAGTTTTTTCTTTGGAGGTCCATAGCTTGCTGCTACTTTCCCCAAGACCTTTTTGCACACCTTCCCCAAGCCAGGGCCCAGATAAAAAGCTGACGTGTTCTAATAGGCTAACATACTCTCCCTTGTCACATTTAGCGCCTCTCTTCAGACTGTGAAGACCAGATCCGGATTATTATCCAGGAGTCTGCTCTAGATTACCGACTCGATCCTCAGCTCCAGCTACACTGCTCGGATGAGGTAGGATTTGGGGACAAAACTGGTTGTAAACAGAGCTGGTCAGAGAAGTTTTTACTGGAGAAAAGTTCTTTACTCTGTTTCCCTTCAGCCCTGAATCCAGGGCTCTTCTAGGCTCTCCACTGTCTGAGTTCCTGGTTCTGTGTAACACTGAATTTGGTTTGTCCTTAGTCCTATCACTATTCAGTTTTGATTCCATATTTCTCTATTGAACAGCGTTTTTTTTTTATTATATCTGTCTACATCTAGTTTGTTCTTCCCTCTCCTTATTCTGATGTTCAACGCAGAATACTCCCAACACTTGCCAGAAGGATAAAAGTGCTCCTGTAATGCCTCTAACGAAGTGCCAGTTCTTGGATATTACTTGACTTTCTAGCTAGAAAAGGTCATGTAGTGAACCTTGTTCAACATATGTCCATTTTATGGGAACATAGCTAAAGATATTTCAAAAAAGCTTACTCACAAAGCTGTCCAAAGAAGGTTAAATTTTTAACTGTGCTGCAGGCTATGTGTCAGGACCCCTTTGTGTGTGTGTGTGTGTGTGTGTGTGTGTGTGTGTGTGTGTGTGTGTGTTTCCAAGTTGTGTAGCTGGGTTGACTCTGAACCTCTGTCAATGTCAAGCATTTGCTTTTAGGATTTTACTTGGCTGTATGACCTTCCTCTTGAGGAATCAGAGAGTAGCCTTCTTTGTGACCAGCCCTGGGACAGTCTGACTCAGGTCTTGGGGTTGACAGCATGAAGATACATGTATTGACTGTTTTTCAATACTGTGCCAGTCCTTGTGAAGGAGAACAGAGCCTGGCATCCCATATGGGAGGGAGGGGAGTGAAATCCACCAGGAATCCATTTGAGAAGAGCCCCGGGCACATGTGTGGGAGGATCTCCAATCGACATGCTTCAGAGACCAAGGTGTCTCGTGAGAGTAGGGGTTCCCTTGTTTTTTGTGTGTCCTGAACAGATTGCCAGTCTATGTGCCGAAGAAGCAGCAGCCCAGGAGCAGACAGGTCAAGTAGAGGAGTGCCTCAAAGTGAACCTGCTCAAAATCAAAACAGAAATGTGTAAAAAGGTAACTACCATCAGTCACCATTTTCTCTCACTTGCTTTTCTCTGCTCTTCTTCCTCTTAAAGCTATAGTCTGTACATCTTACTGATCAAATCTAAACCTTCCTTCCCAGAATTCTATCTTGTTCCCTCTTACCAAACTAATTTGCCTTTTGACCGTTAATTGTCTGTAACTTAAATAGTCTTTCACATGTACTAATTACTCGAGAATATGTCTCATCCCCATGACTAGACCATTGTTTAAGGTTATTGTTTAAGTGCTATGCCAAAGTAAAATGTCAATTCCAATATATCAGTAAGCGTACTGCATTTGTAAAAGTCAATGAAACTACAAATTCAGTTCATTTCAGAAACATCACATAAAAACAAATTTATCAAAATATGATAGCTGGACTTCTCTGGTGAGGCAGTGGTTAAGAATCCTCCTGCCAGTGCAGGGGACACAGGTTCGAGCCCTGGTCTGGGAAGATCCCACATGCTGTGGAGCAACTAAGCCTGTGTGCCACAACTACTGAGCCTGCGCTCTAGAGCCTGTGAGCCACAACTACTGAGCCTGCCCTCTAGAGCCCACAAGCCACAACTGCTGAGCCTGTGTGCCACAACTACTGAAGCCCACGCGCCTAGAGCCCATGCTCTACAACGAGAGAAGCCACCACAATGAGAGGCCCACACACCGCAACAAAGAGTAGCCCCCACTCACCACAACTAGAGAAAGCCCACGTGCGGCAACAAAGACCCAACGCAGCCAAAAATAAATTAATTAATTAAAAAAAAAGATAGCTAAGCATGCATTATCTTACAAAATTGAAAGTGAAATAATGTATTTGATCTTTTTTAAAAAACTTAATCTCTTTTTGGAAAAGTGTTTCAATGATATTACTGAGTCACTGTGAATATTGTGTGCAGATATTTTCATCTGCTAAAAATGTTTCTAATTCCACATGGTCTGAGGAGTGGCAGAAGTTGGCTAAAGGCTAAATCCAGATATTTTCCTTTGAATACTTTTTCATCAAATTATCCCATTTAACTTCAAGGAGGACTTTTTGAACAACATTTCAGGTTTTTTTTTGTTTTTGTTTGTTTGTTTTATTGTTTTACAGTCTGTGAAGCACAAAGTAATTTTTACTTAAGAAAGCAATTTTTGACTGTTTTTACCTGCTATAATTTCGTCATGTATAAATGGAGAGTCTGCAGAGTTGATTTCAGTTCTATCATGTTTGTATTCCTGTTGTTCAGAACATCTTTAAACTCAAATAAGAATTATTCTTGCAGTAGAAGTTATGCTCTGTCAGTTCTTTCTTTCCTTTTGAGGATAATGGAAGTAAAATGAAACATTTTGCAAATGCACCTTTCTGTTTGGGAATTTTAATATAGCTTATTACTCTGATTTTCAATTTTCACATTTTCAGACATATAAAGTAACAAAATAACTGCATTAAATCAATATAAACACTAACACTTAGTATTTAATAATATAGCATACCAGAGTGCCCAAAACCCAATTCTGATCTTAAACTTGCCTCGCTTTGCTTATTAGCAAACAGCTCTGCATACACTAGGTCCCCAAATTGTATTTACTGAATTAAATTGGATGCTAACCGTCTGCGTTCTTTGCATCATCACCACATTGCCACGTATCTCAGAGTAGCCTCTATTGGCTTAATCGTCCCTCCTTGACTTTTTTGTTTGTATGTAAAGTATTTACAGACAATAGATCTGATGTATTTCCTCTATAAAAGCTCTCTCTATGATCTTCCCTTCTTAGGAAGTGTTAAACATGCTGAAGGAAAGCAAAGCAGACATCTTTGTGGACCCAGTTCTTCATACAGCTTGTGCCCTGGACATTAAACACCACTGTGCAGCCATCACCCCCGGCCGAGGGCGTCGTAAGTCACGGTGTTCACTCTGACCCTGTCTGAACTATCTTGGGAGGAGCAAAGACTCCCTCTGAGACATCAGTTCCAGCTACTCTGTTCTGTAGCTGCAGCTCAACCGTAGACAGCATCCACTGGGGGCCTGGTTGATGCCTTTGTGGCAAAGTGAGTTTAGGAGTAATCCTGCTGCAGGTTTGAACTGATAGAGCCATGACCCGAGGTAAAGATTTGATGATAAGAGGAAGTTGAGTTATTTATCAGGGAGACAAAAGTTAAGCTATCATCATGGCCCTCTTCCCTGCCTTGTCCAACCTTGAACAGCTTCATCAGCTTCCCCGGTGGCCACAGTGGGCTCAGCAGACAGGTTCTGTGTGAGGCGGAACCTGGGCAGGTATATGGTTGTTTCTGAGCCATGTGTGTCCAATGAATAAAATGAGAGAGGTTTTAAGAGAGACTCTGGACAGCCAACCTTAACTATTCTTCTCCATGGTAGATCTTGGGTTAAGTGTCCTTGAAGGGATTTAACTTAGTATAGCCTCCAGATCTGAATTCTCTGGTGCTTAGGTACCCTTCTCCCCATCCTTACCGAAATTTCTGTTCTGTACAGCTTCAGACGCTTCTTATCCCTTTCCGTTGCACAGAAATGTCCTGCCTTATGGAGGCCCTGGAGGATAAGCGGGTGAGGTTACAACCTGAGTGCAAAAAACGCCTCAATGACCGGATTGAAATGTGGAGTTACGCAGCAAAGGTAATGACCACGAGAATCACCTGATGTGGCGTCTCCTCTGTCAGTTTCCCAGGTCTCTTTGAGATACTTCACTGGCCTCCTTGTCCTTGTTGTGAGACTGGCAGTAGGTTTATTTGAAAAAATCTCTCAGTGCACCATAAGACGCCTGGGCTCTGTGAGCCTGGAGCCATCATCTCCAGATAGCACAGCAGAGACATTAATTAGTCCCTTCTTTCGTCACTGGTTTCCGCCTTTGAGCTGCCAAGCGTTGCTTCACAGTGACTCCGCTGCTAGTTTTTTGTTGGCAGATGTTGGTGCTTAAATCAGATTAATCTGGAGCCTCCTTGCTCTGTGCTGGGTACATGGAGGAGCATAGAAGCAGCCCAGACCTCTCTGGGCTGGACCCTTTTCAGCACCCAGGCTAAGTTGAGACTCAACAGAACAGGTCCATGTGCACCTGGGGAGCCTTTTGGTCCTGATTCTGCTATAGTAGCCTACCATAGAGGCCCACTGGAGAAAGCACTGAGGAGAACTGAGGACTCTGAGTGTCCACGACTGGGGGAGTGATTAAGTATATTCAGTCAGCATAAGTCATGTTTGCAAGTTGTTTTTGGGGGGGGGATGCTGATGGTATGATGGTGAGTGAAAACAAGTCACGACAGAGAATCAGCACCCGACAGAATCTCAGCTTTTCTCTTTGTTTTTAAAAAGACAGCAACATGAAGAAAATAAATCAAAATATGTAAGAACCTGTGACCTTGTGCAAGTCACTTGACCACTTCCCACCCCTTGGGCCTCCAGGTCTTCATCTGTAATGTGGGAGTAGTAAAATGTACGTCCCAGGACTAATGTGAGGACTAAACGATTGAAACACGCTGAGCCCTTTGCCAGCACACCATCGGGTCCTCAGTGTGTGAGCTGTTACTGCGTGGGCGGCAGTGATCACTGTGATGAATTGTACGATCGGGAAAAACAGTTGTAGCTCGGTGTTTGATTTTCTTGCCCGTTGCCCTCCTCTCTCCCCAAAAGAAATGACCTAAGTTACAGTAGCAGTCCAGGGGGGCAAGTTAGAGCAAGCGTTGTCCCAGCCCACTTCTCTCCGAGGATGATGCCCCTGTGTGTTTTCCAGGTGGCCCCAGCGGATGGCTTCTCTGACCTCGCCATGCAGGTGATGACATCCCCTTCAAAGAACTACATTCTCTCTGTGATCAGTGGGAGCATCTGCATACTGTTCCTGATTGGCCTGATGTGTGGACGTATCACCAAACGAGTGACACGAGAGCTCAAGGACAGGTAGAGCCACCTTGAGCACCAGAGGAACTACCTGTCCAGTGCCCAGTTTGTACAGCCCTCCTGTATAGCGTACCCACTCACCTCGTCCTTCTGCGAGGTGACACCAACACCCATGTTAGAGCAGCAGCAGGTATCCACCGCATTGTCCCGTCTCAGACTTCACCCATGTCCACGGTATCCTCCTCCTCGACCATTTGTGCAGCAGCTGGCCGCTTTGGGTATTGCCTTTGTTGGCAAACCCGGGTTTACCTGCCCATAGACAAGTCTCTCATACCGATGGAACTACCAGTACTTCCAGAACCAACTCACCTGACCTGCAACTCAAATGATTTTTTTTTTAAAAACACCAAAAAAAAAAAAAAAAAGAAATTTTTAAAGAAAAAAATGTATATAGTAACACATCTCCTCCAGGCTTGATTTGAGCAATGGGGTTATTTCTTCTGTGTGACAGTGTAAAATGAAGGCAGGACTTTAGAGGGGAAACACACCACCCAATATGCTATAACTGGGATGTCTTGCTTACTTCTCAGCAGCACCTTTGGCCCACGTCAGGGCCATGGACTTCACCGAGTAGTGGGAAACGACTAACCAGCCCGCTTTGGGTCTTGTTTTCTTCTGCTGAAACAGTGATGCCTTCCAGTTCCTACCCTAGTAGAGCCACTGCTGGTCAGGACCCCACAGCCGTGGGTGTTTGTGTGATCTCCTCAGCTCAGTGGAGTAGAGTATGAGCTTCCCTAGGCCGAGGGCAGGTGGGTTGGAGAGGGGATCAGAAGTGTGTGCAGCTGATCAGTCCACTGATCTGCACGGAGAGGCTGGACCCTGAGGCCCAAGGCAGAGCGCCCCAGTGACCTTCCTCCTCCAGGGCAGTGCAGGACTCAAGCCGCGTTCGGATTGATCCTGCTGGGGTGGCAGTTCCTCCAGAAGCCCTCCGCTTCACCGGGAGGCCGTGACTCTGGGGGCCGGGGCTCAGGGCAGGAAGGAGGAGTGGGGGATTGTTTGACTTTGCTTTACTTCCCAGGTGAGACAATGGCTTATAAAGACTTAGCCTGGTCTCAGGGTGTGACTGGCAGTCCAACCTGACCTTTCTGCAGGTTCAAGGCCACCTTCCCAGACAAGCTCCTTTAGGCCTCTGCGTGGAGAGGGTGTGGAAAATTACTACATTAAAAGATGGAGGCGTTCCTCCGTTTTTTCTTTCTGTCCGTTTGCTGCATACACCCACTACAGTCGGCACTGGCTCAATGTGCTTCGATGATTCATCAGTGTTTCCTGAATCTGAGCTTTATGGAAGCAATATTCCTGACCATCCCTCGTCCCTCCAGTGTAGAGATGACAGGCTTGGAGTATAAAGAGGGAGGAGTGCAGGCATCACAGTTCAACCTGGTGCACCTGGACTTGAGCTTGGGGCATGGAATCCAGTGGCTGCACAAGAGGGCGGCGTGTACAATAGAAGATATATTTATATAATATATATTTTATTAACCTGTTAGACTCCACAAAGTATTATAAATCACGTGCCTAAAACTGTCCACGTAGACCATGCTCCATCCCTTGCCCTGCGCCTCTTTGCCGCTGTGCACACGTGCTGAGGGACCTCCCCACATCTGTCTTCCCTGGAATGTGTTCAGTACAAAGTGGGTCAGTTTGTGGCTCGGTTGATCCAAATGACTCCTTGTCTAACCTGACTGACATATATTTGAATACTGTGGTTTTCTTCTTTTTCTTTCTTTTTCCTTTTTACTACCCTTCCTGGAGGCAGTGGGTTCTAGAAGCTGCATATCCCCCCTGCCTAGGGTACTCCAAGTCATGAAGGGGAGCTTCCAAGCTGCTTGGTCCCCCAAGTCCTGCTCTTAGGGTCTTCCTGATTCTTAGCAACTGTCCTGGGGTTCTTCAGCCTCATAAAACTTGAAACTCTTGGAGTCCGAGCAGCGCCCCCTCCTACCACCACTTTTGGACTGAACTGAGCTGATCTAGATAGTCCACCTCCAGGGGCTCCCCCCTGGGTGGTGGGGTCTGGGATCGAGGACCGGGGATATATCTGTACACAGGCCCCCACTGACGTGTCTGATGTGGTTTACAGGATAGAATGACTGTTCCCTGTTTGATGAGCGTGGGAGTACCATTCTCCATCTCTGCAGTCTCCCTCCCAGTGTATGTAAAACATCTCCATAGTTTAATGTGTCTAGATACTTTTGTTCTTTCTGAACTGAGAGATGATCTCAGTTGTCTGCAGCAGATCTGGAAGTTTGAAAAGGAGTTTGATTCTTGAAACATTTGTCATCTTTAGGAATGATCCGGACAGATAGAAGGGATAACTCGGCCGGTATCTTTGATTGCTCGTTGTCAGAAAACATTTCACCATCCGACTTGGAATAGTTTCAGTGACTGGTCTTTAGAATAGTTTCATATGACTGAGCAGTTTCCTGCATCCAAGGGGCCCAGCACCATCTGAAACTACAGCCCAGCTATATCCATTTCTGTACCTCATTGGTGTAACAAAACAGGTTCTGGGACACCTCTGGTTACTGGGCTCATAGGTCACTCTTGGGTAAATCGGCTAGTCAAGAATTAGTCAAGAAGAAACCATGGCCCTAGTGGAGCTGATGACAGACCTGTGTCCTTTTTCTCTTCTGATGTCTAGCCCATGAACAATAACATAAGCAGCAGGTAGGGTTTTTGTCCAAGGCCAAGTTTCCAAGCACTTGCTGAAGATTACAGTAGCCAGAGAACTCATCAGGCCTTGTCAGCTCACACCAGTGTCTCAGAGACTCAGACTTGGTGTCTCTACAACACCCCAGAGGTGCCAGGAGGTCAGTCTCTGGGCTGGAGGCCCTGCAGTGCAGGAGATCAGAAATCTGAGCAGAACGTCAAGAACAAGGCTGTCTTCTCCCTGCATCGGAGTTTCTCACACAGAAGGGTGGCTGTGGGAGTGAGACCTTGACCCTGGTGCATCCCTGGCCTTTCTCTGCTATTGTTGCTGTCCCAAGAGAAGTCTGCTAGCAAGATGCTCTGAGGTGGGAGCCATCGCTCGGGCTTGGGTTCACTCCAGCAGGAAAGCCTTCCTTCTTAGCGTTCCCTAAAATTCTGGTACCACTACCAGGCCCAGTGCTATGGATCCCATCAGCTTGTTCTGAGCCAGTGCATCCTTAGAAGCGAGGGGAATTCTAATACTGAGTGAGCAGGTGTTGACTTGTATTCATTGCAGGCCTTTAACTGTCTCACATCCTGCACGTATTCTTCTTGGGGACACTGGGAAGGAGGGAGATTCTGCTTTCCTAGGTGTGACAGGAAATTACCATCAGATTTCATTTCTTCCTGTTTCCTGAGGTCAAGTAACAAGAGAAGCCAGTAGTAAAGAGTCGTAGGATCGTTTACGTTTTATCAGACAGAGTGCTGACCTCCCTCCACCTTCCCAAAGGAAGATTCACTCTCCTATATGAGCCTGACTTCTGTGCCACCTCCAGGCTTGTAGTACCACTTCTATCCTAAAGAACCCCACTAGTGTGAGTCACCCAGAGAGGGGTAGGTTGCTTTGTGGGACCTCCTTACCTGGTCTCAAGTTCCTCTGAGAAAAGGCCTCCCCATCCCATTTCTTCCCCTCCCCCACCAAAAAGTAAACGTTTTCTGCATATAACTTACTCCAAGCAAGTAGATACAGAGAAGGAACCTGGAGTAGGGACCCTTAGAAGCCAGCCAACACAGCCTGACACATTCAAACTAAATTTGGGCCGTAGAACAAAAAGAAGAATATGGCTTTTTGGATCATGTGCATTTTGGTATGTTTACTTACATTTCTGATTCTTAGGAAATTTGAAAAACCTCGAAGACTCCTTTTATTTATTCTCACCATTTGGACAGCACCTAAGTAATTTTATAAAATGCAGCATTCCAGTGCCCTGAGTTTCCCCCAGGCCTTTAGGGATACTCCACTCCTAAGTCCCCTCTTCCGCACTGGTCTTCAATTCCCAAAGGGCCTGGGGCCAGAGCTGATGTTCTGGTCTCCGTCTCTCTCTCACGTGTCTTGGTTGGTCATCTCTCCCACTACACTCCTCTTGGTCCTCCTCTCCCGTAGGACCAGGGTCACATGTCAGGGCAATCAAATTTGAAGCCGAATCCCCCTTCCTGCCCAGACCCCAGACAAAAGATCAGTCATTAGCAAACCAAGACTGACTCTTCAGAGTGACAGGTTCATCCAGGCCATCTAGTGAGATCACTGTGGAGACCCAGGGACTGTTTGTCATCTGGAGCACAAAGGTGGGACTGTCTGCTCGGGCTGGTAGTGACAGGATCCTGATGGTGGCTTCCTCTCCTTCTCCCTTCCCAAGAGCTGCCACAACGCACAGGTAGGGGTGTTGGCATACATGCAGTGGAGGAATCTCCTTGGGCAAGGAGAAAATTCAGATAGTGCCTCTATATTCTGTTTCGCCTTCCCCCCAACGTAGAATTGACAGCTGGACCCCAGAGCCCAGCAGGCCCTGTACCACACACGCTAGATGGTTTGAACAGGTCCCCTGTCAGACTGAGGGGCACTAGAGTGAGTGACCGACGGGAGGGGCTGGCAGCCCGAGGCTTCCTGAGCGGCTTCTCCCAACACCATGTTCCCAGGTCAATCGAAGCAGGAAAACAGACTGTACAGCAAATGCTGTGTGAGATCTTAGGCCTTTAACTTTTTTTTTTAAGAAGGAAAAAAAGAAAAGTAAAACTAACAAGCCTCTTTTGTAAATGGTTTTCCTTTCTATGTATAAAATCCTGGAAGTTTCTTGTTTTTACATGTTCATGCTGTGTAATTTTGAGATGTTACTGAGATTCTGAACATAATGTGCATTTTTTTCTGTACAGATGAAATGGGAGAATTTAATAAAGAGTTTGCAGGTTTTTACTTGTTAAATTTTCTCTGTGGTGACTGGGAGGACTCTCCTCCAGCCACATGCTCTGCTGGAAGAAGTCTCCGGAGCTGTGAGTACTGACTGTAAGCTTGCCACTGACGCTCAGGAACTTACTGTTAGAATGTCCGTGTTCTTGGCTAATTAGGTCAAACAGAGTAGGACCATAGGCCTTTACAGGAGAGCTGGAAGCCAGATCTGGGGTTTTCTGACTCTCAAGCTCATGTGTCCAGACTTGTTCATTCTACTGATGTGTTTAAGCCATGTGATGAGGCTCCTTCCTGGAGGGGACACATACCTGGAACTTCTCCTTACAGATGTGACACATGGATGGCACCTGGTCTCTGATGGCCTCCTTCCCATTCAGGCCCAGAACTAGGCCACATTTATATTCTGAGCCCTGCTATGTCTGCGTTTAGTCAGTGCTTGCCTCCCCCTTCCAGCAACCCACCCCTGAGGTCAGTGACCTCATGACACCCTTCCCGAACCTTGTCTTCTACCTCCTCTACTCTCAGCAAAGCCAATGTGCATCCGGCTGTTAAAAAGTAACAGCTTAAGGAACTGCATAGTAGCAAGGATTTCTTCAAGTAGTAATGGCTGTACTAATATTCAAGTAATGAAATGGGATGTTCAGTGAGAAAGGAGGGATAACCTGGAACCCAGGGTTTCTTCTCAGAACTCCTCAAATCCATTTTCAGCAACTGTCACTTAGGAGATAGTAGGCCTATGTGTACAGTGGACATGGGAGAAGGTGAAGAGTAGAAGAAGAAAGGAGGGAGCGGTTGAGGGGCATTTTGAGTCCCAATGTGAATATTCCTTTATCTAGGAGGCTCAGGGCAGCCGTCAGCCCTGAATGCATGCCCTGGAGAGGCTACCCTGCTTTGGTGTAAGTGTAGGACATGAGCTGTGGGTTCAGGCTCCTCGTCACCTGTATCTCTACAAGGGAGAAGTGGCCCCCCGGCCAAGCTGCCCTCAGCCCCCCGAGGGGACACCGCAGCAGTGAATGGCTCACCTGTTGCCTGGCTGACACCTTAGCAGTCTCTGAATGAATTGCCCCACTCCCAAATTCTGTGTGTGATTTTTCTGGTAAAAGATCCTTGGCCAACTTCAATCCTCAGAGGCGTTTGGCCTCTGTTTTCCAAAGGGACTAAGAACAAAAGAGTTTTAGCCGAAAAGGGGAGAAGCTTAGACTGTCCAAGTCTCTCACTTAGATGAAAAAGTGAGGTGCAGGAACTTCCCTGATGGTGCAGTGGTTAAGAATCTGCCTGCCAATGCAGGGAACTACGGGTTCGAGCCCTGGTCCAGGAAGATCCCACATGCCGCGGAGCAACTAAGCCCGTGCACCACAACTACTGGGCCTGTGCCCTAGAGCCCATGAGCCACAACTACTGAGCTCATGTGCTGCAACTACTGAAGCCCATGGTCCTAGAGCCCATACTCCGCAACAAGAGAAGCCACCGCAATGAGAGAAGCCTGTGCACCACAACGAAGAGTAGCCCCAGCTCACCGCAACTAGAGAAAACCTGCGTGCAGCAATGAAGACCCAACGCAGCCAAAAATAAAAAAAAAAAAGGGCTTCCCTGGTGGCTCAGTGGTTGAGAGTCTGCCTGCCGATGCAGGGGACACGGGTTTGTACCCCTGTCCGGGAAGATCCCACATGCCGCAGAGCGGCTGGACCCATGAGCCATGGCCGCTGAGCCTGCGCGTCCAGAGCCTGTGCTCCACAGCGGGAGAGGAGGCCACAACAGTGAGAGGCCCGCGTACCGCAAAAAAAAAAAAGAAAGAAGAAAAAGTGAGGTGCAGAGGCGGGGAGGGACTTGTTTTCACATACAGCTGATTAGCTGCAAAACGAGAGTGTTTGCCCTTGCCATATGCTTTTTCTCTGACTAGCCAGATTGGCTTTGGGACCTGTGTGACCAAACTGAAACTCCAGCCCTCATCCAGCTCTGGGCAGAGGCTACTGACCTGACCCCAGAGCCTGCAGACCCTGGACAAGGCCTCCCTTGGGAGCTCTTGACCTTGGTCCTGGGTTCCCACCTCCCCTGCTAAAAACAATAACCCTCAGCACAGCAGTGTCTTCTCAAATTACTTGTTATCTACAGAGAGAAAATAGTAATTTACAGTGGAGAAAACAGCTAAACCATGTGATCCACGTTAACATCAAGAGGGGCAGAATGAACAGACATCATGTGCCTCCTGATATAATGTACTGAGGACGCAACATCCTTTCGTCTCCCTGTCAAAAGAGCAGAACCTGAATCCAATCATAATGAAACATCGGACAAACCCAAACTGAGCAACATTCTACAAAATAACTGCCCTGCACTCAACACTTATCAATCATGAAAGATAACAACTAAGGAATTGTTCCAGATTAAAGGTGGCTGAAGAAGGACATAATAACTAAATTCAGTGTGTGATCTGGACCAGAAAAAAAATGTTTTGTTACCTAACACACATCTGAGGTAACCTTTTCAGAGAATTGGGTCACTTGGTTTTTAAGGCTGCCTCTCCACTACGGAGACCAGGGGGCCAACAGCAGTTCTTACTTTGTAATAATTTGATGCAACCAATAAAGAAGCCTTGAACATGAAAAAAAAAAACTTTTTTTGACCATTGTATTGTGTTACACTAAGACTGATGGCTGACTTCGAATCAGAAATGATGGAAGTCAGAAGACAGTGAAAAGACATATAAGTCCTGGGGTGATAAAAAATGCCAATGTAGAATTTTTTTTACCTAATGAACATAACCCTTAAAATAAAGATGTTCTCAGATAAAAGCTTAGAGAATTTGTCACTGTGAGACTTGCACAAAAGGAATCCGAAAGGAAAATCTTCAAGCAGAAGAGAATGATCCTAGATGGAAACACGGAAATGCATGAAGGAGGAGCACTAGAAAAGGTAAATATGTGCTTAAATATTAGCAAAAAGTTAAAATATATATGAATTTTAGTGAAATTTAAGATTAAATTTTAATTTTTTTTTGATATGTAAGGAGTGGATTTATTTAGAGAGAAACACACTCCATAGACAGAGTGTGGTCCATCTCAGAAGGTGAGAAAGGCCTAAATTTTTTAAATTAAAAAATATATAAATATTGTACAAAGCAATAGAAATGTCTTTAACATATATGTTGACTTAAAATGTCTTAAAAAAAAAAAACACAGGGGTTCCCTGGTGGTGCAGTGGTTGAGAGTCCGCCTGCCGTTGCAGGGGACACGGGTTCGTGCCCCGGTCCGGGAGGATCCCATATGCCATCGGAAAAAAAAAAAAAAAAACCCACAAACGTTGGTAGGAGGCAAGTGAAGTTGAAGTGCTCTAAAGTTCTAACCTTACTGGAGAAGTGATCAAAGTAATGTATTAGACTATTAAGTCAAATGCTTTGGTGTGGTGGGGGTGTAAATTAGGAGTTTGGGGTTAAAATATACACACTATATAGAATAACCAACAAGAACCTATTGTATAGCACATGGAAGTATACTCAATATCTTGAAATAACCTATAATGGAGAAGAATCACATATATCATGGAAATTGAAATGCAGACCACAGTGAGATCAGCTGCACACACACCTGAATGGTTAAAATGAAAAGACAGCATGTTTCGTTTTGGCAAAGATGTGAAACCACTGGAATCCTCGTACAAATGTATTTTATCTGTTTTTGTTCATATTCCAAAATCAGAAGGTAATATTTGAAACCATTAATAGTAGCAGAGTGTGGGTTTACGATTATGGGAGGTCTTTTAACTTTTAATATTTCTCCTCTTGTTTTAATTGTATTTTTCATGCTTTAATCAGACAAAAATGTTCAAGTTTCACATTTTGAAAAGAACAAGCCCCTTCCGCACCACACACGAACACCAAGGCCCGGGACCTAAGGACATCTCACCTTCATCTCTCCCGGCCTTCCAGCCACGCTCATCCCTGATGCCGCTGGCTCAGAACCTCGTCGGTCCTCCCCACCCTCCTCTCCCCACCCCCTCCGTCACCCCTCCAGGGCCCTCCGTCTTAGTCCTTGGCCTCTCTCTCCCTCACCCTCTCTCCCATCAGGGTCAGTGTCCGTCTTTGCTGAGGGCGACTCAGTTTCCCCCGTCTCAGTTCCCGAAGGAGAACGAGGAACAGACCCCGCCCCCTGCCCCTTCGTAGCCAGGCTCCACCAGCACGTGCCCTCTGTCTCTGGTCCTGTAGGTTCCTCTCCCACCCAGCCTCCCTCCACCGAAGCCTGCGGAGCCCAGGTCTGCTTCACCTGCCGCCTGGGTGGCGCCCAGCCTCCCTGCTGCTCCCGCTGCCCCCTCTCCTGCTCCAGCCCATCCTCCACCAGAACTCCACCACGTGCGCCAGGCCCACCCGCCCAGACCTGCAGTGGCTCCTGTGCCTGCTGGCCACCGCCCCTCCCCAGGTCGGCTCCCCAACCTGCTAGCTGTGTGACTGGATAACCCCGTCTCACCTATGCAGTGGGGGGTGTAGAACCTACATCACAGACTTGTCAGAAAGGTTAAAGGAGAGAACGTCTAGTGCGAGGTGGCTGTCTAATCAGTGTGGCCCACTTCTGCCATTTCTGTTAAGCTTCAGTGGACAGCATTGCAACAAGGTGTCCCCCACTGCCCCCCCCGGAGTACTGCCTCTCTGTGCCTGGTGCTGTTCCTCCACCCTTCAACTGCCCTTCCAGGCCTCCCCCAGCCCGTCCATCCAGGTCCAGCCCTGGTAACCTCTCCCCTGCCTGCTGCGCTCCCATCCCTCAGGCCTGTGTTCTTCATGGTGGGTGGCAGTGAGGGGCCCACAGGGTTGTGCACCAGGATTCTGCCCTCCAGCCCATGGCCTCTGATACCCTCCCCAACCTAGGAGGCCCCTTCTTTATTGGCTCCTAAACCAGGATTTGTCTCTTGGGCAACCCCCTGACCCACCCACCCCCCATTAAAAAGGAGAAAGAGGCTAAGGATCTGGGGGTGGGGGGCTAGGAAACAAGGACCTCGCCTGAGGCAGAGAAGAGCAGCGGAAGCCCCAGGGTCCAGCCAAGCCGGGAGACTGTGGCTCCTCTCAGAAGCTTTCCTTGGGTTACCATCTCCATATCTGCCCCGGGACAGAAGGCGCAGCGCTTCTCGAACTGAGCCCTCCTTGTCGGGGGCTTGGTATCTTCTTCCTCCCTAGGTAGGGAGGGTAGGGGACAGACACAGGTGCCTCTCAGTTCAGCAGCCATGCCCCAGCCTCTGCCCACAGAGCCGCCTCCTCACTGCCTCTCCGTGTCGCTCTCTAAAGGGCGCCTCTGCTTCCTGATGGGTCCGAAGAAGTGGGCAGCACTTTCTCTTACAGCTCAGTGGTAGAAGCCCCAAGGTTCGGTCATCAGAGACCTGAGACACCCTTTCCTCCCAGGGACCAAGACCTCATGGTTCTGTGATAACAAGATCATCATCATAGAAGATAATTGGCCACCTCATCTCCCCCTTGGGTTGGGTTGTTGGGAGGACTCAAGGACAGTGCCTTGCCTGTTGGAAATACTTGGTGAACGAGGTAGGTTTGTGTTTTCCAAGATGGCCACCACAGCCTATCACCTCCCATGTGCCTTCTTTCTTTTTTTTTTCTTTTCTTTTAATTTTTATTGGAGTATGCTTGATGTACAATGTTGTATTAGTTTCAGGTGTACAGCAAAGTGAATCAGTTATACATACATCCGCTCTTTTTTTAGATTCTTCTCCCATATAGGCCATTACAGAGTATTGAATAGAGTTCCCTGTGCTATACAGTAGGTCCTTATTAGTTATCTATTTTATATATAGTAGTACGTGTATGTCAATCCCAATCTCCCAATTTATCCCTCCCCCCTTAACCCCTGGTAGCCATAAGTTTGTTTTCTACGTCTGTGACTCTATTTCTGTTTTGAAAATAAGTTCATTTGCACCCTTTTTTTTAGACTCCACACATAAGCAATATCACATGATATTTGTCTTTCTGTGTCTGACTTACTTCACTCAGTATGAAAATCTCTAGGTCTATCCATGTTGCAGCAAATGGCATTATTTTGTTCTTTTTTGTGGCTGAGTAATATGCCATTGTATATACGTACCACAGCTTCTTTATCCATTCCTCTGTTGTTGGATATTTAGGTTGTTTCCATGTCTTGGCTATTGTAAATAGTGCTGCAATGAACACTGAGGGCATTTATCTTTTCAAATTATAGTTTTCTCTGTGTATATGCCTAGGAGTGGGATTGCTGGGTCATATTGTAGCTCTATTTTTAGTTTTTTTTAGGAACCTCCATACTGTTCTCCATAGTGACTGTACCAATTTACATTCCCACCAGCAGTATAGGAGGGTTCCCTTTTCTCCACACCCTCTCCAGCATTTATTGTTTGTAGATTTTTTGACGATGGCCATTCTGACCGGTGTGAGGTGATACCTCATCGTAGTTTTGATTTGCAGTTCTCTAGTAATTAGTGATGCTGAGCCTCTCTTCACGTGCTTTTCGGCCATCTGTGTGTCTTCTTTGGAGAAATGTCTATTTAGATCTTCCACCCATTTTTTGCTTGGGTTGTTTGTTTTTTGATATTGAGCTGCATGAGCTGCACATGCCCTTCTTTCTTTTTCCAACCTAATATTTTTTATTTTTAAAATTGGCCCACGGTAAACTGCGCATATCTAAAGTGTACAATTTGGTACAATCTAACATGTATACACCTGTGAAACCGTCACCACTATCAGGGTACTGAGCATATCCATCAACCCTAAGTTTTCTCATGCCCCTTTGTCATCCCTCCCTCTACCCCACCCCTAGCATCTCCATGCGACCACTGGTGTGCTTTCTTGTCACTACAGGTTAATTGCATTTGCATTTTCTAGACTTTTATATAAATTGAATAATACTGTGCATACACTTTTTTTGTCTGGCTTCTTCCACTCAGCATAATAATTTTGAGAGCCACCCATGTTGTTGCATGGATCAACAGTGAATTCATTTTTTTTAATTCAAAAATTTTTTTTAATTAAAATTTTTTTTTTTATTTTTTGGCTGCATTTAGTCTTCATTGCTGTGCTCGGGCTTTCTGTGGTTGCAGCGAGTGGGGGCTACCCTTCCTTGCAGTGAGTGGGCTTCTCACCGTGGTGGCTTCTCTTGTTGCGACTCTAGGCACACGGGCTTCAGTAGTTGTGGCACATGGGCTCAGTAGTTGTGGCACACGGGCTTAGTTGCTCTGTGGCATGTGGGATCTTCCCGGACCAGGGATCGAACCCGTGCCCCTGCACTGGCAGGTGGATTCTTAACCACCACGCCACCAGGGAAGTCCGACAGTGAATTCATTTTTATTGCTGAATTGTATTTCTCTGTATAGCTATATCATAATTTACTTATCCATTCGCCTATTGATGGACATTTGGGTTGTTTCTCATTTTCGTTTACTTCAGATAAAGCTGCTATGAACATTCATGTGTAAATCTTTGTACGGACGTCCGCTTTCATTGCTCTCAGGTAAATAGCTTGGAATTGCGTGGCTGGGTCATATGGTAAGTGTATGTTTAACTTCCAAAGAAACTGCCAAGGATTTTCCAAAGCAGTTGTACGAGAGCATCCTTGACAACCCTGGGTATGGCAGGTCATTTTTATTTAAACATTCTACTAGGTGTGTAGTGGTATCTCATTGTAGTTTTAATTTGCATTCCCCAATGACTAATGATGTTATCTGGGGTCACCAAGCTGGGAAGAAGCCGAGCATCAGCAGGGAGAAGCCCACATGTAGGTGTGCTGCTGACGACCAGCCTCAGCTTGCAAGTGAGCAAACCCTCAGATGATCCCAGCTTCCAGCCTTCCAGCCACCCCTGCTGGTGCCACATGGGGCAGAAACAAGCTGACCCCACTAAGCCCTGCCCCAGCTGCAGATTCGTTGGCAAAGTAGATGATGGGTGTCATAAGCCTCTCTGTTTGGGGTGGCGTATGCAGCGGTGGCTAACTGAAACAGTGAGTCTGATAGCTGTGATGTGTTATTACTACTGACCTAGTTCTTTCCCTCCACATGTGGTTTATATTTGTCTTCTCAATAAACCCTCAGTTCCTAGCAGACAGACATCGTTTCTTTCATTTCTGGAATGCCAGCCCCAGAACCTTGCTCCTGACTGTCCTGCCCCCTTCTCCCTGCGACTCCCTCCTCCAGTCCTACCACATTCTCTCGTCTGTTACATCAGCTCCCTCTGACCCTTTGCCTTCTCTTAGCCACCTCCCCAGGGGACAGAGTAGAGTGTTGAAGAGCTTAGGCTCTCCTGTTGGACTGCCTGGATTTGAATCCTGTCTCTGCTCCTTCTTTTCTAAGCTGTAAGAAATTGACCAAATTCTTTAACCTCTCTGAGCCTCAATTTTACCTTCTATAAAATGAAAACAGTAGCACCTACCGCAGAGGGTGGTGATGAGGCTTCAATGAGATGATGCATGTAAAGAACTTAGACTTCGCCTGGTGCCACTACTGTTATTTTCACTATGGTGTTGTCTGATGCCTGTATGGATATAAAAACACCCTCTCTCATTCTCTCTCAGGGAGCTTGTCTGCCCAGCTCCTGATGGAAAGGTGTCTGAGTGGGAAGAGCTAACATCTGTTGTCCTAGGAGAGTTACAAACATGAAATAACTTGCATTCTTTTTTCTTTTTTATAAATTTATTTATTTATTTTTGGCTGTATTGGGTCTTTGTTGCTGCGTGCAGGCTTTCTTTAGCTGCGGCGAGCGGGGGCTACTCTGTTGCAGTGTGTGGGCTTCAGTAGTTATGGCACGCGGGCTCAGTAATTGTGGCTTACGGGCTCTAGAGCACAGGCTCAGTAGTTGTGGTGCACGGGCTTAGTTGCTTCTCAGCATGTGGGATCTTCCTGGACCAGGGCTTGAGCCTATGTCCCCTGCATTGGCAGGCGGATTCTTAACCACTGAACCACGAGGGAAGTCCCTCACTTGCGTTTTTAAATCCTGGCTTCTCTCCTTACAGGTCTTATATTTCCAGGCAAAATATTCCCTCCTTCTGAGCCTACTTCCCGCACCCAGAACAGGGGTAATGCTGTCTGCCAAACAGGGGTGAATGCAGGGACGTTACAATGCACTGTCCTGACACAAAGTGAGCCCCTGATGAGTAGTAGCTTTTAACACGAATAACATTCACTCTGTAATGCGGCAGGTAATAGTTACTGAGGAAAGAGAACAAGGATGGGGGAAGATTTTTCAATGGATATTGTTTGGAGCTTTAAAATATTTATATTATCTATGTTGTTTTAAAATTAAATATAAATTTTAAGAAATGAATAAAATTGATAAATTCAGATTACGAACAAATAAAATTTAAAATATACTATGTTCCAGATAACTACTTTTGCCCTATTTTATAGATGGAGAAACTGAGTCTCAGAGTGGAATAACTTGCCCAGGATCCAGCAGCCAGCCAGAGCCGGAGCCGGGATTAGAACCCAGGTCTGCCTGACTCCAGTGCCCGGGGCCTTTCCCTGCGCTTGGTCTCTGGTTTCTGGGTAAGCACCATGGGGTGGTCAGGCGGCCTAATGGATGGGAGTAGCTTCCTGAAATCAGCTTCCCAGTGAGAAGCTGGTCCATCCCCATGCCTCCTTAGACTCGTGAAGACGGGGTGTCTCCTCTGGAAATCTTCCGGCTGGGTGTCGGGGCCTCCTGACCCTCCCACATTTGCTCCAGCGGGCAGGTCCCCACATCTCAGATGGCAGCTGTGTCTAGGACTGAGCAGGTTCCTTCAGAGGCGCAGACCCCTCACTCCCAGTTCCGCTAACTCATGGTCTCACGTGGGGAGCGGTCCCATTCCCATGGGGTGGGGGGCAGTTTGGGAGGGCTTTGGTACCTCCATAATTCCCATCAACTCCTTCTGGCAAAATAATGAAACAGTTTCAAGGCAAGTCCTTAAATCCCTTCTCGATGCCCCTCATTAATTATTATGCAGACATTCCATAGGTGACCAGTGGCTGCTCTCAGACTGCTTCCTGACTGTGGCTGTGCCACAGGCTTCCTCCTTCTGGCCCAACAGAAATTCAGCCCAAATGTTACAGGGAGCAACGAAAGTCTAGAAAAGTACACAGCTGTGGGGCAGGGGAGGGCCGGTGTCACGGGGCCTGGCCCCATCATTTTGCACTTGAGGAACGTGGGTGGGGAGTGGGGCACTGACACATGTCGAGTCAGCCGTGGCACGGGCTCTCCAGGCCTTCTGAGTGCCCACCGATGCCCTTCTCCCTAAAGATCTTCCTGAGCACTGGCCCTTTGCAGGGAGTTAGAGGACAAACAACAAACAAAACAAAATCATTGCCTTTGAGCACTTATGAATGTCCCTGCTGGACAGGAGAAGATAGATTGAGGGGCGGAGCCCTGGATTCATGTCAAAACAATCAGGGAACCAAAGGCCATCCGGTAACAAAGTCCTGCAGCTCTCACAGAGTACCATGGTCGCAGGCTCTGCAGATGTATCCTGGGCACCTGCCCCGCAAAAGACCACACCTGATATCCACAGAACACAATTCACCGGCTCCCCTGGGGGCAGAGACTAGCATCCAATGTGCTTTTAAAACAGCTTTATTGAGATTTAACTCACATACCATTCAATTAACCCATTTTAGGTGTAGAAGTCAATGGTATTTAGTACATTCACAGTGTTGTGTAACTATCGCCACAATAAATTTTAGAACATTTACATCACCCCAAAAAGAAACCCCATACCTGTCAGCAGTCACCCCTATTTCTCCCCAGCTTCGCATCCCAGCCTGTCGCAGCCATAAATCTACTTTCTGTCTTTATAGATTTGCCTATTCTGGCCATTGTCTACAAATGGAATCATATAATATGTGGCCTTTCTGTCTGGCTTCTGTCACTTAGCTTAATGTTTTCAAAGTTCATCCATGTTGCAGCTGTACACACACTTCATTCTTTTTTTTTTTTTTTTTTTTTTTTTTTTTTCTTTTGCGGTACGCGGGCCTCTCACTGTTGTGGCCTCTCCCGTTGCGGGCTCAGCGGCCATGGCTCACGGGCCCAGCCGCTCCACGGCACGTGGGATCTTCCCGGACCGGGGCACGAACCCGTGTCCCCTGCATCGGCAGGCGGACTCTCAACCACTGCGCCACCAGGGAAGACCCCCATTCTTTTTATTGTTGGATAATATTCCATTGTATGGATATACTCTATTTTATTTATCCACTCATCTGTGGATGGGCATCTCGGCTGTTTCCACTTTTTGGCTATTCTGAATAATGCCACTATGAACATTCATGTGCAAATTTTTGGCACCGAATTTTCAAAACATATTTACAGCAGCCCAGTTATCTAATAGGAACCACTGCCTCAGTTGCTGTTCCTTTAAGGGAAAGTGGCAAATCCCATCCAGAAGCAGCCTGACGTGAGGGGCCCCTCTAGGTGCTCCTCTAAGCAGCGAAGAGAGTGCTGGGAAGGGGGCAGCTGAGGGCTAACAGTGGCGAATTTTCTATAGCTCTCACTCTGCCATGGAGAAAAAGGAAAACTAAAAATAGTTTGTAGGTGGATCCCAATGTTGGTTTGAACTTCAAAGAGCCTCCATCAATAATTGTCTCCTAGTTGCACAGTCAAGGTGTCGAAATGGTTGGGCCTCTCTTATTAGCTGCTTCCTAGAGAGTATTCAGCTATCCTTTTTTTAATTCAGTGTGTTTCACTCAACTCTAGTTGCAACTTGAGGAAAGAAAACACATGTGAAGTCTCCTAACAGAAGAACAAATCACTGAGCAGAAATCAGCCAGCAGGCAGATGTCTTGGGGTTCATAGGATGAAGAGGCAACTCGAGAATCTGCTGGGCATTGGTGAGCAGGTGGAGTGAGGGAGGGAAAGAGTTCTGGGGATGTTTGATTCTTCCTCAAAGGTTGGGTATTGTCATTCAGCCATTCCTGGTAAGAGACGCCGCCGGAAAGAGCTAAGGAAAGAATCCCCCTCTAATTCTGACGTAGGAGCTTCTCAGGTGGGGCACCCAGTTATCTGGTGAAGGCAGGCGTCTTCAAAGTGGAAGCAAAACAAGTTTTGCTCAGTTAAACACCATTAACATAACTCTGCAAGTGTCCCAGCGGGTTCACAGGAACAGCCCTGAAATGGCTCAGTTACACTTTTGAAGGGAAAAGATTCTGAGAAGTGACCAACATTAGTTGTGAACAAGCACCACACAGGCCCCCGGAAAAGCTGGAAAGCACAGAGGCCAAGTCAGCCAAGATCACCGGAGGCCAGGGTAGAGCTGCTCACAGGTCATCCACACCCATGCATCCCTGGGCCTGGAAAGAGCTCACTCAGCTCAGACAAGCCCACTGGATTCCCAGGCTGCCTCCTGAGTGAGTGAGTCTCCACCAAGCCCAAGTAGCTCGTAAACAAGTCATAATGAGCACAAAGCATCAGCCGCAGGGGCACCTGGGGACTCCCGCCCAGCTCCCGCCACAGGCGTCAGGCTCACAGGCCTGGGCACAGGTCTCTGCTCTTCAGCTGCGTGTCACCAGCCTCCGTGGTCATTCAGTTTGGCTCATCACCCACACCTCCCACAGTCTGGAGCCTCAGGTGCCAGGCCGTGCAGCTCACTTTGCAAGAATAATAATAAAAGTAGCTGTTGTGTAAAATTTTTCACAAATTTTGGGCCAAGTATTTTATACGCATTATTTGAGTCTGCAAAAACAAAAACCCAAACGTATCATTGCCCGTTTTACAAGCAAGTAATCGGAGGCTGTGATGATTAATTTTATGTATCAACCTGGCTAGGATATGGTGACCAGTTGTTTGGTCAAGCACCAGTCTAGATATTGTTGTAAAGGTATTTTCTGGATGTGAATAACAGTAAAATCAGTAGGCTTTCAGGAGAGCAGATTACCCTCCATAATGTGGGGGGGCCTCATCCGTTCAGTTGAAGGTCTTAAGAGAAAAGACAGAGACCCTGTGGAGGAAGAAGGAACTGGGCCTCCACACTGCCTACGAACTCAAGACCCCCAACATCAGCTGTTCCCTGGGTCTCCAGCCTGCCCGCCTGCCCTGTGCATTTCAGACCTGCCAGCCCCACAATCCCATGAGTCACTTCGAGATAAATCTCTCCCTCTCTATATATATACATCCTATTGGTTCTTTCTCTTTATATATAGTCTCTATTGGTGATTACTACAGAGGCCCAGGAAAGGTAACCACCTCCCAGGGTCATACACTAAGGAAGAGGCAGTGCTGGCCAGCTCCAAAGTTGTGCTCTTAACCAAACACACAACAACCCTTTCAGCCTGGACTCTGAGAGGCTCCAGTCAGCTGATGCCCCAGATCCAAGTGTCTGAGGGTCCCTAACTCTACAGAACATCTCATGGGAAGGACAGCTAAGGGATGGGCACACACCTCTCTTTGGGAGGCTGCACCAAAAGAGCGGCTCCTCAGTGGCTCCTGTGTCACAGGGACCACGCTGGGTTATCACCCCTCGGGGGAGATTTTATTAGTCTGACTTGGGTTTCTAACTAATCTCCACGTGGTGCCCTCCAGATGAAGGGCTGTGTGAACCAAGAACACAGCATTTCATAGGCCGCAGCACAACCTACTGCTGGTTTATATGAACAAAGAGAGTGACTGAATCACGCTGATCTGAGGCCACTCCAGCATTAGCCCCATTTTACGGACTGGCAAACAGAGGTTCTTTAAGAGCCAGCTCAAGTCCTGCCTCATCCACAAAGCTTTACACAACTACCATTTCTCCTCCAGACTTTTCAAGAGTTGGCACCCAGGGGATTCCAGATACAAGAGGACTTCGGAAAGCTCTTTAGAAGGACGGACATGTCTCTCAGCCTTGCTGATTCCAGTTCCTGTGGAGGATATGGGTTTAGATTCCCCAGGTGATTCTAATGCACCACCACTGTCTCTACCACATGTCTTAGCACTGACTTGAATAGTTCACTACTTCATAAATACTTAGATGTGAGGCCTGGTTTTCATTATCTGCAACTTGAGAACGTGCTTCTCTAGGCCTCACTTTCCTCACAGGTCAAGCAGGGATACTCTGCTCTGATTCACACAGTTGTGGTGAAGTTTCAACAAGGCAAGGCAGTTAGGGCACAGGAGCCACTTATAAAACTACTCTGTCTTACAGGGACTCTGTGAAATAGCACCCTGCACCCTGCACAGCACTGAGTCCATAGCAGGTGTTTTACTGCAAAACTGCACCATGATTTGTGGGTACAGGTTGGTGTGGTGAGCACACTGGCTGCTTCTCTCAGACAATGAGCTTGTCTTCCCACAGGTGTGAACAGGAATGGGCACAGCCCTGGTTTCCACACAGATATGGGCTCACAGGTACATGGAGGATACACCCTGTGCCAGGTGCTTACCATGGAGTCCGTGTAAGGCTGGATGTCAAGTCCAGTGACAGCGATAGTAACTTCAGGGGGAGGAATGGGGTTTCTCCCCCAGCCATGCCCCTACTGCATGGAGAGTAACATTTGTAAATGTTTGTGTCTTCATTATGTCAGTTCTCAAATTCTCTTTTACACTTCGGTAACAGGACAATGGTTTTTTTGGTTTTTGTTTTTTTTTAATATGTTGGGGATAGGAGTTTATTCATTTATTTATTTATTTTTGCTGTATTGGGTCTTTGTTTCTGTGCGAGGGCCTTCAGTTGTGGCAAGCGGGGGCCACTCTTCATCGTGGTGCACGGGCCTCTCACTATCACGGCCTCTCTTGTTGCGGAGCACAGGCTCCAGACGCGCAGGCTCAGTAGTTGTGGCTCACGGGCCTAGTTGCTCCACAGCATGTGGGATCCTCCCAGACCAGGACTCGAACCGTGTCCCCTGCATTAGCAGGCAGATTCTCAACCACTGCGCCTCCAGGGAAGCCCAGGACAATGAGTTTTTCTGCAATGTTTATTCCATCGTCTAACACAATGCCCGGCCACAAGAGGCCATCCATTAAACAAAATTTTCTTGTGTGGTGAGATGGGCTTGAATCCATAGAATGGGAACTGGTGAGTGTGGCCCCAGATGGAGCATAACCTGTGCCCATTTGATTATCATCCATTCGAAGACATATTTACTGGACAATGTGCCAAACACAGTTCCAAGTGCTGAGAACACAGTCGTGCATGAGATTTAGGCTCTGTTGTCAGAGGGCAAAGCTTGCAACTAGTGGGAAAGGCAGTCAACACTGATCTAATTTAGTGACAAGTTCTATAAAGGAAAGAAAACAGGGTGATGTGATAGTAAGCGGGGTGATGGAGTGGATGGGGGGCTTCTGAGAGGATGGAGTGAATGATTCCTCTTCCTCTGGTTCAGACTAGCAGGGAAGGTGCAAAGAGTAAGATCCAGCCCAGAGCTCAGGTCTTCTTATCCTGCCTCTGAGGTTGGGCCAGGCCAGAAGACTGGATTTCAGATCTGCACTTTGGTAAGGTAACAGGACAACCATTTTATGTGCAATGTTTATCCTTAGTGATGGTAAATACATATGCCTGGTAGCTACAGATATAGAACATTTCTCAAGCAGACACGGCAAGAGTAGTGAAACGTCTGTTCATTCATTTACAAACCTAGTGACATGAAAAGAAAATCTTCATTGAAATCCGGCTTGATAGAAACTGTGTACAATGTTAATACCGCATTCGCAGAGGGCAGAAATGCTCGGTCACCTGTGTGCCTGTCATCACCAGGGCTCGTGAGAAACATCCCATTTACTGAAGTGCCTCAGGGAATTCCCTGGCGGTCCAGAGGTTAGGACTCCGGCTTCCACTGCCGAGGGCCTGGGTTCAATCCCTGGTGGGGAACTAAGGTCCTGCAAAACATGAGGCACGGCCAAAAAAAAAAATATTATAATAATAATAACGTGCCTCAAACGCCCTCAGGACCACATGCTGATGCAACACAGGGACAGAAAAGGCTGAGCTGAGCTGGACATTTACAAATGCAAAGAGTAAGTTGTAGCCTTTACAATAATTATAGTGGCGTTTATCATACATCCCAAGCGTTGACCAGAGAGCAGAGCGTTAGCTGTGCTGTTAGAAAACCCTTCACTGAAATGAGCTGCAGTTTTGTTTTTTTTTTTTCAGTATGCGGGCCTCTCACTGTTGCGGCCTCTCCCGCTGCGGAGCGCAGGCTCCGGACGCACAGGCTCATCGACCATGGCTCACGGACCCAGCCGCTCCCAGGCATGCGGGATCCTCCCGGACCGGGGCACGAACCCGCGTCCCCTACATCGGCAGGCGGACTCTCAACCACTGCGCCACCAGGGAAGCCCTGAGCTGCAGTTTTGACCCCACACCCTCTTGTTCTGGGAAAAGAGAAGCTGTGTAGAGTGAATGGTTACCCTCAGACAGAAATTAAGGTACTTTTTCTTCCTCCTTCACGTCTCCACCCACCATGTGACACTCTGCAGTATGAGGCATTAGAATATAGCTTGGAAGAAAGAGGTCCCCCAAGCTTCAGTTCTTGGTGTGCAAAGCAAAGCCTGGCATTGTAACATTTGAAACAGGCGCTAAAAGTATCCTCCCCACCTCTTGTAATTCCTGTCCTTGAGAGAATGAAAAACGAGAAGGCAGAAGGTTTGCAAAGGATAAAACAGATGCACCTAGGGGCTTCCCTGGTGGCGCAGTGGTTGAGAGGCCGCCTGCCGATGCAGGGGACACGGGTTCGTGCTCCGGTCCAGGAAGATCCCACATGCCACGGAGCGGCTGGGCCCGTGAGTCATGGCCGCTGAGTCTGCGCGTCCGGAGCCTGCGCTCCACAACGGGAAAGGTCACAACAGTGAGAGGCCCGCATACCGCAAAAAAAAAAAAAAAATAGATGCACCTAAATATCAGGAGAAACATGGCCCATGAAGAAATGTGTAATTCTGCAAGGGCTGCATACACTCTTCTCAGAGGATTCAAGAATCACACAAGAAATAACTCTGGTCTTTAATAGAAAAAGAGAAGTCAAGATCATAAAAACACTCAATCCTCTTGAAAAATAGTGCATCAGTGGTTATGAGAGCCTACAAAGCACAAGACAACATTGACAATGAAAGGAGCCTTAGGACTTAGCATTTTAAAGTGGAGGCCAGGGGCTTCCCTGGTGGCGCAGTGGTTAAGAATGCGCCTGCCAATGCAGGGGACACGGGTTCAAGCCCTGGTCTGGGAAGATCCCACATGCCACGGAGCAACTAAGCCCGTGTGCCACAACTACTGAACCCACGTGCCACAATTACTGAAGCCCACGCACCTAGAGCCCGTGCTCTGCGACAAGAGAAGCCACTGCAATGAGAAGCCCGCGCACCGCAACGAAGAGTAGCCCCCACTCGCTGCAACTAGAGAAAAGCCCGAGCACAGCAACGAAGACCAACGCAGCCAAAATAAATAAGTAACTTTATTTAAAAATAATAATTAATAAATAAAATAAAGTGGAGGCCAGAAATGGCAATGGGGGAGGGAAGCAGGGAGAAATCTAAACAGCTTGTTCAGTACTTACTGCATGAAAACAATGTAATTAACAGGTTAAATATCACTATTCTGTCCACCATTTCCTATACACAACTAGATTTCTCCCAAATTCACATGCCTGGGAGATGGCTCATCAAAAATATTTGTGACGGGACCCCTGGTGGCACAGTGGTTGAGAACCCGCCTGCCAATACAGGGGACACGGGTTTGATCCCTGGTCTGGGAAGATCCCACATGCTGCGGAGCAACTAAGCCCATGTGCCACAACTACTGAGCCTGAGCTCTAGAGCCCGCGTGCCACAACTACTGAAATCCGTGCACCTAGAGCCTGTGCTCTGCAACAAGAGAAGCCACCGCGATGAGAAGCCCGTGCACTGCAACGAAGAGTAGCCCCCGCTCGTTGCAACTAGAGAGAAGCCCACGTGCAGCAACGAAGACCCAATGCAGCCTAAATAAATAAATTTTAAAAAATATTTTTTTAAAAATGTGACTATTTTCCCTCGAAATTGCCACATCCAGGTATCAGAAAGACTTCCCCAAGAATATACCTTATATCTGTTAGTCTATTTCCTCTTCTTTTTTGGGGCAGCTGGTGACCCTAAGCTTTAAGCCCAGAGCTAAAATATTAACGTATGTAGCTAGCATGGAGGCCCAGAATGCCTTGAACTTTCATGTAACAGAGTAGCAAAAGACAGTGTCTGTTCTCAGGAAACCAGACCTCATATGGGCTGTCCTGTGTGAGTTAACTGGCAAGTGAGAACATACAAGGCTGTGGGCTAGCGTGGTGACACAGAGGTCCCTGGAACTTTACTGCCACTCCTTAATAGCAGAAGCCCTTTCTTTCTTGTGCACTGCTGAAACCCGTCACCCAGCAGGACGCCCAGCCACAAGAGGCCATCCGTTAAACAAAATTGGCTTGTGTGGTGAGATGGGCTTGAATCCAAAGAATGGGAACTAGCGAGTTGGCCCAACACGCTGGGGAGGCTGTACCATTAGATCACTGTCCATTCAAAGAATGTGTACTTTGTGCCATGCGCTGTTCTAAGTACTGAGAACATAGCCCTGCACGAGATTTAGGTTCTGTCGTCACAGGGCAGAGCTTGCAACTAGTGGGAAAGGCAATCAACAAACACTGATCTACTTCAGTGACAAGTTCTATAAAGGAAAGAAAACAGGGCGATGTGATAGTAAGCAAGGTGACGGGGAGCTTCTCAGAGGATGTAGTGAATGATTCCTCTTCCTCTGGTCCAGACAAGCAGAGAAGGCGCAAAGAGTAAGATCCGGCCCAGAGCTGAGGTATTCTTATCTTGCCTCCGAGGTCTGGCCGGGCCAGCAGACAGGATTTCCCATCTGCTCTGCTAGCGATTCGCCCAAGAAGACCCGGGCGACTTACAAAAAACGAAGCGTCTGTCCAAGAATCTTCTTTACGCCCTGGACTAGAGTGTCTTTGGGCAGCGGACGACGTGGGACAAGAACTAGGGAACTCGCCTCAAGGGAAGAAAGAACCCCCGCTCTCTCCCCACACTGCAGCGGGGTTGCCACCAACTCGACCGGCAGGACTGCACCTGCAGAAATAGCAGGGTCCGAGGCTAGAGTCCTAAAGCGAGCCTCAAACAGCAGACCCACAGCTCACCGCCGTCTTGGCGGAGGCGGCCCCCATTTAGGGGACGGGCCTCCCGAGACCCAAACAAGCCCCACGTGTCAGGGGCGGAGCCCTGCCACCTAACGTCACGGTGCGCGTGCGCGAGTCAGGTCACGTGCCGGCGTACCCTTGCTAGGCACCGTAAAGCGCGGAAGGTCGCCGTATCAAGCTTCGCCGGAACTTTTTCCTCCCTCCTGTTCCGCCCCCTTCCCTATCCGTGTACCACCTTCCGGCCCCCAACCCCGGCAACGGTTGTGGCTGCTGCCCAGTTTCAGCCGGAGTGTTGCTGAGCGCGGAGCCCGAGGGCGCCCGT
The DNA here is from genome assembly GCF_003031525.2 of Neophocaena asiaeorientalis asiaeorientalis. Lineage (NCBI taxonomy): Eukaryota > Metazoa > Chordata > Mammalia > Artiodactyla > Phocoenidae > Neophocaena > Neophocaena asiaeorientalis. The sequence goes on along the minus strand of NW_020185335.1, from coordinate 3,221,163 downwards.
GAGGTAAGGAGAAGCTGCGGAGCCGCTCTGGCGTCCCCGTCCGCGCGGACCGTGGAGGCCCGGGACCCCCAGCGCCCCCGCTTGTAAGCAGATCGGAGCATAACCAGCGTCAGTATTGAGATTGTTTAGCAGGAATTCTTCTCCTTAGCAGAAATTAAACACGTAATTTACTTTCAACCAGGTGTATGTTTTACTTTGTTGTCTTTGACATCTTCCGTTTCTTCTCTACAGGCTTTATCTCCTTTGCTCTCAAGTTTTATTTTGCTTTAGCTGCCAAACCTACTGGAATAGACTGTGATGCCTTCTGTACCTTCATTGTTTGCATCCACTGTAAGTCCTTCTTTTTTTATCCTCACCACTTCACTGACTCTTGAAGGTCATGATGAGCACAAGGTCAAAAATCCTTTTCTTGGTTCTTATCACCCTGGCCTTTTAGTATTATTTCTTCCATCTTGAAACTCATCTGTTGTTATGTTTTTGGGGTTTTTTTATTATTTATTTTTGGCTGCGTTGGGTCTTCATTGCTGCGCGCGGGCTTTCTCTAGTTGTGGTGAGCGGGGGCTAGTCTTCGTTGCGGTGCGTGGACTTCCGTAGTTCTGGCTCACAGGCCCTAGAGCACAGGCTCAGTAGTTGTGGCATACGGGCTTAGCTGCTCTGTGGCATGTGGGATCTTCCCAGACCAGGGCTCGAACCTGTGTCCCCTGCATTGGCAGGCAGATTCTTAACCAGTGTGCCACCAGGGAAGTCCCTGTTGTTATGTTTTTAATGCTACCTTTGCAATTCCTTTTTTCTATTCGGGGAAGTGCCTTGTGGTTCTGGCCTCTCAGCTACCCTCTTTTAATCATCTAATGCTAACTTACAGGTAGCAAGAAGTAATGATTCAATGGCAGACTCTAATGCTGAACTGGCGGGCTTTGAATTGAGGCTCTGCCACTCACCAGTATTGTAGGATCTTGGATCTGTCACTTCACGTCTCTGTGCCTCCTTTACCTCAAGTGTAGAATAAAAATTGTAACATCTTCTAGATTTGTGAGGGTTAAATTAGTTGTATACATAAAGCAGTGCCTGGCACATCATAACTACCTATAAGAATGTAACCTTTTTAAAAAAATTATATCAGGTTATTTAGAGATCTCCTCACATCTGGGGGCCTAGCCTTGAGATCTGAGTCATCACTGAATTTTTTCCCCATCTCCTTTGTTCTCTGTTCTCATTTAATTGTCAGGTTGTATTTCCAAGGTGCCTACTGTGACAACCCTGATCAAGTTATAAGTGGTCCCTGCTCTCAGAGAGCTCCATTATCCCAGGGGGATAAAGGCTACCACTTCCCAAGTGCTTCTGAGGCGCCACTTGCCATGTTCTTCTTGCATTTCTGCTTTAGCCTTGCAGCAGCCACGTGAGGTAGGTATTCCTAGCCCGTGTAACGGACGAGCAGCCTGAACCACAGAGATTGAACAACTTGCTCAAAGTCATACAGCTAATGAGTGGTGGGGGAGATTATCAGACCCAGATCTGTCTGCTTCTGAAGTCGGCTTCCTCCTCACGCAGCTTGCTGTTTTGCTTCCCTGATTGGCAGACAGACCGTTACAGAGTGTGGTTGGCTCTGAGCTGGGGCTTGTGCAGGGTGTTTGGGGAAATACAGAACAGTTACCTGAGTGTTGGGGGGAGAGTGGGAACAAACAAGGTGTCAAACAGGCTGAGAGCTGCGGGGATTATCTTTATTTGGGGGGATGGGTGGCAGGAACTATGCCACTGAGAAGGAAAGGTCTGCACAAATCCCAAAGGTGGAAGAGAAAGTTCATGCCTGACACGTGTGAGGAATTAAAGTAGTTTAGGTTTGATGCGAGTGTGAGAGGAGAGAGAGAAGAGAAATTAGATCAGAGATAAGAAGTGAGCAGGGTCTTGCACTTCCAATTAAGGAATTTGACTTTTTCTGAGGGCGCCAGATAGTCATTGAGGGGTTTGAGCAGGGGCACGAAATAGGATCTTCATTTCAGAGATGTGCTCAGGCCTCTGTGTGAAGGCTGTGGGGCGTGGGGAGAATGGTGTGCAGATTAGAGGCGGGAAGCCCAGTTGGGAACCTTCTGCAGTAAACAGAGAGGATGGCGGGCTGTGCTCAGTTCAGGGTAGTGGAGATGGAGGGAGATTTAGGATGTAGGGTTGTTGGTTAGGCCTTGATGATTGACTCAGAACCCGGATGTAGAGAGAGCTGTGCCTGTGGCTTAATAGGAAGTAGCCCGGAGCTAAGTAGGGGTGCCTGCTAACTTAAGGCACGAAGGAACAGGGTCTTTCCCAAGTGTGACTGAGTGGTAATGGTTCACAAGCAAGGAGGATGCCGACTGTGCCTGTTGATGGTGAGGTCAGTGGAACAGGGCTGGCTGTGTGACAGTGACAGTTCCCGTGGAACAGGGCTGGCTGTGTGACAGTGACAGTTCCCTCAGGAGAGGTGCATTTCCATTAAGACAGAGGGTGGAGAGAACACTCGTGAAGGGGTGGGTGCATCACTTTGGTAAGGGTGTTCTAGAGCGCCCATAGAGGTTTTAGGGGAGGAAAACAGACGGTTTGGAACTGGGGAGAGAAATTGGTCATGTGGAGATGAGCTTACAGCAAGACTAGCTGTGTGGAGAAGCTTCCATCTTGAGACAGAGTTTGACAGGGACATGAGGCGTGGTGGGACCTCAAGGTGGCCAGAAAAGTTAGTCCCTAGTTGGTTGGGATTTCTTTTGGGATGCAGTCTGTGCCTGCCCTCGTCACAGATCTGAGAGTCCTCTGACAGATGGGTGTTGATATGTGGCCTTAGGTGATTCAGGCTGATGGTGGAGCATGCTGGGTCCTGAGGCTGCTGGTGGACGTGCTGTTGGTGACTTGCTAGCCACGTCCTGCCCTCATGTCTGCTTGTCGTCCCCACTCTGGTCTTCAGGCCTCATCTTCCTGTACGTCTGTGACTGCATAGTCTGCGAACAGGTCTTTCTTCAGTTTCTTGAAACTTGAACAGTCCCGTTTTGCTGTTAGATTAATTTTGTTAAAACCCTGCCTTTGTCATATTCAGCCTGTGGTACTGGACCAAGTATCAGAGGCTTCCATGGTCTGGCTTCACCGTACTTCAGTTTCTGCTATTACCCAGGGTTCATAGAAGCTGCGGCCTCTGAGCCACGTCCTTCGCTGTCATCCACCAGTGGGTTCTTGGACTCTTTAATCAGTAGAAATTGAGGCAAGGCTCTATCGGGACTCGAGGGAGCAAAAGCAAGCAGCAGGTTCCCTTGCTCACTCCCCCGGGGTGGGGGCAGATCGGTGGGTGTCCCCCCCCCCCCCCCCCGTGGTGGTGCTGTGTGCAGGGATCATGCCAGGAGCCTGCTTTTGCTTCTGGCCCCTCAGAAATGGCAGGTGGGTTTTGGCCTTTTTGTATCTTTGTTCTTTTTGCCCCCATTGCCCTGCATGCAGTTATTTTTAGTCCCTTACTGTTTCTCTGTGTTTTTTTGCTCCAGGAGATGTTTGTCTTGGTGCAGGCACTGCAACGAAGGGTCCCAGGTCCCAGCCTGTCTCACAGGCAGTTAGGGTCAGGCTTGTTCTGCAGCTTGATGGTGTGTGCTTCCCGTCTCTGTCCTGATTTTGCCCCTCCCAGGCTCAGCTTAGGTCTTACTCTGTACACGATCCTCATCCCCGTGCACCTGGCCTCCACACTTTTCCTTGTCTAACGTAGGATATTTAGTCTTGTAGAAATGTCTTGGTTACAGCCTGTGACTGGTGTGTAAGTGATCAGCCTGACAGGACTCAGCATCCTCTGCTCTCAGGAGCTCACACCTGGTACCTTCAGCTCCCCCATCGCCGTGGAAGCACGAGGCGAGCTGTCCTTCCTGCAGCTTTGAATCCCGTCTCTCTCTCTCCTTCTCCTGGGCCTCATCCTTTGTTCTTGCCTCTCCTTTCTCTGCCGTCTCTTCCCTTTTTACTGGCTCATCTCCCCAGCAGTGAAACATGCTTAATAGCTCCCGGCCCTAAACACAGACCACCTTGCTCGGCTCCAAGTTCCTCTGCTCCCCTCAAAGCCTGGGGTAGCGGTGGCCTCACTCCCTCATCTCGCTTACTCTTTAGTTTGCTCTAATCTCTGTTCTATCCCTGCCATTCCCCTGAGAATGTTCTTTTTGAGGACACCTGGGGCTCTGTGCTGTCACATCTGGTGGACACGTGGCCGTCTTGCTCCCCCCTCAGCACCCTCTGTAGTTACCGCTTCTTCACACACGTTCCTCTGTTGGCTTCTGTGCCCTCTGCCTGGTTTTCTTTCTACCTCACTGGCCACTCCTTCTCTATCTCTTTAGCCACTTTTCTTTTTCAGGATGCTCTGTGCATCTACAGCGTTCAGTCCTGTTTGTAGTCCTTTCCTTCTCTTCCTTGTGTGTAAATGCTGGGAGGCTTGGGGGTCTTGTTCCTCCAGATGCTAGGGCTTCAAATATTGTACATATGCTAATGACTCCCGGACCACAACCCCAGGTTTCAGGCTTGGGAACCCAGCTGCTGCTCCCTGTTTTCACGTGCTGCCTGCTGGGTCTCTGGCTGTTGACATCTAAGACTGGGACCTTTCACTGTTCACACGCATGCACACCCTCACAGCCTCCCTCCCTATGTCTGATCCATCTCACATAGTCCGTGGCCCCAGTTGCTTACCCCACAAACTTACCCATCATCCTTATTTCTCCGTTTTTCCCGTTTTAACTTCCAGTTTGTTGGCAAGTAAGTTCTGTGTTTTCTACTTCCCAAACAGTCCAGTCATTTCTCTGACTCGGCTGCCACCATCCACGTCTGAGCCACCACGGTGTCCCCCCTGGAGAACTGCCATAGCTTCCTGACTCACCCCTGCTTTCCCTGTCCTTCTGGGAGCCTTCCATGGAGCCAGCCTGATCTTGGAAAAACAGGCCAGATTATGTCATTCCCCTGTTTTAGTGTTTTCCTTTGCATGTAGAATAAATCCCACTCCTTGTGGTGGCATCCAAGAGCTATGTACGATTGGTCTCTGCCACCTCCAGCTCGATCTCAGGTCACCTTCTCTCCCTCACGTGCTGTGGACACACTGGCCTCTTTTCTGTGCTTGGACTCCTCAAGCTCTCTCACTTCAGGGCCTTTGCACATACTGGTTTTTCTGTCCGAACACTCTCACATAGCGGGTTCTTTTTCATCCATCAGGTCTTTTCAAATGTCACCTTCTTTCTGACCATGATATGTTGGTGTGCCCCTAGTGACTCCGTCGTACTAGCTTTGTTACTTGTTTTATTTGTATATTGGCTGCTTGTCTCTCTGTCTCAAATGTAAGTTGTATAAAGGCAGGGACCTCCTCATTTGTCGTCATTGCTGTATCTATACCTAGCAAAGTGTCTGGAACTCAGTAAGTTCTCAGACATTTGCTGAATGTACAATTATTGTTCTGTGTCTCGTTAATCTTATGCTCTTGGTTTTCTCTGTCTAGTTTGAATTCTTGGGATCCGCTTCTTGCTGAGTGAGAGCACGTCTCCCAGTTGCTGACAGACGTGATGCTTTACCAGTTGCTATCGGTGGTCCGAAGACCAAGAAGCAGCCGAGGATGGCAGAAGTGGTCCTCAGCCAGAGGCGGTGCGTCAGCTGCCAAAGCGCATTCTGTGGCCCTGCCTGCCCAGGCACAGGTGGTCATCTGTGGTGGTGGAATCATGGGCACATCTGTGGCCTATCATCTCTCCAAGATGGGGTGGAAGGATATCGTCCTTTTGGAGCAGGGCAGGTAGGGATCAAGCTGGACATGGCTTGGGGCTGTGCTGCACTGATTATATGGGCTTCCCTCATCCCTCTCATTTCAGTAATACTGACTCAGCAATAGCTAATGTAAGTGTCACTAAGTAGCATAAGTAGAATTACAGAAAAGTGAAATCTTTGGTACTTTGTTTTGCAATGCCTAATACTCCTGTTTTCTGGTTTTCAGAGAGATGGCAGATTGGGACATAACAAGTAGCTAAAAGATGTGTTTATTTCCGGTTCAAAGCACATCTTATCATCTTGCTCTCTTTGTTGTAATAATACAGCAATAAATCCTGCGACTCAGGTGCTTCCTCTTTGAGCCAAAATGAAATTGGCTACATTATTTCTTATTTCTATTCCTTTTCAGTTGATTAACTTACTTTAGAACAGTTTAGATTTATAGAACAATTGGAACAATAGTGCAGAGTTACCATATACCTTGCATCCAGGTTTACCTACTATTAACATCTTACATTAGGATTAATGTTTCAATTAATGATGCAGTTGTGATACATTATTTTAAACTAACATTGCTGCTTTATTCGAATTTATTCACTTTTCACCTAGTGTCCTTTTTCTGTTCCATGCTGTTCTGTTGCCTACCGCAAATTGGACAACATTTTAAAAATTTAAAGTGTGGTTATTTCTGAATAGGTGATACATTTACATAGTTCAAACTTGAAAATGTGTAAAAGAGTGTACAGGGGAAAGTCTCCTTCTGCTCGCTGACCTCTAGCTACAAGTTTCCCTCACTGGAAGCCAGTTAAGTTCCTTAGGTACCATTTCAGATACTCTTCTCCATGTATAATCAGATATGTATTGGTAGGTATGTATGTGGGTATATGCATATTCATTTATTTTTTTTCCCTTTTTCATATGAGTAGCAGCATACCTTAAACAGTGTTCCTCACCTGGCTTTTTTCATTAGGGTTGTTCTATTAGGATTGGTGCATAAAAGTGTTCATTTATTTTTTATGGTCGTAAAGTATTCTGTTGTATAGGTGAACTCCAAAATTTTAAATCATTCTCATGTTGATGGACATTGCGGCTGTTTCCATCTTTGGATGTTACAACAGTGGTATAATGAGGAACCTTGAACTTGTTGTATTCACAGATATATGCGTCTACCTAATAGCATTTGCATCTATCCTGCAGGCTGGCTGCTGGCTCTACGAGGTTCTGTGCTGGCATCCTAAGCACCGCCAGGCACTTGACCATTGAGCAAAAGATGGCAGCCTACTCAAACAGACTCTACCGTCAGTTAGAGCAGGAGACAGGGATCCATACAGGTAAGCAGGTAGTCTAGACTCTTTTACTCAGTACTGTATTCGGTCCTATACCAAGTCAGCTTGTGATTTGGTAATTCAGACTTGAGTTTTAATACAGGTTTTGCCACTTGTCAGGGTATGACCTTGGGCAAGTCACTTAGCTTGTTGAGCTGTCTTCACTTTCCTTATCTGTAAATCGAGGGCCTTCAGTCAGTATCCTAGCTCCTTTTCAGATTCTATAATTCTTATGAAATGGAAGTTTTCCTGGGCCATTTCCTCTGTATTTCACTCATTGAAGTCTAGTAAGTGGCAGCACTTGGCTCCTGAATAAAGAGGAGGAGAAACAACTCAACTCTAGGTGCTTGGTAGTTAAATCATAGTCTGACCCACTGCACTTCAAAAATTGATGTTAAGGATATTTCTACCTAGAAAGCATAAACATGTATTTCTCCTTACCTGTGTAACCAAGGGCGTAAGGATTGTAAGTTAAATAATACTGGAGTAAGTAGGAACTGTCCCAAGAAGAGGGAGACAAAGCCACGTTACGGTTCCATATGGTAACAAGGTAGAAAGAAAGTCCAGCGCTTTGTTATAAGGTGATGGATTAGCCAGAAGCCCAGAGTCAAACCCAGTCTCGTGGCTGATTAAGCAGTTTGGTGACCACAGTATAATCATGAGAGGGTAGTGAGGCCCAGTGACGAAATTCAGGACAATGCCTATATGAGGCAGACCTTGCATAATTCAGATCACAGATACTTCAAGATTAATACTGACAAAAAATGGTAGCTTTTCTTTTTGCCAACTGAAGTGTAACCTTACTTGTACATTGTAACTTAAGACTGATTTTCTAATAACTTGAATATGATAGACATGGACCTAACTGGATTTCAGTCCTTTTTGGTTGGATTTAATTTAATGACAACAAGGTACTTGAATCAGATACTAACCAGTATTTGAGTCAGAAGAGGGTCCACATAATGAGCCCAGAAATGGAACTGCTGAGTCCTGGTCCTTTGGTTCAGTTACTCGTGCTTTGTTGAGCCTTGCATGGCTCAGCTGGTTAGTTTCCAGAGGAATCAGGGCTGCAGGCTTCTTTTCTGTAAGGTAAGTTAGTCTAGCTTTTGTTCGAGGTCACTGGCTGGAATCCTTTATTGGGCCTGATCGCTCTTTGATGTCTGTGGGGCAGTGAGGAAGTCAGACAACAGAGAGTAAGGGCATCCCCCTCAATCTGTCACCCCCATTGTAGTTCACCAGTGATGCAGTGAAAGGTGATGTAGGGACTTCCCTGCTGGAGAATTCTGTTGTCCAGCAGAATGTACAGGTGTGCATTCCAATGACTGCTGTCATTCAGTGGACTGCTTTGAGATATTAAATAGCTGACATGTGTACAACATAGATTTGATGATAACATATAATAAGCTAATCCTCTGAAAATAGTTCATTCATGTGAGGTGTATGTTAACTGCTTTCTACTCTGAATTACTGGGTCACTCCAAGGGTCCTCATTATGCAGATACTAGTTTCTGCAGTGCTGCTTTTGCACATGATGTAATTTTTGTCAAGTGATTGAACATGATCATCTAAAAGTTTTAATAATCTTTGAAAGTATTCCACGTATTATTTGATCTTATAATAAGGAAGGATCATTCCTTTTTTAAAATTTATTTTACTTATTTATTTTTGGCTTCATTGGGTCTTCGTTGCTGCACGTGGGCTTTCTCTAGTTGCAGCAAGCAGGGGCTACTCTTCGTCGCGGTGCACGGGCTTCTCATTATGGTGGCTTCTCTTGTTGCAGAGCACGGGCTCTAGGTGCGCGGGCTTCAGTAGTTGTGGCACGGGGGCTCAGTAGTTGTGGCTCGCAGGCTCTAGAGCACAGGCTCGGTAGTTGTGGCACACGGGCTTAGTTGCTCCGTGGCATGTGGGATCTTCCCAGACCAGGGCTTGAACCCATGTCCCCTGCATTGGCAGGCGGATTCTTAACCACTGCACCACCAGGGAAGCCCAGATTATTCTTCTACAGATGAAAAACCTAGATGCAGATAGATTAAACCATTAATTTACTAAGTTGGTGCCAAATCAATTTTTTGTTTTGGTTTTTTTTTTTTTTTTTTTTTTTTTTTGGCAGTACGGGGGCCCCTCCCCGTTGGGGCCTCCC
>NW_020185335.1:3162522-3211701 GCF_003031525.2 Neophocaena asiaeorientalis asiaeorientalis | reverse complement strand
GTCAAAAAATTTTTTTTTTTTTTTTTTTTTTTTTTTTTTTTTTTTTTTTTTGGCAGTACGTGGGCCTCTCACCGTTGTGGCCTCTCCCGTTGCAGAGCACAGGCTCTAGATGCGCAGGCTCAGCGGCCATGGCTCACGGACCCAGCCGCTCCGCGGCATGTGGGATCTTCCCGGACCGGGGCACGAACCCGTGTCCCCCACATCGGCAGGCGGACTCTCAACCACTGCGCCACCAGGGAAGCCCGCCAAATCAATTTTTAAAAATTACTTTGTGGGTTAGAAGGAACTTTTAAAAAGTTTTAAACATATGTAATTTATATACTCATTATAATAAGTGTGAACAATACAGAAATCTGAAAATAAAAAGTGATCCTCCCCGCTGAGTACCCACCAGAAGGTTACTAGTCTGTGGTTAGTTTGTATGTATATACAGGTCTACTTTTTTTTTTAACCCAAATGAGATTGTATTAAGCGTATTATGTACTTTGTTTTTTCCACTTAAGAACATCTTGTACAAAAATATACGTGCATGAGATTGGTAAAATAAAATGGAACATCCCCACAAAGGATTATTAGGTAGATGTAAAAAGGAGGAAGATGTCTGTGAATTGCTATGGAGTGATCTCTGTGATAATTGTTAAATGAGAAAAACAAGGTGTTAAAAAGTATATAAAATGTGATACTTTTGTGTAAGAAGAAGTAAGAAAATATGCAAATGTATACTTAATTTTGCAAAGAAAGAAACATAGGAAGGATAAACCGGAAAGTACTGAGGTTGGTTACCTCCCAGGGTAGGTGGGAAACAGGGTGCAGGGTGGGGGCCTGGGGGGTAGTGGTATTTCTGGCCTGACTTTGTATAGTTCTGACTTTTAGAACAATGTAAACATTTTGCATATTCAAATATGGAATAAAACCATCAGGAAAAGGGAGAAACGTTCAGTGGAACACTATCCGAAATAATCTAGTTGCATTTCATATGAATAACAACTTTACTGTAGGGGAAACAAGAACAAACGCAGGGATTTCTGATCACAGTATTTAGACTCCACCTTCAGTCAAGACAAAAGGAAATGTGAACAAACATTGACCCATAATTAGCAAGTTTATTTTTCACAGTGCTATGGACAGTTCTGCTTTCTGTGTACCCCAGGATTGAGCAAAGGAGTAAATATATTGAGGATAAATTTACCACTTATAAAATCAGGCTCTGAAATTTCAGTTTTCCGAACTTGGCAATCTTGTCATGTCTGCGAAGGGCATATTTATCTGATGATTTCAGAAGTAACAATAAAATATTTAAATTATCGTGACTGTATTTCCTTTTTAAAAAGACACTTGATGCGAGTTTTTCTTCATAAAAGCTAAGACTCATTGCATTCTGGGAGGATTGTCATTGACTATGGTGTAATAGTGGTCGTATCCAGTACATTGATTGCAAACAACAGGAATTGACCATGGCTAACTTGGGCAAAAGGAGTTTGTTGGAAGGCCACTGGGGCCTGTAGAGTTGGCAGGAGGCTGCCAGCTGGAGGCAGGGTGGAGGCCAGGTTGTAGGGACCCAACAGCAGCCAGTCCCTCAGCTGGTACAGGAATCATGTGGCCAGGACGCTGCTGCTCCCGAGATGAGGGGCGTCCAGCCATTCCCCTCCTTGCTCAAGACTCAGTATTCCAGGAGGATCAGATTGGCTGAGCTTAGGTCACAGGCCTGCTGGCTGTACTGAGGTGGAAGATTGCTGAGTGGCCTTCACCAAGGGTTACTCTCCCACCAACAATAGGCGGAGAAAGGGTCTAATTATAATTACATAAAGGAGTGAAGAACTGATGGGTCACAGTTACTTCTTGCCCCCCTCCAAAAAAACCAAAGGTTTGTTCAGCAATGGTGTCCTTCATTTCTAGCGTAAGAGTGATTTTATGTACATTAGACTCATTTGATCCTCACAAAACTGTGAGCTGAGAATGATTGGGAGGTGGCAGCCCAGGACTCATCACAGGTCTTCCACTTTACAGTCTAGTGGGCTTGCTACTCCGCCCCCCTGCATCTGGCCTGCTCTGTCTCAGTTTGGGCTGTTTTTTCTTCCAGGTTACATAAGGACAGGCTCGATCTTTCTGGCCCAAACTCAGGACCGGCTGATCTCCCTGAAGCGCATCAATTCAAGGCTGAAGTACGTATGAGGCTAGAAGCCTGTCCTGACTTTACTGTCACCTGACCTCTGCCGGAGGGCAGTGAATGTCATTGTCCCCCTGTGTTCTGTGGCAGTGTTCTAGGCATCCCCTCCGAGATCATCTCCCCCAAGAAAGTGGCTGAACTTCACCCTCTCCTCAATGTGCACGACCTGGTGGGGGCCATGCACGTCCCCGAGGATGCAGCGGTGTCCTCTGCTGATGTGGCTCTTGCCCTGGCAAGTGCTGCCTCCCAAAATGGTAAGCACGCTTTGGGGTTAGGGAGGAAGAGGCCATCTAAGAAAGCATCTCTGAGTAGGGCAGGAACACCAACCAACTTCCATATTGGGACACTGGCTCCTGGCTCCTAGAATTTTTGTCTTAATATAGTATCTGTTAATAAATATTTTTCTTCAGGGCCACATTTTTCTTATTAAGTTCCAAGGATCTGCTTTTAGTCCTGCTTAAAGCACTTCAGATTTAAGGGCATTTTCTCCCCCACAGGACTTGAGAAGCTCTTAGGTTGAAACACACCTTGGGGATTTAATCCACAGCTTGGATCATATCCTGATGTTGGAATGAATGGGGGGAAGACTGATCAGTGTCTGTGGTGTTATATACTTTGGATGAACTGATTCATGATGTATGTATGCTGCGTGGCATGTGGGACCTTATGTCCCTGACCAGGGATCGAACCTGTGCCCCTTGCAGTGGAAGCGCAGAGCCCTAAACACTGGACCGCTAGGGAATTCCCATGATTCCTGGAATTTGATTACATACTAAAGTCAGTTTTTTCAGTTGGCCTGGTATTTTCAGTCTCGGGAAAGGTCCATTTACACAGTCTCAGGATGTGGTTCCAGGAGTTTTTTGGTTTTTAAATTAAAGGCCAGCATCGACCTGGCCTCTTCCGTGTTTGCTGCACATGCCTAATTCCGAAACATCAGGTGATGATGCCCCAACTCTTTGTTTACGTTGGAACAGGTGTTCAGATCTATGACCGGACAAGTATTCTTCATGTTATGGTGAGGAAAGGTCAAGTCACTGGTGTGGAGACTGATAAAGGACAGATCCAGTGTCACTATTTTGTCAACTGTGCGGGTCAGGTAGGTTAGCGACAGTACTGGGTCACTGCTTTTCTTATTTAACTTTTGTCTCCAGGATTTTTGGGGGGGGGGGGCGGTACAGATGTACAGTTAATATTGTGGTGGACTAAGCAGATGTCAGGGACCACACTGTTTCTTGTTTGGACAGGAAAACTCAGAATCTCTCACTCCAAATCGGAAGCCTGTTCTCACTCCTCAAATAGAAGCCTGGGTGACCTTTTCCTTCCTCCCCCCTGGCTAATTGGCACTGTCCTGGTCAGGAAGGCCAGGAGAGTTGGGCATTGACAGAAATCAGTCCTTGGCGTCGGGTCTGTCTGTGGTGTTTCATTTCATCCTACCACCCAGCAGCTGAGTATTAGGCTGTTTTATTGTGTCAGGAGCGTGGATTCAGTTTCCAGGACACTAAACTGCTGCTGCTTTGAAGGCAGATTGGTCCCTTGCCTCCCACTCCACAGTCTTAAGGGGACCTAGGAGTACTTGCTGCCATGTGCAGTTCTTTATGATTGGTATTTGGGGTTTGTGGTTGAGGCCAGGCGTTTTGTTAGAAGGGCCTCACTTGCTCCCCACGAGCTCCTTTCACGAGCTGGTAAATCTGTCTTCCTCTGCTCGAAAAGCAGACTTTGTGGTGTAAAGGGCATAGTGTTGCTCCCCGTCCAATAACTGAACTAAAGCAGGCTGGAACTTGGCTTCCCACAGCTGATGTGGAGGCAAGAGCGCACAGAAGCCACTTGAAATTAAACTCTTTTCAAGAGGCTGCACTTGCTCATTTGTCTTTCTGTTCCTCTTCCACCCACAAATCAATCTGTCCGTTTGTAGTGGGCATACGAGCTGGGTCTGTCCAACGAGGAGCCGGTTAGTATCCCGTTACATGCCTGCGAACACTTCTACCTTCTGACTCGCCCCTGGGAGACCCCTCTGCAGAGCAACACACCAAGTGAGGACTTGCACTTTGTTTTTAATCTTGTTTCCTTGCCCCTGTTCTGTCCTCTGCAAAGGAAGGCTTTCTGCTAAGGACAGACTGCGCCCGGAAGAGTCTTTTCTTTTTGTTTCTTTTCTGGAGCATGGTACAGGGAGGTGGACCCCATTGTAACTTGACTTTAATAACTCTTTATGAAAGGATGGCCAAAGTGGGCATTGCACTTAAGCCGTTTTGTTTGTTTGCAAGCTAACGGGTAGTCTCAAACAGGTCTAAACTGAGGGTGTTTGGAATGTAACCTAGAGTTCTTGACTTAATGCTACACGTTGTAGAGATGTCACAGGTGAGCTATAAACTCGGGCTGTTCAGAGACTCCCAGCGCTGTAGGGAGGGGTTGATACCACTTGGAGGCCTTCATCCCTGGAGTGGGCTCCACAGTCCCCCCTTCTCTCTGGCTTTCACATGGCACAGTGGCAGTTAAGCAGTTTGATTCTGAGAACTAGTCAAAGCTTCTAGATAAGTGATCTGGTTAGGGATAATCTGAGAAACAGTCTCCACTGTAAATCTGAGAGGGAGGATCCTCCCCCATGACCGGGAACAGTATTTTAAAGCTAATGAATGCCTGTGTTCACTGAATGCTGTTTGGTTAATAAGTCCAATTTTGGGTGTTTTTGTTTTGCTGCTTTTTCTGTCCATTTAGACAGCTGGCTTGTCGCTCAACCCTGTCTTCTCCTCTACCCCCTACCCCCTTGTCATTTCTCTTCCTCAGCTATTGTGGATGCCGATGGAAGAATTTATATTCGGAACTGGCAGGGTGGCATCCTGTCTGGGGGCTTTGAGAAGAACCCAAAGCCAATTTTCACTGAGGGCAAGAACCAGCTGGAGATTCAGAATCTACAGGAAGACTGGGATCACTTTGGTGTGTGAACTAGATTCTAACAAGATTGCCTTATATTTGTCTAAGATGTTACACTTTAAAGCCTTTTCAGGAACACAGGCATACCTCATTTTATTGTGCTTCGCACATGCTGAGTTTTTTCTTGGTTTCGTTTTTCAATTTTTTTTTTTTTTGAAGTATAGTTGATTTAGTGTCATGTCAAACTCTGCTGTCTGATACTGAGTTTTTTATAGATTGAAGTTTGTGTTGAACAAGTCTGTTGGGACTGTTTTCCAACAGCAGTTTCTCCCTTTGTGTCTCTGGCACATTTTGGTAATTCTAACACTATTTCAAGCTTTTTAATTGTTAACGGTTGTTACGGGGATCTGTGATCAGTGCTTTTTGTTGTTACTGTTGCAAAAGATATGATTTGCTGAAGGCTGATGATGATTAGCATATTTTAGCAGTAAAGGTTTTTTTTGGTTTGTTTTTTACTTTTCTTAGAAGTTTTTAATAATGCACTGAAGTCTAAGTAGAAAATTTTTTTAAATGATCTTTTTCTGAGGTACAGTTGATGTACAGTATACAAGTTTCATGCGTACAAACGATATAGTGATTCACAATTTTTAAAGGTTATGTTCCACTAATAGTCATTATAAAATATTGACTACGTTCTGTGTTGTACAGTACATCCTTGTAGCTTATTTTTTTTATACATAGTAGTTTGTACTTCTCGACTCCCTGCCCCTATCTTGTCCCTCCCCTTTTCCTTCTCCCCAACAATAACCACTAGTTTGTTCTCTGTATCTGTGAGTCTGTTTCTTTTTTGTTTACATTCACTAGTTTTTCTTTTTTTGAGTCCAAATATAAGTAATAACATACAGTGTTTGTCTTTCTCTGACTCATTTCACTAAGCATAATACCCTTCAAGTCCATCTATGTTATTGCAAATGGCAAAAGTTTTTTTAAGAGCTGAGTAGTATTCCATTGTGTGTGTGTGTGTGTGTGTGTATACACACACATCTTCTTTAGCCATCTGTTGATGAACACTTAGGTTGCTTGCATATCTAGCCAAGTAGTTTTTAATTTACATTGTTTTTGGTTATGTACATTGTTTTTTAGACATAATGCTATTGTACATAGAGTACACTATAGTATAGTGTGAACAAAATTTTTATATGTACTGAGAAACCAAAAAATTCACATGACTCACTATATTGCGATATTCACTTTATTGCGGTGGTCTAGAACTGAACCGAGATATACCCGTAGTTCCTTATTTGATCTTTGTAACAACCTCTTTTGGTGGTTACAGAGGGTAGTCTACAGAGTTTGTCTAATCTAAGGATACGGTTATTGGTGAGCAGATTCAGGGACCTAAAATTAAAATCTTGGTTTAAGGGACTTTTGGCTTATCACTTATTCACCTAAAATCATTGCTGAAATTTTAGGCTGGGAGGAAACCTTCTTTTGATAGGACTTCATTTAAAATTGAAGAGAATTTTAAGAAGCAAAACAGTTTCATTAATATGTTCTTTTACTCAATTTTTAAATAATTTTAATTTAATTTATCGAATAGGTAATACAGTCACATGGTTCCCAATTCAAAGGTCTGTAGTGAAGAATGTCCTTCCTTCCACTTGGACTTAAAATATTTTTTCTTTAAATTTAGGAAATTTCAAACTTTTAAAAGTGAAGAGAATAATATAAAGAAATCCCATGTACCTACCAGCCAGCTTCAGTCTGGCTTCATCTTTACCACAGTCCCCCTGGATCATTCCCTGACGATGGACTTACCTTAAAACAGGTTGAGGATCTGTCTTTTGCAGCTGTTCCAACTTAGGAAAACATTGCCTTTTATTGCACATCTCTTTGGGGGTCATTTAAGAGCTTTTCCATGAGTTCTGATCCCTTTGAGATTCTATAGCCAGATGTAGTATTTATTCTTCCATAGCTCCTTTCCCTCTAAAGAGTATCTTTTTTCTCCGTCTTTATGCCAAGAACTCTGTAGGAATGTCCCATACTTCCCCAAGCCTCCTGCTTCTGATAGATGGCCCAGTTGGCTCATCTTAGAAAACCTCCACAAGACATTTTCCGAAAGGAGAGGGAACAGAAAGTGTAAGGAGTACGGAGTTTTGAATCCCCTAAAGCTGACGACTGTGTTTGGGTCTGTTTTTGTTGCTCAGAGCCCCTGTTGAGTTCCCTGCTGCGTAGGATGCCAGAACTGGAGACTATGGAGATCATGAAGTTGGTGAATTGCCCCGAGACCTTCACCCCGGACATGAGGTGCATCATGGGCGAGTCCCCTTCAGTGCGGGGCTACTTCGTCCTGGCGGGAATGAACTCTGCTGGCCTTTCGTTTGGTGGAGGAGCTGGAAGGTAAGTCTTTCGCACTCAGGTTCGGCTTGCGAGGCTTCTTCCTTTCTGGAATTACTTCTTGTTCATAGGGTTTGTGATATACCTAATCCAGTATGTTGATAATAGGAAGACACATGTCATGAGAGAGTTGTCCCCTTGAAAGTATTTGCCATGGGAGGCTCTCCCCGTGTTCCAGACATGTCATTGTACAGAATGTTTTTGGAACTCCTCTTTTGGAGTTAGCCTTGGAGCCAGTGGGATGTTCTTCTGTACTACTTCAGTCATAACAAATGTTGGTCCTTTGAATATGTATTTGAGTTTGGAAATAGCCAAGTGTGGTGAGTGAAGTAAAAGATCATGCTGATCACACGGGTTTTTATTTTCAAATTTGGTACTTATAAAAATTAAGCGAGGGGGCTTCCCTGGTGGCGCAGTGGTTGGGAGTCCGCCTGCAGATGCAGGGGACATGGGTTCGTGCCCCTGTCTGGGAAGATTCCACATGCCACGGAGCGGCTGGGCCCGTGAGCCATGGCCGCCGAGCCTGCGCGTCCAGTCCGGGAAGATGCCACATGCCGCGGAGCAACTAAGCCCATGCGCCACAACTACTGAGCCTGCACTCTAGAGCCCACGTGCCACAACTACTGAAGCCTGCATGCCTAGAGCCTGTGCTCTGCAATGAGAAGCATGTGCACCACAACGAAGAGTAGCCCCCGCTCGCCGCAACTAGAGAAAGCCTGTGCGCAGCAACGAAGACCCAACGCAGCCAAAAATAAATAAATTAAAAATAAAGCTGGTGTTGAAAGGACAAATACTGTATAATTCCACCCATATGAATACTTACAGTAGTCTAATTCATAGAGACAGATGTAGAATGGTGCTTGCCAGGGGTAGGGTAAGGAGGGAGTAGGGAGGGGCTGCTTAGTGCATATAGAGTTTGTTTGATGAAAAGAATTCTGGACGTGGATGGTGGTGAGAGTTACAGATAACGTGAAAGTGCTTAATACCACTGAAGTATACACTTGTAAATGGTTAAGATGGTAAATTTTACGTTGTGTGTTTTTTACCACAATTTAAAAACATTTTTTAATTGACCGGTGTTCTTGAGTGAATTATAGAATGGCTCTGAAGACAGTTATGGAGTAGAAGTTACCAAAAATGTTTGGAGCAAAGGCGATATGGCCAGATAACTGTATAACCTCCTGAGGTGACTTTTTACAGGAAAAAACAAACAAAAAAAAAACCCATTGGATGTATGGAGTACATTTGTATGGAATGTGGCTTATCTCTATACTTTCTAGGGAATCTTATCATTAGAGCTCATATCCTCATAGCGGTCTTGTGAGAGCAGTAGATGGATACAATTTGTTTCTTCCAGAAGTTAAGGAAATTGCCCAGAATTGCTCAACCACTCTTGACAAGATAGAGTCTTTCGATTCTGTTGGTGCTTGCTTCCTAGTACAGCGCTGAGAGTATCACGGTGCTGAGAGGCCCAGCAACTTCCCCCATCTACACAGGTACCTCGCTGAGTGGATGGTGCATGGCTATCCCTCAGAAAGTGTCTGGGAACTGGACCTGAAGCGTTTTGGAGCCCTCCAGAGCAGCCGAACCTTCCTGCGCCACCGTGTCATGGAAGTCATGCGTAAGTGAAGCTTTATCCCCGTTGCCCATCGTTGCAGGCATCTGACTGGTTCTGTCATCCAGAGGGGCAGATTCTTCCTTGGTTCTTTAGTAATTGCTTCAAGTTGGGCATCTGAGTTTGGCTGTTTCAGGCCTGTGTTGGGGGCATTATGCCCACGTGACATTTATGGAACATTTTCTTTATTGTATCTTAGTTACCTCGGGGACCAGGAAAGTGGACTAGGACGTACAGGTGGTGATTCCTGTTAGACTCCTGGCAGCAGCTTCTTGAACATTCCCAGCATTGCCTCCTTTCCACTTTGCTGTGTCAGAATGAATGCTCTCACTCCCCACTTGGTCTTTGAGATCATGGTTTGCTTTCCAAGGCAGAGAATTTGCCAAGTTAGTCTCAAAGCTTCAGGCTCCTTTGAGTGACTCTCCTCATTAACCCATCCTATGCTAGCAAGATAGGAAACCATTTCTCATGTAAATACCAAACATACATTCCTGCTCTTTCTCCTTGTTTTTGCTTCTCTCTGACTTTGAAGGACGCTTTTAACTTGTTACTACTTTGTCTTAGCTTTATTTTCCAGTGTGCCCTTTAGAGATAGCTTTTGAATCAGGAATTGAACCAAATCAGATTGTAATTTCATTTTTGTATACTGAGGAACTGTTTTCAGACTTGACCAAATATATCTGTTTGGGGAATAGTTATCCTCAGGACTAAGATTCTGCATTGGCTGTGACCAGCATTCTTGTTTAAGGACGGACTGCTGGTTTAGTAGCTGGAGGTTCCATTAGCAATGAGGCCTTTGGATGACCTGTCACACCTGTGTGCTCACTTTTGGTCTGGGGCAGAGAATTCACATCCATGGGAGTTAAAGGACCTGGAAGCAGTATGTGTAACTGCTAAGGTTATTTAGTGAATATTTTGGTTACAGTGTTGAACTGTTAAGAGTCTAGGTTTCTACATCCATCGTTACTTTGGAAGCTGTGCAGATTGTAAATGAGCTGGAGCTTCTTCTTGATGATACAGTACTTTTGGTGGCCGCCTCTGATTCTCATGAGATGGAAGTTGCAGGCATGATAGAAAACGGGGAAAGGGAAAGTAGAACCTAAAGCCCAGAGGAGACTGTCACAGTATAAGGATGCCAGCTTGGTTTCCTTCTCTGTGATCTCCCAGTCTCCCCCCACGCTGACGTACCTCTTGTTGGGCCTGGTGTGAAGTCCGGTCTTCTCTCTGCAAGAGACTAGAGATCACACTCTTTCTGGATATTTTACGTATTCACTGTTGCAGACTGGACATTAGGAGAAATGAATTCTGACCCTCCCTTTGTTATGTAAATCATGTCACTGGGACAATACTTTGCAACCTGTCGGATTTCAGAACCACCAAATCAAGGTATGCTGTGTGCCCTTTTGCTTCAGAAATGGCTAAATATTAGGAAAAGTGTGTAACAGGTCTGAGGCTCCAACAACACAGGCACTGGAAAGAATCAGGTGCCATTTTTTCACACTTTGTAACCACCTGTGTCCCGTGTAGACATAACCTTCATCTCTGCTGGGAGCTTAACAAGGTTTAGAACTCTGACCTTTCTGCCATTGTTTCTACCTACTAATTTGGAACAGTAATTATAAACAAAGATCTAGAGTTGTTATGTGACTCACAGCTATATAAGTCTGTGGAGGGGTGTTACCAGCTCTTGCAATGTGATCCTTTCTTCTGGAACATTCGTGTCACACTGGGTACTGTTTGGCAAATCAGGCTACAGCAGCCTGAAAGCATGCTTTTTTGAATAGGAGCAACTCCAGAGGCCCATGGATATTGGTGCTCAGCTCTGTGCCTTGGGCTTTCATAGACTGCTCTTCTCTCTCCTAGCTCTGCTGTACGATCTGAAGGTTCCCCGCTGGGACTTCCAGACAGGAAGGCAGTTACGCACATCTCCTCTGTATGACCGGCTGGATGCACAAGGAGCCAGGTGGATGGAGAAACATGGATTTGAGAGGCCAAAGTACTTTGTGCCACCAGACAAGGGTAAGAAGGCACGTTCTCATTTTTGTTTTTTGGGGTTTTTTTGTCTTAAGAATAGTAAACCTTGTTTTTAAACGTGCATAGCTAGTTTGTCTTCCTAGGAGAATAAATAATAAAAACCTGTTATACTCTACTGATCTATCAAGGAGACTCACCAGTACAAGTCCCCTCCTTTTCTGTCTTCCTTTGGTTTTCTCTGTCCTGTAGACCTGTTGGCCTTGGAGCAGAGCAAGACTTTTTACAAGCCAGACTGGTTTGAGATTGTGGAGTCCGAAGTCAAGTGCTGTAAGGAGGCCGTGTGTGTCATTGACATGTCCTCTTTCACAAAGTTTGAAATAACAGTAAGTATTTGGGAACCAAAAGAACAGATTTGGAAACTTGCGTATTTATTGAATGCCTCTTGTTTTTCATCTGTCACTTCAAAGCAGACTAAGAACTCTGATATATTTTAGTGTTTCACCTGTATTATAACATTTTCTGGAATTTTTAGCGCTTTGTTTCTGGTTCTTCATCTGCTTGCAGAGGCTCATTTGACACTAGACTCAATAGCTAGCTTTCTCTGGAGCTCGTTGCAGTGGAGCAAATCTGCAAATACTGTTGCACGAGTACGGCTAATTGAGTTTTCTCCGCAAGTGACTTTGCCTGTCAGGCCGCATTACCGGCCAGAGGTGCTCATGTTTGTTCTCTCTGCTTCGTTCCCTAACCCTACAGTCCACCGGGGATCAGGCATTAGAAATTCTCCAATACCTCTTCTCCAATGACCTTGACGTGCCCGTGGGCCACATCGTGCATACCGGCATGCTCAACGAGGGCGGAGGGTACGAAAATGACTGCAGCATAGCACGGCTGAGCAAGCGAAGGTGAGCCGGCTGCCACTCTGCTCCCTCCGCCTAATGGCTGTGGCGGAGCCGAGCACTCAGCTCACCTCTCCAGGAAACTGTAATAACACTGAGGACAATAAAACATTTCAAAGTCATGGCCAGTTCATTAGCAGCCCAGCACACACACACACACAAAAAGCACCAGGAGGAAAAAAAAAAAAAAAAAAAAAAAAAAAAAAAAAAAAAAAAAAAAAAAAAAAAAAAAAAAAAAAAAAAAAAAAAAAAAAAGAAACCTACCAGATTATGTAAAACTTGGTGTGGAAAAATTACTCTATTGAGGAAAAATGCCTTATCTTATGTTAGTAGGTCTGTATAATTTCTTGGCACTAGCAGAAAGCCAGAATCTTCTGTTTTGTCATTATGTGGTATATCCTAGAAGTATGTGCAGTTGGCCTTCCCTGAAAGCTAAGAGATCATTCACCAGTGTTCTGTTCGTTGCTTTGAAACTAGCTGAGAACTTACTGCTTCCTGATCATTCTCCTGCTGCCTGGTTTTGATTACTTTTGGGTCTCACTTTCAGTTTCTTCATGATTTCTCCAACCGACCAACAGGTCCACTGTTGGGCCTGGCTTAAGAAATACATGCCAGAAGACAGCAACCTGATTCTGGAGGACGTCACCTGGAAATACACTGGTAAGGGGGCCCTCTGCAGTCAGCTGAGCGAGGAAAAGCCAGCTGATCGAAGTTGATCCAGATCTGTCTTCTCCATTTGCCTTCTCTATATCTGATATTCAAAAATGAGTGTCAGAATTAGAATCTTGGAAGAGGCTCCTGGTCATAGAAAATTGATCTCTAATGCTTCCCCATGTTTTTATAAGTGAAGTGTGAATGAGTTAGTGCTTCAGTTTCTTTGTGTTTTGTTTACTGCTGTGTCCCCTACAACCAGCATATCAGAGTGCAAATATTTGTTGAATGAATGAGTGACTCATTATTAAAGTATTTTTATATTTATTACCTAAGTATTATTTTCTTCAAAATTTCCCCTTAGTTTTTATTTTTTCTTTAATGAGTAAATACTTTTTAAGGATAGATAACTTAATTTCCGTATTATCTCTTCCTCAGCAGTCTTCTCAGGGAGCAACCCCTCCTCTTCTGCCACCTGATTCCAGCTTTAACCCCTCCCTACCCTCAATGGACCCCTGCCCCTCGCCTCCACCAGGCCCTCATCCTCAGTTCATCATGGTAGCAAATATGATTACTTTCTCGCTACCAGATTCGAAAACTATAGAAGCTTATTGAAGCAAGCCTATTTTCTAGTCCATTTAAGGGTATTTGATGTGTAATTAGCTTAGGTGCTGTCGTAAATGTGACGGAATCCAGGCTGGGTGGGCAGCTCTCCTCAGGGCTCTCCTGGTACTGATTTGGGTTTGGGGCTTTTTCCATCATGTAGCCACACTGGGAAGAGGAGGGGAATGGGAATTGTTTTTGTTTTGTCTTGGTTTTAAATATTTATTTATTTATTTGGCTGTGCCGGGTCTTAGTTGAGGCATGCAGGATTTTCATTGCGGCACATGGGATCTTTAGTTGCGGCATGTGGACTTCTTGGTTGCGGCATCTGGGATCTAGTTCTCTGACCAGGGATCGAACCCGGGCCCCCTGCATTGGGAGCATGGAGTCTTAGCCACTGGACTATCAGGGAAGTCCCAGGGAACAGGAATTGTGCAGGGGGTGGTTTGGCCAGCCCTGGGAGTGGGCTCCTATCCCCTGGCCTCATGATCCCAATCTAGTTGCAAAGGAGGCTGTGGAGTTTTGTCTTCCTTTGTTCAGGAAGAGGCAACACACTAGCCGGGCTGTCAGATGCCAGGAGTCAGTAGCAGCATTAAGCAGCCCTGTCAGGAGAAGTGTATTTGCCAGAATCAAGGTCCACCCTAGGATTGCCTAAGCAAATGGACATTTTCATGGTCTTGCCACCCACACCTGGCCATAGGTGAGCAAGTCCAGAGCAGACCTTTCCCATTGGTTCAGCTATTCACCTGGAGCGGCCAGACATCTCTTGTTCTTTTCCGTTTAGCCCTCAATCTGATTGGTCCTCGAGCTGTGGATGTGCTGTCTGAGTTGTCCTATGCCCCTATGACTCCAGACCATTTCCCAAGTCTGTTTTGCAAGGTGGGTACTAGTAAAGTTGTAGTTTTTAAATAAGCAGGGAATATTTCTTTTACAGAGATGGCAATTACATGTTCTCACTATGGTGTTAATACCCACAGAACGTGTTCTGACTTTCATTAAGCAAACAGAATGACTGAGTGAATCCATTTCTTTCTTTCTCAGTCTTCATGTTCCTCTTGTTTAATACGCATTGCTATCTTCGAAGACCTCGTCTCTGTGAGTGTCGGTTCTGTGTGTGTATTGACTCTGTAGAGGTGGACTAAATTTTTAAGTTAGAGTGTTATGATGCGGACGCCGAAAAATGCCAGTCAAGGTCAGGCCCCTTCTCTCCATGCAGTGCTTCCTCTTTTCCATACACAAAGTAACTTCTGTGTATGTGGCACCTTCAGGTAAGAAATGGTTTAGGTGAATCCCTAAACAACTTACTTCATTTTCTTTCTTTCTTATAAATTTTCTTTCTTATACTTGGCAACTAGAGCTGAGTGAAACAAATTGTAACTGAACAAAAGGCATGATAACACACTCTCTGGGAAGTGGTTGATTAGAGAGGTCCAGACAGACGTGTTTTGGCAGCCTGTAACAAGCAGCTTCGGGACAGTTACTGATGGGATGCTCTTTGAAGTTCAAACCGAAGTTAGGATCCACCTTTAAGTGATTTTACAGCTCTCCTTTTTCTCCATGGCACAGTTAAAGCAACAGGAAACTCTGTTAGCTGGCAGCAGACCCCGTCACAGTACATTCTTTGCTCCTTGAAGAAGTAACCACGTGCGTGCGCCTACGGCGTACTGTGCTGCTATGCCTGCTCCTCATGGAAACGGTCTGCTTTAGGGCCGTCTGGGGCTTACCACTTCCCATTGCAGGAACGGTGATTGAGTCAGGGGCCCCTTTTGGGTAACTGAGCTGCTGGAAACACGTTCTGAACATAAGAAGCCCAGTCTCTTCCCCCAGGGTAGCAGGTGAACGGTGTTCTTTGGTCATCCGGCATCATCTTCTGTGGGGCAGGTACCCAGGACTTGTCTGCCAGGTCCGCCAGAGAACACATTTGCCTGGTCTTCATTGCTCCCGGTGTCTCTGACTAAAACAAATCTTTAGCACGACTTTGCAAAAAGAAGTATTTCATGCTTTTCAAAGACTGCCTCCACTTCCCTCCACTGGCTTGGCTGGCACTCCTGAACTGGGGCTGTTCATGAGAAGAGCATTGGAAAGGCTGTGCTCTGTTCCTAATGACCCCAATGCCTGGAAACAGACTGTCTTGAGGAAGAAATTTTCATTCACATGTATCTCCATTAGGGTCCAGCACAGGGTACAGAGCTAATGAGAGGGGTTGCCTCAGGCGTTCATTCCTCTAACAAACATGGAGGGGCCCACTTCCCCTAACGAGTTTCCACGATGACCTTCTCCCTTTGTTTCCGCAGGAGATGAGTGTGGGCTACGCAAATGGGATCCGGGTGATGAGCATGACTCACACGGGAGAGCCAGGATTCATGCTTTACATTCCTATAGAGGTGAGAGCCACGAGAGGATGGGTGCTGGCAGGGTTAGAGCGCCATGTCTGACCGGGCCTTGGTCACTGAGGTAGGCTGCGTTAAAGAGATTTTAACGTTTTTAGCTAAGTTATGTACTTTTTTTGTGTAGGTAATATCTTTACATGGTCTAAAACTAAAAACCTCTAAAAAGTATTCAGTGCCACCTGACCAGTTCCCACCAGCCACCACCAGTGATATTGTTAGTTTATATCATGTCAGAGATTTTTGTGCATATGGAAGCAAGTTCAAAGACGTATTCATAACCCTCTTTTTTAGAAACACAAATGGAGGCTTACTGCTGTTCTTCATCTTGATTTTTTTTACTTAGCAATTTAGAGATTTTTCCCTGCCAGTACCTAAAGAGAAAGAGCTTCCTTTTTCTTCTTTATTTTTTAATGAAAATGATATAGTATGCCATTATATAGTTGAATCGTAATTTATATAACCAGTCTGGTACTAATAGACATTTATAGGGTTTCTAGTCCTTTGCTGTTATAAAAACTTCTGCAGTGTACAAGAGTGTCTTTTTCTTTATTGCTTGTACCAGGACACAGAATTGTCAGACTTTGGGCTGATGGGTGCAGTTCCAGGCAAGAGATCAAGCTACTTGTCAAAACCCCTCTCACACCGAGTAAAAGCCCATCTGCAGGGCGCACACAGCTCTGCCGACCTTCCTCCACACTGCTGCTCCTCATCTCACCCTATCTTCTTGCCTCTCCTTGCTGGATATGTTTCTGCCTCAGGGCCTTTCCACTTGCCCTTCCCCTTTCTTTGGCATATCCCTCCCCCCTGTAGAGCCTCCCAAGCTCACAGCGACACATGCTTCAGGTCTTATTCACACCTCACCTTTTTTTCTTTTTAATTAAAAAAAAAAACAAAACTTTTTGGCCACGCCGCATGGCCTGCGGGATCCTACCTAGATCCCCAACCAGGGATTGAACCCACGTCCCCTGCAGTGGAAGCACAGAGTCTTAACCACTGGACCACCAGGGAGGTCCCCACACCTCACCATTTTTTTTTTTCTTTTTTTAATTTATTATTTTTGGTTGCGTTGGGTCTTCATTGCTGCCCGTGGGCTTTCTCTGGTTTCGGCGAGCGGGGGCTACTCCTCATTGTGGTGCGCAGCCTTCTCATTGTGGTGGCTTCTCTTGTTGCAGAGCACAGGCTCTAGGCGTGCAGGCTTCAGTAGTTGTGGCTCACGGGTTCTAGAGTGACGGGCTCTAGACTGCAGGCTTAGTAGTTGTGGTGCACGGCCTTAGTTGCCCCACAGCATGTGGGATCTTCCTGGACCAGGGCTCGAACCCATGTCCCCTGCATTGGCAGGCGGATTCTTAACCACTGCGCCACCAGGCAAGTCCCACCTCACCTTCTTGAAGAGACCATTTAAAGTTGCAGTCTCTGGCCCCCTCCTCCCTAGCCTCCTTCCCTGTTTTATTTTTCTCAAGAGTGCTTACCACTGTCTCATAGAATATATATTTTCTTTATCTCGTTCATCACATTACCCGTTTAAATGTAGGTTTGCTAAAGGCAGGGATATTTGTTTAACTTCTATATCCCCAGCAGTTAGAGAAACACTTGGCACATAGTAAACGCTTAATAAATGCTGCATGAATGAATGTCCTGGCAGTATCTTTTGTCCATTTTTGTATTGAATTATTGGTCTTTTCCCCCAATTTCTAGGCATTCTCTGAATCAGCCAGCCAGTCCTTACTATTAAGTTGTAAAAATTTTTTCCGGTTTATCATTTGTCTTGATTTGGGGTTTTTTTTGCCACATAGAAGGGTTTTTTTAATATATGTATTTTTTGGCTGTGTTGGGTGTTGCTGGGCCGCAGGCTTTCTCTATTTGTGGTGAGCGGGGGCTACTCTTCATTGCGGTGCGCGGGCTTCTCATTGTGGTGGCTTCTCTTGTGAAGCACGGGCTCTAGGCACGTAGGCTTCAGTAATTGTGGCATGTGGGCTCAGTAGTTGTGGCTCGCGGGCTCTACAGCATAGGCTCAGTAGTTGTGGCACACAGTCTTAGTTGCTCTGTGGCATGTGGGATCTTCCCGGACCAGGGATGGAACCCATGTCCCCTGGCAGGTGAATTCTTAACCACTCTGCCACCAGGGAAGTCCCAGAAGGGTTTTCTAAATTTTACTTTTTATTATGGAAATGTTTCATACGTTGCAAAAAATTTTTTTTGTAGGTGAATTGATGAATCTTTTGTGGCTTCTAGAGTGTAATACGTAGAAGGGGCTTCTCCACTCCAGAGTTAAAAATTTTTTCCACTTCTGATGCTTTTATAGTTTGTGTTGTTGCTATTTATGGGTTTGTGTGTTTTGTTTTTTCATATTTAAATGCTCCAACCTTTTGCACTGTCTCTTGGTACTTTATGAGCTATGGATCAAACTATTTTTTCTAACGTGGATGACCAGTTGATGTGAGATTCTACCTTTACCACATACTAAGTTTCTATATATATTTAGATTTATTTCTGGACTTTTATTCTATTTGTATATCCAGTATCACATTGTTTTAATTACTGAGTCTTTATTGTATATTTTAATACTTGGTAATGCTTATCCTCCCTCATAGCTTGGAAAACTGGAAAAGACGAATTCCTGTTTCCTTATTTTCCCTTATAATCTTTTTTTTTTACATCTTTATTGGAGTATAATTGCTTTACAATGGTGTGTTAGTTTCTGCTTTATAACAAAGCGAATCAGTTATACATATACATATGTTCCCGTATCTCCTCCCTCTTGCGTCTTCCTCCCTCTCTCCCACCCTCCCTGTCCCACCCGTCTAGGTGGTCACAAAGCACCGAGCTGATCTCCTTATAAACTTTTATAATCATCTAGTTAAAACAGAAACACCCTGAGTTGTTGGATTGTTACGTTTGTAAATTAGGAAGAATTGACATTCTTATATGTGTTGAATCTTACAATCAAAATATACCTTTCTTTATGTGGGGTTTTTTTTTTTGGTGACCTTCAGAGGTATTTTGAAGTTTTCTTCATGTAGATGGTATACATTTCTTAAATTTATATGAATATTTTGGTGGTGTTGCTGTTGTGAATGGGAAGGGTGTCTTTATTCTGGTGTCTTCTGATTTATGAAAGCTTTTTTCCCTGTATATTAATGCTTTAACCTGTTTCCCTCCTAAACTATCTTACTGTTTATAGCTGTTTTTTAGTTGATTTCTGGAATTTCCAGGGTTCAGTCTTACCATACACACAAACAATAAGTTTTTGTTTCTTAACAATTTTTATTCCTGCATTTTCTTTCCCTTGTCCAGTTGTGACAAGTAGCAGTGATCTTCAGCCTCGTCATGTTCTTGACATAGTCATACTACTCATGGTGTTAGGTTTCCTTTTAATTATTAAATGAAGCACGGATTTACCAGCCCATGAAATTTTATCTGCTTTTCCACACTCAAAAGTATTATAACAATATTAAGGTGAAGGGATTATTCATGATTTGAGAAGAGTTAATATGCATGTAGCTGATATGTTTTGCCTGTACTGAAGTGCCATATGGTCATTCAGGTGTTACCACCTGCTCCTGGGTCATTAATCAGCCAAGCCCATCAGGAGGGAGAAGCCCTGTTTTCTACCCAATTTTCCTGGGCTGGTCCCATTTTTATGGTTTTCTGTGAGTCCAAGAGGTAATTTGTGCACTGCTTGGGTTCTTTTCAAGCTGGCTTTTGTCCTCAAGAAGCTTATACTTGTCTCTGAGGAGCTGCCTTCCAAAGCATGGTGGCAGATAGCAGATTGGTTTGTTCACACTCAATCCCTGGCATCTAGTGAGAAAATGAGTAAGTAGTGGGGACCCACTTTTCGCTTTGCTCTTCTCTAGCCCAAGACTACTCACCTGCTTTAAACCTTTGTCTTCTTAATTCAAGTACGGAGCATTCAGCTTGAGACACTGAACCCGCCCGAGATACAGCTCATTCTTACTCTCGTTTCCCAGCCAGTCTCCAATGGTCTCCTCCACCCGCCTTTGCTATTTGCAGTGTTTCGCTTACACACATACCACAGGCTGTGTTGTACCCAATAGCTCAGACTCCCTTTTCCACATCTAAAGTTGCCTTGATCACAGCAGTCTGCTTAGTCAATGCCTGTTCGGCTGCAGTAGTGCAGTTTATAGAGCAACATACATTGCCAGGATAAAGAATTGCGATACCAATGAAGCAGATTTTTGTTTTTGACTTTTCCCCCCCGTTTTATTGAGATATAATTTACATACATCATTGTATAAGATTAAGGTGGACAGGATAATGGATTGACTTACATAGACTGTGAAATGATTACCACAGTGTTTAGTTACTAGCATCCATCATCTCATATAGACACAATAAAAAGAAAAAAATTTTTTTTTCCTTGTGATGAGAAGAACTCTCAGGATTTACTCGTAATTTTCATGTTATCACACAGCAGTGTCACCTAGTCATCATGTTGTGCATTATATCCCTAGTACTTACCTTATAACTGGAAGTTTGTACCTTTTGACCACCTTCCTCCAATCCCCACCTGTAACCACAAATTGATCTCTTGGTCTATGAGTTTAGGTGCTATTTTGGTTTTGTTGTTTAATAGTTGTTGTTTTTTTAAGGTCCCACATATAAGTGAGATTATACAGTATCTGTCTTCCTCATTCCTCTGTCTTGTTTTCTGTTTTACAGTTTTTAAAGTAAACAGTGTCGTTTGTTGTTGGGCTTTAGACTTAACAGAGTA
This sequence comes from Neophocaena asiaeorientalis asiaeorientalis, assembly GCF_003031525.2. Classification (NCBI taxonomy): domain Eukaryota; kingdom Metazoa; phylum Chordata; class Mammalia; order Artiodactyla; family Phocoenidae; genus Neophocaena; species Neophocaena asiaeorientalis. Next base: position 3,191,408 of record NW_020185335.1, on the reverse strand, counting down.
TTTGAGTATTTGCTTTTTGTTCATTTAAGTTATGTGATACTTAAACGTGTCTGGAACCAAGAACAAAACAACATGAGAGACTGGATATTGTGGGACACGGGTAGGAGAGCTCTGATTTTTGGGGTCCTCTGTGACTCACTCTAGGTCTCTTAAGATACGCCATAATCCGTGTGACAAATCAGAGTTGTGCATGCATGTCTAGAGTTATGTGTAACACCAGTTTCACAGCATAGGCCATTGCATAAGGGAAGGACCAAGTTCAGGGAACTGGCGCAAAAAAACAAAGCCAAAGCCAGTGGAGGATGCATGGCTGTTGGAGAGGCAGTTACGAGACTGGTCGTTTACTGAGTGGTAAGAGAGCTTCTGTGAGTTATTATTTAATAAGTGCTACATATATACTGAGATCCTAGACATTTTAGAGAAGTAAAAAGATAAAGGTGCTGCTTTCGTGGAGCTTAAGCCTGGGCTGCAGCACTTTGGTTCCTGAGGATTGTAGACAACCTTCTCCCTTGTCCAGGTAACAGTGTCAGCTGGCAGGCACTGCCAGACAGATTCCATGTTTAATTCTGAAGGTCTGCTGGTTACTGACCTTTTGTCTCTCCCTCTAGTACGCCCTGCACGTATACAACGAAGTGATGAGTGTTGGACAGAAATACGGAATCCGGAATGCTGGGTATTATGCTCTTCGTAGTCTCCGAATTGAAAAGTTTTTTGCCTTCTGGGGTCAGGATTTAAACACCCTCAGCACACCCCTGGAATGCGGACGAGAGTCTCGGGTGAAGTTAGACAAGGTATTGTACCCACTCTGCCCTCAGCTTCCTGAGCAGGGAGCCTGCGTGAGGACAGGGAGAGCTGAGTGCTTTCTGAGTTGATCGTGGTAATTCATTAATATGCCCCGTGTACAACATTCAACTGCCTAATCACCATTCAAGAGGATGAAAAGGCTCTTTCCCACCTCTGAGCCCACCCAGTCCCACTGCCAGCTTGACCAGAAGCAGCAGGGTTCTGCCTCTCCTTGTAGATAGCTTCCATGCAGTGCAAACAGATGAGTAATTTCCCCTCGCCACGTTCTTAACCTTGGTGCTTGGATACTGTATACTTGGTATTGCACCCTGCCTTTTTCACTTAAAATATCTTAGCAGTCATTCCCTATCAGTATAGTAGATCTCTGATGTTCTTTTTGAGCAATTAGGTAACTATTTTTCTCTGATATAAAAGTAAAGAATACTCGATTTGGAAAATAGGGAAAAACATAAAGAATATTTTTTCAGTGACACGCATTGTTAAGAGTTTATTTTATCCTGCTCTTTTTTGGACATATGCATATGTAAATATTTATGCATAGAATACGGATATATATGCATGGACTGCTGGTTGAGATTATATAAAAACATTGTTTTTCTAAAATAATTCTAGCAAGCATTTTCAAGTGTTGATTTTTCTTCCTATTTTTGTTCTGTGTGGTCTTGTGATTGAAATGTGTTTATAAAATAGAAAGAAAAGAGAGTGATGCGTACCTGTGTTGTTACAAGAATTCTCTTCTCTGCAGGTGTCTTTCATACTGTGAATGCAGTTTTCCGCATGGGGGAAGCACACGTTCCCCAGAGCTAGCAGGGGTGTGGTGGGGAGTGGGCAGCCCACGGCAGCGACACCGGGTCCCAAGCAGTGATGCTGTCTCTGTGCTCTTTCCTAGGGGATGGATTTCATTGGGCGAGATGCCCTGCTGCAGCAGAAGCAGAACGGGGTGTACAAACGCCTCACTATGTTCATCCTGGACGACCACGACACAGACCTGGACCTCTGGCCTTGGTGGGGGGAGCCCATTTACCGAAATGGGCAGTACGTGGGCAAGACCACCAGCAGCGCATATGGTTACACCCTAGAGCGCCACGTGTGCCTGGGCTTTGTGCACAATTTTTCCGAGGACACCGGAGAAGAGCAGGTGGTGACAGCAGATTTCATCAACCGGGGAGAATATGAGATTGACATTGCAGGACACCGGTTCCAGGCCAAGGCCAAGCTCTACCCGGTCACCTCCCTCTTCACTCATAAGCGCCGAAAGGATGACGTGGAGCTCAGTGACTTGCACGGGAAGTAATGCCAGGCAGTCCCCCCACCTTCTAGTCATCTTAGGAGCTCCTCTTCCTGATCCCATCCCTCTTCTTGATTTAACCTTTGCCTCTCACCTCTTTATCTTCCTTGTCTTATCTCCTTAATTTTAAGCGTTAAAACTTTTCCTTTGCACCCTCTCTTGTCCCTCCATCTTCTCCTCCCTCCTTCTGCAGTTTCCCATCTCCTGATACTCACTCTGGGCTGGTCATCCCTCCCCCATCTCAGGTTCCTGTGGGGACAGGAAGGCAGGACAGAAGCAGACTCCACTTGTGGAAGTGGGTTACAGTGACAGCCTCACTTAATGCTGGGTCTTGAAGCAAGGGAGGCTTGTGGTGTGCAGGCCTCAGGGTAAGAGTCCCTGTCTGTGGGGCTAAGTTTTCTCGAGTAACCTGTGAATTCTGGCTAGCTGCTGTCTCTGTGATACAGCCGTGTGGAATAGCTTACGCCTTTTAGCCAGGCAGGTCCTTCTCCCATCCCTTTGTGCTGTGGGTCGGCACCCTGATACCTCTAGCAGGAGGATGACCATCTACCTCGCTGATGAGAGGCATCATGTGGGCGTTACCTGGGGTTTAGCACAGATTAGTTAACCATCCTGGGCCTCCCTACTGACCCAGTTATCAGACTGTTGGGCTAGGGCCACCTGCCTATAATTTTCTTCATCTCTTGCTAATCTCTATTATGAGGAGGGTTGTGGTTTATTTAACCGACTAAACAAATAAGCCAGAGTGTTTGAAAGGGAAAGACCATGTTGCCTTTAGTGTTGCTTTTCCTAGCTGAAAGGGTGTGACCTCAAACTAAGCTCCAGCGATGCTGAGTTTTGTATGAAACAGTGCTGCTTTTCTTTCAGCTACTCACAGTTCAGTCACCCCACCTTGATGTTCCTCTTCTCCAAGCGCATGTGACTTTCAGTTCAGCCTCATGTGTCCCTTCCACAGGAGGCCCACTGGCTCAGTGCATGCTCTCTCCCTTAGGACGGGGGAGGCAGGACAAGCATCCTGGCTGAGTAACTAAACCTTGTGGCCACACTGAGTTGAAGAGAGCTACTGGGACCCAGGGTTGCTTCCCCCGCACAAAAGACACAGATCCACACAGAGGTGACCACTTGGGTCCCTTGAGAGTTCCCAGTGTGGAGAGCGTATGTTACCTGAGCCCAAGGTCTGCTTTCCGTCTTCTCTTTCCAGACATCTCTCCACATTTTCTGGAATAGAAGGTAACGTGGGGTAAGAGCGCCCTGTGCACTTCTAAGCAGTGTCTCTATTTTGTAAGGGTGGAACTTGGATCGCACAGACTGTGGTATCCATCCCCACACTTAATTTCCCCTTGCAAACAAATGGCTGCTAGAGATTTTAATTAACCATAGCCTTTGTTATCTTGGATGCATTAGTTCTGATAGGTCTGTAAGTATATTAGAGACAATCCTTTCATTTTATTAGAGCAGCTTACAATTCTCAGGTGTCTGCCTGTTCTGGCATTCCTCTGGGATTTCTGTTTACCCACTTGATCACTGACTTTAGTGTCCACCTTCTTATGAGGTCTTCATTGATTTAATGAGGGAGTATGTGATTAGAATCTGTCGGGGGGCCTTGGTATTTTGGTGCAAACGTGAATTTAACTAGCTGAGAGATGCTGCTTCTAGGCAAAGAGATGCTGCTTCTAGGCAAAGAGGAGAGGTGCTGCCCAGCTGGAGAGCAGTGAACAGCAGCTGTGAAACTTGGGAGAGCAGGAAACTGGCACTGGACAATGCAGGTGTTACCAGCAGGGAGCCGACTGACCCAAGAAGATGGAAACAGATGTAGAACTAAAGGTATCCCATGCACACCACTGCAAAGTCGTCTTTATAAATGGAAAGTTATTTGGGATTGAATCCAAAAGAAAATCTAGATTTATGCATAAATCACATCTTGTCCATAAATAGGGGTCACACTTCTAAGACTGACAAGATGTTAAGATTCTGGGGGGAAATCACTTGTTATTGAGTACCCTGAAACTTACTATTTATCTTCCAGCACTTTACAATTCATCTTTCAAGTCTCCTTTGGTTCATTCAAATATAGCAATATGAATCTGGTAGGTTTCTTCATTTGGTCCTAAAGGGAAGGGGGTGACTCTTTCCTGCCTCAAGCATAGTTGACAATCAAAACATCTTCATTTCTGTGTCATCCGCGATGGGCACTGGGACCACATGTGTTTGCTTTCTGTGACAACTCACCTCTCCCTGGAGGTTGGAGGGATTGTTCAAGGAGTAGCTGGACTCGTTTTAGGTGGTTGGTACTTTATTCTTCTCTCTGAAATGATGTTATCACCACTTGTGCTGTCTTGGGAGAGAGGCTCCACGATCTTCTCAGCATATGCAATTGAAGAATCATTTTGAACCTAGAAACACAAAGTGTGTTGGCTTCAAACAGATAGATGGAGAATCAAGGTTGCAAGTCTCCTGTGAGCCTTCTCCTCTCTTGAGGTAAGCCCCTACCTACTTGTGCCACATGTAAATCCCATGGTCATGTGACTGACATTGAAGATTTCTTGTCTGTGATAAAAGCTCTAATTCAGAAAGTTTTTAGAGCAAAAAGGGACAGACAAGACCTACCTGCTTGGATAGCACAATGTGATGTCCTTTAACTTGTGTTTTGGTCACGTAGCACTGCATGGGCAGGACAAGCTCCAGGAGAGAAAACTGAACAGTTCCCACTACATTCTAGTGCTTTTCTGAGAAGTCCCTGTACCCCCAAATGCAAGAGATGTCATTTAGCCCAGTGATTAACCCCAGTCTCACTTTGGCCCCAAAGTTCCCATTTCTGCACCAAGTCACTTGTTTGATTCTCATCAGGAGGTGTGCTGTCCCTGGATTCTACCTCCTTGTACAGACCAAGAGTTTTAGCTGTATCTCTTCTTTCCTAGGCTGTTGTTTCCAAGAAAGTAACTCAACGTGAAAAATAACTCTTCCGCTTTCTCCTTTATCCTGCCTTTGCATGCATTTGCGACATTAACCCCTCCCCACTGCCACCATGTATGTGGCAGGAATGATAGGAGCTTCCTAAAGTGATTTTGCTTCACTGGAGGGATATGACCCCTCCGCCTTTATTTCTGCCTCTAAAACAACTGCATTGGCTGGCTTTCAGGCATTACAAGTTCCTTTTTATATCTTTGTTGCCTCTTGGCCAGTGTAGGCAGCAAGGATCTAAGTATCTTTAGTATCTAAGATATTTGGTCAACAGTGCTCAATCCTGAAGTATAACCTACTGTGTTCATTTTCTTTCTGTACACACCCCCCCATCCCTCACAAACTTTGATATAAGCAGCATTTTATCAACAGGAGGTAGAGAAGTTTCTCACGAGTAAGGAATTTTCATCTGGCACATGTCATGTGCAGGCACATGGACTCAGGAGCAGCACAGTTGAGTGGAAGAGACGGCAGATGAAATAACAGGCAGTAGCCACATCCTGCAGTGAGTCGTGAGGGAGCTAGGGAGCCACGTATCAGAGCCGCTCCCCACACCCACCGCCACTGCCCTCCACTTTAAGGTGCTCCGTTAGTTATAAGGCTCCTTCATTGTCATCATGGGGCTGGCATATGCAGTCCCTTACCATGACAAATACACTATTTTTCAAGAGGACTGAGTATTTTTGTACGTCTTTGCCTTCTCTTTTATCCATTAAACACCAGAGTTCCTTGTGTATGATTCGTGACTTCTCTGAGCAGAACCTTTGGGGAATTACACATTTCTTCATGGGCCATTTTTCTCATGATATTTAGATACACCTATTTTCATCCTTTGCAGACTTTCTGCCTTCTCATTTTTCTGTCTCTCAAGGACAGAAATTGTAAGAAGTGGAGAGGATACGGATACTTTTAGCATCTGTTTCTATGGATCTATGCCAGGATTTCCTTTGCACACCAAGAACTGGAGCTTGGGGCACTTCTTTCCTCCAAGCCAGGTTCTAGTGCCTTACACTCCAGAGTGTCACATGGTGGGTGGAGACGAAAAAAAGTACCTTCAACAGATGGGTGTAGGGTCGAAAGCTTCTGCAGCTCGTTTCAGTGAAGGGTCTTCCAGCAGCACAGCTAACACTTTACTCTCTGGTCAACTCTTGGGATGTAAGAAAATGCCATTGTAATTACTGTAAAGACTACAACTCGTTCTTCGCATTTGTAAACGTGCAGTTCAACTCAGCCCTTTTCTATCCCATGTGTAGCATCAGCATGTGGTCCTGAAGACGTGCGAGGCACTTAGTAAATGGGATGTTTCTCACGAGCCCTGGTGATGACAGGCGCACAGGTGACCGAGCATTGCTGCCCTCTGCGAATGCGGTATTAACATTGTACACTGTATTTCTATCAAGTCAGATTTCAATTTTATTTTACGTCACTAAGTTTGTAAATGAATAAACGGACATTTTCACTACTCTTGCTGTGTCTGCCTGAGAAATGTCCTGCATCTGTGGTAACCAGATATGTTTTTGCCATCACTAAGAATAAACGTTGTACATAAAACCATTTGTACCTGTTCCCAAAGTGTACAAGAGAATTTGAAAACAGGTAAATAAGATCCCTTCCCTCCAAGCAATGGGGGGCATGGCTGTGGGGGAAAAGCCCCTTTCCTCCTCCTGAAGTCCCTATCACTGTCACTGGACTTGACATCCTGCCTTACACTTGACTTAGTAAGAACCTGGTACTTGACTCATCACTCAAGTATTGGGTTGGCCAAAAAGTTCATTCGGGTCTTTCTGTAAGATGTTATGTAACATGAGCCCATGTCTGTGTGGAAAACGAGCTGTGTGTGTATTTTTGCTTACAGCAGTAGAAGAGAAAAACAGAGAAGCAGCCAGTGATCCTTTACTATACTTAGCTTCCATCCAGAAATTTAGTCACTGGACTTCTATTCTCTTTACCCAACTGTTCTGTGAGTCACCACATCTGGGAATCCACAGGTAGGCTAACATGTCTAACAAAAATTTCATCATCGTATCGTCCAAACCTGCTCTTTCTATTTCCAGTTTCATGAATGAGCAACATTTGTTACGACTGAAGTAGTACAGAAGAACATCCCACTGGCTCCAAGGCTAACTCCAAAAGAGGAGTTCCAAAAACATTCTGTACAATGACATGTCTGGAACACGGGGAGAGCCTCCCATGGCAAATACTTTCAAGGGGACAACTCTCTCATGACATGTGTCTTCCTCTTATTATCAACATACTGGATTAGGTATATCACAAACCCTATGAACAAGAAGTAATTCCAGAAAGGAAGAAGCCTCGCAAGCCGAACCTGAGTGCGAAAGACTTACCTTCCAGCTCCTCCACCAAACGAAAGGCCAGCAGAGTTCATTCCCGCCAGGACGAAGTAGCCCCGCACTGAAGGGGACTCGCCCATGATGCACCTCATGTCCGGGGTGAAGGTCTCGGGGCAATTCACCAACTTCATGATCTCCATAGTCTCCAGTTCTGGCATCCTACGCAGCAGGGAACTCAACAGGGGCTCTGAGCAACGAAAACAGACCCAAAAAAATGTCTTGTGGAGGTTTTCTAAGATGAGCCAACTGGGCCATCTATCAGAAGCAGAAGCCTTGGGGAAGTATGGGACATTCCTACAGAGTTCTTGGCATAAAGACGGAGAAAAAAGACACTCTTTAGGAAGGAAAGGAGCTCTGGAAAAGCAAATTAAAAAAGTGATCAGTGGTAGTAAAAGAGCTCTTAAATGGCCCCCAAAGAGATTTGCAGCAATTTCAACTTAGGAAATCCTTGCCATTTACTGCATAAGACACAGTCTCAGCTTGTTTTAAAATAAGGCCAACATCAGGGAATAATCCAGTGGAACAGTGGCAATAGATGAAGCCAGACTGAAGCTGGCTGGTGGGTACATGGGTTCTTTATACATTCTCTCCACTTTTAAAAGATTGAAATTTCCCAGAAATTAACTCCAAGTAGAAAGAGGAAAACTCTTCATTATAGACCCTTTCATATATTTTGAATTTGGAATGTGACTGTCTTAACTATTCAATAAATAAAATTATGTTAAAATTGAATAAAAGACTGTATTAACACAATTCTGCTTTCTAAAAAATGTCTTCAGGACTTCCCTGGTGGCGCAGTGGTTAAGAATCTGCCTACCAATGCAGGGGACACGGGTTTGAGCCCTGGTCTGGGAAGATCCATATGCCGCAGAGCAATTAAGCCCCTGCACCACAACTACTGAGCCCGCCTGCCACAACTACTGAAGCCTGTGCACCTAAGAGCCCGTGCTCCGCAACGAGAGAAGCCATTGCAATGAGAAGCCCGCGCACCACAACAGAGTAGCTAGCCCCTGCTCGCCGCAACTTAGAGAAAGCCCGTGTGCAGCAACGAAGACCCAATGCAGCCAAAAATAAACAAAAAAAAACTCCTTAAAAAATAAACAAGTAAAACAATAAAAGGACCTGTGGGAGACCTTTTCTTACTACTGACATTCTACTGGATGAAGAAGTGAACCAGGCCCTGAGACACATTATTAATCTAGGACAAGTTCAAAAGACAATCCTGAACTATACCCACAAGGCACTGCAAGCTCCCACTAAAAATACAGAGGAAGGAGCTGTTCCTTCACAGATCCCAGGGACCAAGTTCTTCTTAAAACCTGGAAAGGGGTCCCCCGAAGACCAACTATTGCCAAAATGGAAGGGCCCCTATAAAGTAATCTGAACCACTCCCACTGCTGTCAAAGTGCAAGGGATATCTAGTTGGGTACATGTTTCCAGACTAAAGCTTTTACCTCCAGAAACCCCGCAGGTTACAACAGAAGAGCAATACACCTGTAAGCCAGTGGAAGGTCTGAGATACCTATTCAAAAGACAGGCACCATCGACAGATAAGTAAAATGATGTAGTGGGTTGGACTCCTGTTTGCCATTCTTGCTACTGTACTCAGCGGATCATACGTGAACATCTTGTTAGAAATGTAGAGCTTTATATGCTTAATCATCAACATAATAGTCTGCTGTCCCCTGTTTAAGTACTAACAACAGTTATGTCCTCCAAGGGCTATCCGGTCTTAACAACTGTGAGACAGACATTCAGGTCTGCACCCCTGGAAGGGTTTGTTTTCCTCTGCGGACACCCAAACCATCATATGTTACGGAATTATCGACAGACCCTGTCTTTTCCAACCAAGCCATAGCATATAAATGCACTGACAATGTTCACTTCATAGGAGAGTGTGCTATAAGGACTACAGGGTTAAGAGGGATTTTTATCTGTAACAGAACCAGTCAGGCTCACCACCAAACCCAGAAAGCAGTAGGAATGATCTTTTTTCTCTATATATGTTTGTTTATTTGGCTACGTGGAGTCTTAGTTGTGGTACACAGGATCTTTAGTTGCGAAACGCAGGATCTTTTAGTTGCAGCATGCATGTGGGATCTAGTTCCCTGACCAGGGATCGAACCCAGGCCCCCTGCATTGGAAGCACAGAGTCTTAACCACTGGACCACCAGGGAAGTCCCCTAGGAATGATCTTTGCAAGGGCAGAGCTGGCCACAGGACTGGCAGCTCCATGGGGAGGCTTTACCTATCATGAAGCAACACTGAGATCAGACAGCTTGGTTATATGATGGAACAGACAAGACAAGCCTTAATGGGACTTAAGACCTCTCGTTTCTTTGGCGAATTTAGTTCTTGACAGTCATCTAGCTCTTGATAACCTTCTGGAAGAACAAGGTGGAGTCTGTGCGATAATACTTCCTACTGCACCTGAATTAGTGTGATACGACAGGTGGAAGTTAACATTAAGGAAATATATGCCCAGGCAGACTGGCTTCATAATTTTAGAAGCAGCAATATCGCCTCCACTGCCTGGTCAACAGTTAAGGAAGCCCTCCTAAAGTTACCCTGGTTCCTTCCCTTTCTAGGCCCTTTAGTGGCTACTGGTGTTCTTCTCCTTTTTGGCCCTTGTTTGTTTAGCCTTCTGGGCAAGTTTGTGTTTTCTAGGCTCTAAGAGTTTCAAGTAAGACTCATGATGGCTCAAGGAATTCAACCCGTTCCAGCAGAGGGTGGCCCAGGTCCCTACAGGTCCTTGGAACAGTCAGAGAGGGACTTCTACACCTCTAGGGTAAACTAGGGTCTGCAGCCCCTGTCTGGCAGGAAGAAGTTCCAGAAGATGAGACACTTGGCCCTTTACCCCTTAAGAATAAAAGGTGTAGAATCCCTCAGGGGATAATGAGACAGACTAGGACCTGGGACCCTTTGCTGCAGTGCTTACACCTGAACAAATGAAATACAAACAAAATACAAAGAAACTATAAGGGACTAAAAATAACTATATACATGCATGCACAGCTGGGGGAAATTATAGACAAGATACAAAAAGACCAAAAAAAAAGCCAACTGCCACTTCTGAAGAGCTGGGAGCAAAAGCAGGGGTCAGGAGCAAAAGCAGGGTCCTGTGCATGCCCCCTGCACTCACCACCACCAGAGTGGGGGGGCAGACCACCCAAGCCACCCCTCTGGCCTGACTCCTGGACCCGCCCCTGCCCTCACTGCACATAAGGAACCAGCTCGCTGCCGGCCTCGGAGCAATCAAGGGAAACTGTTACTTGTTTTCACTCCCGCCTGCTGCAGCAGGAGCCCAATAAAGCCCTGCCTGAACTTTCTGTCTGGCCTCTTATCAATTTCTATTGATTAAGGAGGCCAAGATCCCTGGTTGGTAACACTTCACTAATGTTATCTCCACCCTCTGTCTTAATGGAAATGCACCTCTCCTGAGGGAACTGTCGCTGTCACACAGCCAGCCCTGTTCCACGGGAACTGTCACTGTCACACAGCCAGCCCTGTTCCACTGACCTCACCATCAACAGGCACAGTCGGCATCCTCCTTGCTTGTGAACCATTACCACTCAGTCACACTTGGGAAAGACCCTGTTCCTTCGTGCCTTATCTCCATCTCCACTACCCTGAACTGAGCACAGCCCGCCATCCTCTCTGTTTACTGCAGAAGGTTCCCAACTGGGCTTCCCGCCTCTAATCTGCACACCATTCTCCCCACGCCCCACAGCCTTCACATAGAGGCCTGAGCACATCTCTGAAATGAAGATTCTAGGGACCTCCCTGGTGGCGCAGTGGATAAGACTCCACGCTTCCACTACAGGGGGCGCAGGTTCGATCCCTGGTCAGGGAACTAAGATCCCACATGCCGAGGACGCATCCAAAAAAAAAACACCAAAAAACAAACAAAAAAACAGGATAGGAAACAATGGCATCAGAGTCTATTCCAGTAGGTTTGGCAGCGATAGCAAAGGAGTGAGATCAGAGGAGATAAAGCCTGTAGAGAAGAAACGGAGGATGTCAAAGACAACAAAGTAAAACACACACCTGGCTGAAGTAGCCCCCTGACCGAGACCACAGCGGAAAGCGGGGGCGCTGGGGGTCCCGGGCCTCCACGGTCCGCGCGGACGGGGACGCCAGAGCGGCTCCGCAGCTTCTCCTTACCTCACGGGCGCCCTCGGGCTCCGCGGTCAGCAACACCCCGCCTGAAGCGGGGCAGCAGCCACAACCGTTGCCGGGGTTCCCGGGGGCCGGAAGGTGGGACAGGGACAGAGACAGGGAAGGGGTCGGGACAGGAGGGAGGAAAAAGTTCCCGTGACGCGAGAAGCCAGCTAGGGTTTGCCGGCTCTAGTCCTCCTTCCACCCGACGTGCGCCGTGACGTCAGGGTGGGGCTCCGCCCCTGACACGTGGGGCCTGTTTGGGTCTCGCGAGGCCCCGCCCCTGGGTGTGTGTAGCGCGGAACCGCCTCTGCCAAGATGGCGGCGAGCTGCAGGCCTGGTGTTTGAGGGCCGCTTTAGGACTCTAGCCTCGGGCCCTGTTAAATTGTCCAGGTGCAGCCGGGATCGCCATGATGGCGGCAGCCCCGCTGCAGTGTGGGGAGGGCGGGGGTTCTCTCTTCCTTCTATGCGAGTCCCCAGGCCTGTCCACCGCCCAAAGACACTAGTCAGGGAGTAAAGAAGATTCTTGGACTGACTTTGTTTTTTGGAAGTCGCCCGGGTCTTCTTGGGCGAATCGCTAGCAGAGCAGATCGGAAATCCTGTCTGCTGGCCCGGCCAGACCTCGGAGGCAGGATAAGAAGACCTGAGCTCCGGGCCGGACCTTACTCTTTGCGCCTTCTCTGCGTGTCTGGACCAGAGGAAGAGGAATCATTCACTCCGTCTTCAGAGAAGCTCCCCATCACCTTGATTACTATCACATCGCCCTGTTTTCTTTCCGTTATAAAACTTGGCACTGAAGTAGATCGGTGTTTGTTGACTGCCTTTCCCACTAGTTGCAAGCTCTGCCCTGTGACGACAGAACCTAAATCTCGTGCAGGGCTATGTTCTCAGCACTTAGAACAGAGCATGGCACAAAGTACATATTCTTTGAATGGACAGCGATCTAATGGTACAGCCTCCCCTGCGTGTTGGGCCAACTCGCTAGTTCCCATTCTTTGGATTCAAGGCCATCTCACCACACAAGCCGATTTCGTTCAATGGATGGCCTCTTGTGGCGGGGCATCCTGCTGGGTGATGGGATAAACATTGCACATAAAACCATTGTCCTGTTACCGAAGTGTAAAAGAGAATTTGAGAACTGACATAGCGACGACACAAACGTTCACAAGTGTTACTCCCCATGCAGTGGGGGCATGGCTGGGGGAGAAACCCCATTCCTCCCCCTGAAGTTACTATCGCTGTCGCTGGACTTGACATCCAGCCTTACACTGACTCCGTGGTAAGAACCTGGCACAGGGCGTATCCCCCACATACCTGTGAGCCCATGTCTGTGTGGAAACCAGGGCTGTGCCTACACTCTTGTTCGCACCTGTGGGGAAAATGCTCACTGTCTGAGAAGCAGCCAGTGCGCTCACCACACCAACCTGTACCCACAAATCATGGTGCAGTTTTGCAGTAAAACACCTGCTGTGGACTCAGTGCGGTGTAGGGTGCAGGGTGCTATTTCAGAGTCCCTATAAGACAGAGTAGTTTTATAAGTGGCTCCTGTGCCCTAACTGCCTTGCCTTGTTGAAACTTCACCACAACTGTGTGAATCAGAGCAGAGTATCCCTGCTTGACCTGTGAGGAAAGTGAGGCCTAGAGAAGCACGTTCTCAAGTTGCAGATAATGAAAACCAGGCCTCACATCTAAGTATTTATGAAGTAGTGAACTATTCAAGTCAGTGCTAAGACATGTGGTAGAGACAGTGGTGGTGCATTAGAATCACCTGGGGAATCTAAACCCATATCCTCCACAGGAACTGGAATCAGCAAGGCTGAGAGACACATCTGTTCTTCTAAATAGCTTTCCAGGAACTCCCCTTGTATCCGGAATCCACTGGGTGCCAACTCTTGAAGAGTATGGAGGAGAAGTAGTAGTTGTGTAAAGCTTTGTGGATGAGGCAGGACTTGAGCTGGTTCTTAAAGAACCTCTGTTTGCCAAACTGTAAAATGGGGCTAATGCTGGAGTGGTCTCAGATCAGCATGATTCAGTCACTCTCTTTGTTCATAAAAACCAGCAGTAGGCGGCGCTGTGGCTTATGAAATGGGGTTTCCTGGGTTCAGAAAGCCCCTCATATGGAGGACACACTGTGGCGATTAGTTAGAAACCCAAGTCAAACTAATATCTCCCCGGAGAGATGATAACTGATAACCCAGCGTGGTCCCTGTGACACAGGAGCGAATGAGGCTCCTTTGGTGTAGCCTCCCAAAGAAGGGTGTGCCCATCCCTCCGCTCTCTTTCCCATGAGAGGCTCTGTAGAGTTAGGGACACTCAGACACTTGGATCTGCAGCATCATTTGACTGGAGACTCTCAAGAGTCCAAGCTGAAAGGGTTGTTGTGGTGGTTGGTTAAGAGTACAACTTTAGAGCTGGCCAGCACTGCCTCTTCCTTAGTGTATGACCCAGGTAGCCACCCAGGGAGGTGGTTACCTTTCCTGGACCTCTGTAGCAGTCACCAACAGAGACTAAATCTAAAGAGAAAGAGTAATTTTTAAATTGATTTAAATCAATTTTCAAATTGATTATGATAGGGCTTCCCTGGTAGTGGAGTGGTAGGAATCCACCTGCCAATGCAGGGGACACGGGTTCGAACCCTGGTCCAGGAAGATGCCACATGCTGCGAAGCAACTAAGCCCGTGCGCCACAACTACTGAGCCTGCGCTCTAGAGCCCATGAGCCACAACTACTTAGCCCACGTGCCTAGGGCCCGTGCTCCGCAACAAGTGAAGCCACCGCAATGAGAAGCCCACGAGCCACAATGAAGAGTAGCCCCTGCTCGCCGCAACTAGAGAAAGCCCACGCACAGCAGCGAAGACCTAATGCAGCCAAAAATAAATAAATAAAATTAATTTTTAAAAATTGATTATGATAGTAACCAGTTAATACTTTCACTTGGGCAAAATGTCTCACAAGGATGGTTCAACATACACAAATCAATCAATGCGATACACCACATCAACAAAAGAAAGGACAAAAGCCATATGATCTCAATGGATGCAGAAAAAGCATTTGATAAAATTCAATATCCATTCATGATAAAAACTCTCACTACTTCTATCAAATATAGTATTGGAAGTCCTAGCCATAGCAATCAGACAAGTAAAAGAAATAAAAGGTATCCAAGTTGGAAGAGGTAAAACTGTCATGATATGCAGATGACATGATGCTATACATAGAAAACCCTAAAGGCTCCAAACAAAAACTACTAGAACTGATAAACGAGCTCAGCAAGGTAGAAGGATACAAGATTAAAATACAGAAACCTGTCGCATTTCTTTACATTAATAATGAAATATGAGAAAAGGAAAATCCCTTTTAAAATTGCATCAAGGGAATTCCCTGGCAATCCAGTGGTTAGGACTCTGCACTTTCACTGCTGAGGGCCCAGGTTCGATCCTTGGTAGGGGAACTAGGATCTCACAAGCAATGCAGCACAGATAAAGATAAAATAAAATAAATTTAAAAATAAATAAAATTGCATCAGAAAAATAAAAGTACTTAGGAATAAACCTGAACGAGGAAGTGAAAGACTTATGTGCTGAAAACTATAAAAATATTGATAGGGGCTTCCCTGGTGGCACAGTGGTTGACAGTCCGCCTGCCAATGCAGGGGACATGGGTTCGTGCCCCGGTCTGGGAAGATCCCACATGCCGCGGAGCGGCTAGGCCCGTGAGCCATGGCCGCTGAGCCTGCGTGTCCTGAGCCTGTGCTCCGCAACGGGAGAGGCCACAACAGTGAGAGGCCCGTGTACCACAAAAAAAAAAAAAAAAAAAAAAAAAAATTGATGAAACTGAAGATGATTTAAAGAACTGGAAAGATAGCCCATGCTCTTGGATGGAAAGAATTAATATTATTAAAATGGCATACTACCCAAAGCAATCTACAGATTTAATGCAATCCCTATTAAATTACCCATGACATTTTTCACAGAACTAGAACAAATAATCCTAAAATTTACATGGAAACATAAAAGACCCAGAATTGCCAAAGCAATTCTGAGGAAAAAGAACAAAGAAGGAGGCATAACCCTCCCAGACTTCAGACAATACTACAAAGCTACAGCAATTAAAACAGCATAGTATTGGCACAAAAACAGACATATGGATCAATGGAACAGAATAGAGAGCCCAGAAATAAATCCACACACCTACAGTCAATTAATCTTTGACAAAGGAGGCAAGAATATACAATGGAGAATAGACAGTCTCTTCAGCAAGTGGTGCTAGGAAAGCTGGACAGCCACATGTAAATCAATGAAGTTAGAACACTCCCTCACACCATACACAAAAATAAACTCAAAATGGCTTAAAGACTTAAACATAAGACATGGCACTGTAAAACTCCTAGAAGACCACATAGGCAAGATATTCTCTGACATAATCGTAGCAATGTTTTTTGGGTCAGTATCGCAAGGCAACAGAAATAAAAGCAAAACTAAACAAATGGGACCTAATCAAACTTATAAACTTTTGCACAGCAAAGGAAACCATAAACAAAATGAAAAGACAACCTACAGACTGGGAGAAAACATTTGCAAACAATGCAACCCACAGAGCTTAATTTCCAAAATATACAAACAGCTCATACAATTCAATAACAAAAAGACAAACAAAAAAATGGGCAGAAGACCTAAATAGACATTTCTTCAAAGAAGACATCCAGATGGCCAATAGGCACAAGAAAAGATGCTCAACATTGCTAATTATTAGAGAAAAGCAAATCAAAACTACAGTGAGGGGCTTCCCTGGTGGCGCAGTGGTTGACAGTCCGCCTGCCGATGCAGGGGACACGGGTTCGTGCCCCGGTCCGGGAAGATCCCACATGCCGTGGAGCGGCTGGGCCCGTGAGCCATGGCCGCTGAGCCTGAGCGTCCGGAGCCTGTGCTCCGCAACGGGAGAGGCCACAACAGTGAGAGGCCCGTTTACCGCAAAAAACAAAACAAAACAAAACAAAAAAAACTACAGTGAGGTGTCATCTCACACCAGTCAGAATGGCCATCATCAAAAAGTCTACAAATGATAAATGTTGAAAAGGGTGTGGAGAAAAGGGACCTTCCTACACTGTTGGTGGAAATGTAAATTGGTGCAGCCACTATGGAAAACAGTATGGTGGTTCCTCAGAAAAATAGAGTTGCTATATGATCCCACAATCCCATTCCTGGGCATATATCGAGACAAAACTCGAATTCTAAAAGATACATGCACCCCAACATTCACAGCAGCACTATTTACAATAGCTAAGACATGGAAGTAACCTAAATGTCCATTGACAGATGAATGGATAAAGATGTGGTGTATGTATATACAATGGAATACTCCCCAGCCATAAAAAAGAGTGAAATAATGCCATTTGCAGCAACATGGATGGACCTAGAGATTATCATACTAAGTGAAGTAAGTCAGAAAGAGAAAGACAAATACCATATGATATCACTTACATGTGGAATCTAAAATATGACACAAATGAACTTATTTATGAAACAGAAACAGATTCACAAACATAGAGAACAGACTTGTGTTGCCAAGGGGGAGGTGGGGTGGGGGAGGGAAGGATTGGAAGTTTGGTATTAGCAGATGCAAACTATTATATGTAGAATGGATAAACAACAAGGTCCTACTGTATAACACAGGGAACTATATTCAATATCCTGTAATAAACCATAATGGAAAAGAAAAACAAAAAACTGGGACTTCCCTGGTGGCACAGTGGTTAAGAATCCACCTGACAATGCAGGGGACACGGGTTTGAGCCCTTGTCCAGGAAGATCCCACATGCCGTGGAGCAACTAAGCCGGTGCACCACAACTACTGAGCCTGCGCGCTAGAGCCTGCTAGCCACAACTACTGAGCCCGCACGCCACAACTACTGAAGCCTGCATGCCTAGAGCCCATGCTCTGTGACGAGAAGCCACTGCAATGAGAAGCCCATGCACCGCAACGAAGAGTAGCCCCCGCTCACCGCAACTAGAGAAAGCCTGCATGCAGCAATGAAGACTCAACGCAGCCAAAAATAAAAAAAAACACAAAATAAATAAACTTATTAAAAAAAAACGCTATGTATTTGAAAAAGTTTTACTGCCAAGGAATATCACCTTGGACAAACATTGGCAGTAACTGTTTGAGCTTGAAACCAACTTGGGCCCCCAATCTTCTCTGGGATCAAAGCAGGATAAGAAAACTGCTTAGCCCTCAGAGATGTGGCCTATTCAGATGTGGCCAAGGAGGAAAAGGAAGGGGGTAGAATGAAGAGCCCAGAGGACAGAGTAAGGAGCTACAGAAAACAATGTGCTAGGGGCCTGCTCCCCAAAGCCAGAATGAAAATCTAATCATAGAATATTTTCCACCTGGAGAATAGAGGGCTCTTGTAACATTTGCATCCCAAGATTTCAGAATTACTCTGAAACAAAGAGTGCTGTGTGCGTCCCATCTTCTCCTTTTCCCAATGGGAATGTTGACTGTGGTGATCCTGTCCTGTTTGCTGGATGGCAGAGGAAGAAAGGCAGAACAGGGCAGAAGACATGTCTTGTTAATTAACAGGTCTTTCACTTAAGTGGAATGGATGCATAAGTTGTGGTATATTCACAGCAATGGAAAAGAACTACTGCCAAACCTAACTACATGGGTAAGTCTCGTGGACATAATATTGTTATGTCTAACAAAACCCCAAAGAATACATGCTGATATAAGTTTATTTACCTGAAATTTCAAAAATAGTCAAAAAGGGCTTCCCTGGTGGCACAGTGGTTAAGAATCCGCCTGCCAATGCAGGGTTCACGGGTTCGAGCCCTGGTCTGGGAAGATTCCACATGCCGCGGGGCAGCTAAGCCCGTGCGCCACAACTACTGAGCCTGCGCTCTAGAGCCCACAAGCCACAACTACCGAGCCCGCATGCCACAATTACTGAAGCCCAGGTGCCTAGAGCCCGTGCTCCACAACAAGAGAAGCCACCATAGTAAGAAGCCTGCACACAGCAACGAAGACCAACACAGCCAAAAATAAAGTAAATAATTTAAAAAAAAATTTTTAATAGGCAAAAAGACAGAGAGAACAAGTAGGATGTGTATATATGTAGAGGGAGAGATTTATCTCGAAGTGACTCATGGGATTGTGGGGCTGGCAGGTCTGAAATGCACAGGGCAGGCGGGCAGGCTGGAGACCCAGGGAACAGCTGATGTTGGGGGTCTTGAGTTCGTAGGCAGTGTGGAGGCCCAGTTCCTTCTTCCTCCACAGGGTCTCTGTCTTTTCTCTTAAGACCTTCAACTGAACGGATGAGGCCCCCCCACATTATGGAGGGTAATCTGCTCTCCTGAAAGCCTACTGATTTTACTGTTATTCACATCCAGAAAATACCTTTACAACAATATCTAGACTGGTGCTTGACCAAACAACTGGTCACCATATCCTAGCCAGGTTGATACATAAAATTAATCATCACAGCCTCCGATTACTTGCTTGTAAAACGGGCAATGATACGTTTGGGTTTTTGTTTTTGCAGACTCAAATAATGCGTATAAAATACTTGGCCCAAAATTTGTGAAAAATTTTACACAACAGCTACTTTTATTATTATTCTTGCAAAGTGAGCTGCACGGCCTGGCACCTGAGGCTCCAGACTGTGGGAGGTGTGGGTGATGAGCCAAACTGAATGACCACGGAGGCTGGTGACACGCAGCTGAAGAGCAGAGACCTGTGCCCAGGCCTGTGAGCCTGACGCCTGTGGCGGGAGCTGGGCGGGAGTCCCCAGGTGCCCCTGCGGCTGATGCTTTGTGCTCATTATGACTTGTTTACGAGCTACTTGGGCTTGGTGGAGACTCACTCACTCAGGAGGCAGCCTGGGAATCCAGTGGGCTTGTCTGAGCTGAGTGAGCTCTTTCCAGGCCCAGGGATGCATGGGTGTGGATGACCTGTGAGCAGCTCTACCCTGGCCTCCGGTGATCTTGGCTGACTTGGCCTCTGTGCTTTCCAGCTTTCCCAGGGGCCTGAGTAGCGCTGGACGTTTGTGCTTCATTCCCACTTGGACCAGCTGGCCCCCCTCTGCTGGCTACACCTCCTCCCCTGGGTGACCAGTTTGGACACCCAACCTCTGTTCCTACAGGCTCTAGGTTGGAACATCACAGCAGCCTCCCAGGAAACTTGTGTCCTGTCTCTCAGCCCCTTGCCACAAGCCCCTGCCAGCCTTGCTCCTTGAGGAGCAAAGACAGCCAGGACCCTTGGCCACAGAGGAGAGTGTGGATTCAGGGGAGCCTGGCCAGAGTCTCACCCAAGCAGAAGGCCCCCACTCATGACTCATTCCCCTTATCCTGGCAGCTTTTTAAACCGAAGCTCAGCAGAATCACAGGAGGAAGACACACCAGTGGCAACAAGCACGGAGGACTTGGGCCTGAAAAAGCAGGATCCCACTCTCCCCTCCACTCGCGCTCAGTGCCAGAGCTCTGGGCCTACAACACGCTTGCTTGTTCTGGGCTCCACCTTTCCTCCTCCAAATGCTTTCTAAATGTCTGGTCCACATACCCTTTTCATTAAAGGTTAGGCACAGACTCTCTCCATATGACCTGGAGACACACCCCATCCCACATGTAAAATTCTCTTTGCCTAGCCAGGCCATGCTTTCCTCCTCCAGGCAGCCCTCCAGGATCTCCACCTGCAGATGCCCAGCCAGTCAGGAGCTAAGAAGAACAGAGAACAAGAGAGGCAGATGGGGATGCCACCTCCAGGCTCCTGCAACCTCTAAGCCCCACTGCACCACCTGAGGCAGGGGCAGGTTCTGGAGACTCGAGAGGGCTCGGGGCCAGTCCAGCACGCTCAGCAGCCAGGAACCCTCCACGGAGGAGCAGTTCTGACCTCAGGGAACCAGCCTTGGGTAACTCTGGTCTCCAGCTCAACCATGCAACCCAACCAGGCGAAGGTCTTGGGCTGCTGACTCACATAGGACCTGCTTATTATTTTCCTTATGACTTAAGTATCAGCTTTTTATGACTGATTTTTAAGTTTATTTTTGACTTTCATCAAAGTAATACCAACACAAATTTTAAGTCAAGTAATACTACAAGTGATTCTCAATCCCGAGAGGTAATCGTCTGACTCTTACAGGTCTTTCTTCTGGTGATTAACTCTTTTTTTCTTAATTCATGCTTATCCTGCTATTTTATTGGTTTTCCAGTTTTCAGATATTCTCTGCTGACTTGGAAGATGATTTAGCTCCCACGCTGTATACACACACTCGTTCCTTCCACTTGCCACCAATTTTGTAAGCTTTGTTTTTATTTTCCTTTTGGATTAAATCCATATTATTTACATTTTTTGTCTTTATAAAAATTATTCTCAGCTGAGCCATACAAACTCATTTCCTTTTTTGCATTTTATTTATTTTTTTTTTTTGCGGTACGCGGGCCTCTCACTGCTGTGGCCTCTGCCACAGAGCACAGGCTCTGGACGCGCAGGCCCAGTGGCCATGGCTCACGGGCCCAGCCGCTCCACAGCACGTGGGATCCTCCCGGACCAGGGCACGGACCCATGTCCCCTGCATCGGCAGGCGGACTCCCAACCACTGCGCCACCAGGGAAGCCTGCATTTTATTTTTAAAGATTTCAAATGTAAAGTTAAAAGCATTTTACAGTGAATATCGAAAGACTTAATGCTAGATTCTACCATTTTTCTAAACATCCTTTATAGATCTTTACTCATCTATTCATCCCGCTATCGATTCACTAATTTAACCTGGTTTTGGTGCATTTCAAAGTAAATTGTGGACATTAGTCCACTTCACCCTACATACTTTTCTTGTAAAATCTTTGTCTGGTTTTCGTATCAGTGTAAGGCTGGACTCATAAAACGATTTGGTAAGTGTTTCCTACTGTTTGTTTGCTTTTTAAACAGCTTTATTAGGATATAATTTATCTTCTGTGAAATTCACCCACTGTATATGTACAGTTGAATGACTTTTTGTCAATTTATACATCTGTACAACCTTCACCACAATCCAGGTTTAGAATACTTTTATCATCCCCAAAAGTTCTGTCATAAATATTTATAGTCAGTCTCTACTCCCATCTTCATCCCCAGACAATCACTGACCTTTCTCCGCTAGAGATGTCCCTTTCTAGAAATTTCCTATAAATGGACTCATACAATATATCATCTTTTGTGTCTGACTTCATTCACTTAGCTAAAGGCATTTGAAGTTCCTCCATGTTGTGGCATGTGTCAAAATTTGTTCCTTTATATGATAATTATATGTCAATAAAGCTGGGGGGAAAGTTTGTTCCCTTTTATTGATGAATGATATTCTATTATATAGATATACCACAGTTTATCAGTTCACCTTTTTGATGGAAATCTGGGTTTTTCCAGCTTTGAGCTATTAGGAATGATGCTATGATCATTTGTGTATACGTCTTTGTGTGGACATGTGTGTCTATTTCTCTTGGGCAGATAACTAGAAGTGGAATTTCTGGGTTTGGGGATAAGTATATATTTAACTTTTTAAGAAACTGCCGAACTGTTTTCCAAAGGGCTGTAAAATTTACACTGCCCCTAGCAATACATGCAGGTTCCAATTCGACCACATCTCATTAAAACTTGGTATCATCAGTCTTTTGGACTGTAGTCAATCTACTGGATATGTGGTGGTACCTCACTGTGGTTTTAATTTTCATTTCCTTAGTGACTAATGATGTTTAGCATCTTTTCATGTGCTTGGTCTCTATTCATATATCTTTTTTGTGAAATGTCTATTAAAATCTTTACCCAATTTTTAATTGGTTGTTTGTCTTCTCATTGTTTAACTGTGAGAGTTCTTTGTGTACTGCATATAAATCCTTTATCAGACATATGATTTGTAAATATTCTCTCTCTGTGGCTTGTCTTTTCATTTTCATAATGGTGACTTCTCAAAGCCAAAAGTTTTAAATTTTTATGAAATCCATTTCATCAATTTTTCATTTTATGAATTGTGTTTTGGGTATTATAACTAAGAATTCTTTGCCTAACCCAAGGTCACAAAGATTTTCTCCAATTTTTTCTCTAGATGTTTTATAGTTCTAGCTCTTATACTCAGGTCTATGATCCACTTGAAATTCATTTTGTGTATGATGTGAAGTAGCTGTGTAATCTCATGATTTAGCATATCCAACTGTCCCAGCACCACTTGTTAAAAAGATCATCCTTTCCCCCACTGAATTGTCTTGGCATCTTTGTCAAAAATCAATTAACCATAGGAGAAAATATATATTTGCAAATGAAGCAACCAACAAGGAATTAATCTCCAAATATATCCAAATGCATAGATACAAAATATACAAACATGCAGCTCTATGTCAAAAAACAAACAACCCAATCAAAAAATGGGCAGAAGATCTAAATAGATATTTCTCCAAAGAAGACATACAGATGGCCAAAAAGCACATGAGGAGATGCTCAGCATCGCTAATTATCAGAGAAATGCAAATCAAAACTACAATGAGGTATCACCTCACACCGGTCAGAATGGCCATCATCAAAAAATCTACAAACAATAAATGCTGGAGAAGGTGTGGAGAAAAGGGAACCCTCCTACACTGTTGGTGGGAAAGTAAATTGATACAGCCACTATGGAGAACAGTCTGGAGGTTTCTTAAAAAGCTAAAAATAGAACTACCATATGATCCAGCAATCCTACTCCTGGGCACATATCCAGAGAAAACCATAATTCAAAAAGAGTCATGTACCACAATGGTCATTGCAGCACTATTTACAGTAGCCAGGACATGGAAGCAACCTAAGTGTCCATCGACAGATGAATGGATAAAAAAGATGTATATATATTCCATTGGCATCCATTGGCATATATTTCATGGTATATATATTCCATTGTGTGTGTGTGTGTGTGTATATATATATATATATATATATATAAAGAACAAAAGATAACAAAATAATGCCATTTGCAGCAACATGGATGGACCTAGAGATACCATACTAAGTGAAGTAAGTCAGACAGAGATAAATATCATATGATATCACTCATATATGGGATCTAATTTTTAAAAAATGATACAAATGAACTTATTTACAAAACAGAAACAGACTTACGATATCGAAACAAACTTATGGTTACCAAAGATGAAATGTTGGGGGCTGCATAAATCAGGAGCTTGGGATTAACATGCACACACTACTATTTATAAGACAGATAACCAACAAGGACCTATAATATAGCACAGGGAACTCTATTCAATATTCTGTGATAACCTATATGAGAAAAGAATATGAAAAAGAATGGATATATGTATATGTGTAAGCAAATAACTTAGCTGTATACCTGAAATTAACACAATATTATAAATCAACTATACTCCAACAAAAATTTTAAAAAACCAATTAACCATAAATTTAACTATTTCTGGAGTGTCCATTCTCTTCCCTTGATCTATATATCTATCTTTAATCCGTACCACATAGTTGTGTTTATTATAGTTTCATAGCAAGTTTTGAAATCAGGTAGTATAAGTTCTCCCACCTTTTACTTTTTCAGATTTGTTTTGGTTATTCCAATTCCTTTGCCTTTCCACATACATTTTAGGATCCAGTTCTCTCTTTAAAAAAAAAAAAAAAGGCGGGCTTCCCTGGTGGTGCAGTGGTTAAGAATCCACCTGCCAATGCAGGATGGGTTCGAGCCCTGGTCCGGGAAAATCCCACATGCTGCGGAGCAACTAAGCCCGTGAGCCACAACTACTGAAGCCCGCATGCCTAGAGCCCGTGCTCCACAACAAGAGAAGCCACCGCAATGAGAAGCCCACTCACCGCAACAAAGAGTAGCCCCAGCTCACCGCAATTAGAGAAAGCCCGCGCACAGCAACGAAGACCCAACGCAAAAATAAATAAATATTTTTTTTTAAAAAAAGGTTGTGGTATTTTGATAGGAATTGCATTGAATCAGTAGATGAATCTGGGAATAACTGGGATCTTAACAATATTGAGTCTTCTAATCCATAAATATGAAATGTCTATCTATTTAGATATTTTTCCATTTCTCTCAGCAATGTTTTATAGTCTTATGCACTTAGGTCTTGTGCTTTTTTATGCCATTGTGAAAGGAAATATTTCTCAATTTCATTTTTGGATTGTTTATTGCTAGTTTACACAAACACACTTGATTTTTATATATTTATTTTGTATCCTGAGACCTTTGTTCTAGTAGGTTTTTTTTTTTTAAACATTGCTTAGGATTTTCTAAATACAGGATCATATCATTTGCAAATAAAGACTGTTTTACTTCCTCCTTTCCAATCTAGATGACTTTAATTTGTTTTTCTTGCCTTATTGCACTAATTGCACATTCAGCAGTACAGTGTTGAACGGAAGTGGTGAGAGTAGACATCCTTGCCTTGTTTCCGATCTTAGTGGGGAAAGCATTTAGTCTTTCACCACTAAGTACAATGTTAGCTGTAGGGTTTCCATAGGGGCTGTATGAGTTTGCTAGGTTGCCATAACAAGGTACCACAGACTGAGTGGCTTAAACGACAGAAATTTATTTACTCACATTCTGGAGGCTAGAAAGCCAAGATCAAGGTGTCAAGAGGGTTGGTTTATTTTGAGGGTCTCTCCTAGGCTTACAGATGGCCATCTTCTGTGTCTTTACATGGTCTTCCCTCTGTGTGTATGTGTATCCTAACCTCCTCTTCTTATAAGAGCACGAGTCTGTGTCCAGGACTTCCCTGGTGGAGCAGTGGTTAAGAATCCGCCTGCCAACGCAGGGGTCATGGGTTCGATCCTTGGTCCAGGAAGATCCCACATGCCGCAGAGCAACTAAGCCCGCGTGCCACAACTACTGAAGCCCACGTGCCACAGCAACTCAAGCGCACACACCTAGAGCCCGTGCTCTGCAACAAGAGAAGCCCCCACTCGCCCCAACTAGAGAAAGCCTGTGCTCAGCAACAAAGACCCAATGCAGCAAAAAAAAAAACCAGAAAAAAAAACAAAAACAAAAAAACTATGTCCAAATGTAGTTACATTCTGAGGTACTGGGATTAGTATTTCAACATACGAATTTGGGGGGATGCAGATTGTATTAGTCCATAACGGGGACCCTTTAACAGGATGAGGAATTTCCTTTCTATTCCCAGTTTGTTGAGAATCATCACATGAAATAGGTTTGGGATTTTATCAAATGCTCTTTCTGTGTCTCTGAGAGGATCATATGGGTTTTGTCCTTTGTTCTATTAATACAGTGCATTACATTGACTTTTACATGTTAAACCAACCTTGCATTCCTAGAATAAATCCTACCTGGTCATGGTGTTAATCATTTTTTATGGTGCTAGATTCGTTTTTATAATATTTCATTGAGGATTTCTTTAAATTCATTTTTTGCTTATTTGTTTAAATATTTATTTTTGGCTGCATCGGGTCTTAGTTGCAGCACACGTGATCTTTTGTAGTGGTGCACAGGCTTCTCTCTAGTTGTGGCATGCGGGCTCAGTAGTTGCGGCATGCAGGCTTAGTTGCCCTGCGGCACGTGAGATCTTAGCTCCCCGACCAGGGATTGAACCCACGTCCCTTGCATTGGAAGGTGGATTCTTAACCACTGAACCACCAGGGAAGTCCCTCATTGAGGATTTTTGTGTCTGTATTCATGAGTGATACTGATCTATAGTTTTCTTTTCTCGAGATATATTTGTCTGGCTTTGGTAGCAGGATAATACTGATCTTGTAAGATGAGTTGGAAAATCCTCCTCCTCTTCTGCTTTCTGAAAATGTTTATGTATATTTCGTATTACTTCTCCCTTAAATATTGACAGAATTCACCAGTGAAGCCATTTGCACTTAAGCTTTTCTTTGTGGGAAGTCTTTTTCATTCAGTTTCTTTTGTTGTGATAGATCTACTTAGATTTTCTATTTCTTCTTCTTTTTTTTTTTAGATTTTCTATTTCTTCTTGAGTCACTTTTGGTAATTTGTCTTTCTAGGAATTTGTCCATTGTTCTTATGTTGTCCATTTTGTTGACATAAAGTTGCTGTTAATATTCCCTTACAACCCTTCTGATTTCTGTAGGATCAGTTGTGATGATGTCCCCTCTTTCCTTCAGGATTTGGGTAATTTTGTCTTTTCTTTCTTTTATACATGTTTATTAAATGGAAATTTTAAATTGTACAATCATGTTTATAGCAACTTTATTCATAATAAACAAAAGCTTAAAACAAGCCAAATAACCATCTGTAGGAGAATGAAAATACAATGAAACACTACCATCAATTAGAGCAACAACAATGACAAAAGCAAAAACAACCTACTAATACTAAACAACAACATGGATGAATCTCACAGACATTTCATGGAGCAAAGGAGACCAGGCCTCAAAGCGTGTATATTCTATGAGTCTGTTTCTATGAAATTCAGAACAAATAAAATTAACCTATGGTGATAGAAATCAGAATAGAAGTTGCTTATTGGGGAAATTTGTCTTGCAAGAAATTGGATGCCCATTCTCAAACCCCACTACAACCACTCAGCAGGTTCCTGTAAAAAGTTCGGACCCAGGAGGAAATATTACATACACCAAAGTGCAATGCCCTAGCTAGGGAGTCCAGCGAGATTGTCATCCCTGCTTTACACCATTGGACACAGAGACCCAGGGTGGAAGTGACAATCCCAGGGTCACAGAGAGCACCTCAGACAGAAGCTAGGCCCTCAGATGTCTGGTCTGGTATTTTCTCTGCTCAGCTTCTCCTCTTCTGGCTCCTGAAAGCCGGGCTCGCCCCGGCCTCCTCTTACGGTGAGCCAGGGCCGCTCAAAAGTTGTTCCACCCCAGGCCCCAAAATATATTTTCCTCCCACCTGTGTCATGTGCCCAGCATTGTACTACAGGAAAACTAGCCACATTTATCTTCAAAGCCCAGGAGCAGGAATTGGGTCTTTTGTTACCTGGTGCAGAGCAGGGCTGTGGGAATTGAATTCAAAGAGCCGTGATGTGAACTAAAGCAGATCTGCACTAGGGTCTGGGAATGAATGTGAAGACAGAGCCCCCGGATTAGCTGGGATGCACCATGTGCCTGCTGGGTGACCTGGGGCAAGTCCCTCAGGCACGCTGAGCCCAGCTTCCGCACCTAAAACATGGGCTCCTCATCTTCTATTGCCCCGGGTTGTTGCAACAATTAAGTGAATTCACATATTCGAAGCTGCTTTGTAAACGCTATAGAAAAATATGCATTTTATTAAGCACTGCTGGGACCCAGACAGGGTGAATTTGAGGTTGTCTGGTCATCCCTTTGAGGGAGAAGAAACTCCTCAGGCCCTGGGTATTACAGGGGGATCCCCAACTCCAGACTGGCTTAGGGGTCCTTGTGCCTGGCCCTGTCTCCACTCCCCAACATCCACAAAGGTATCCACATTCCATCCGTGTTTCCCCCTCAAAAGCCAAGCCCACTCGCCTCTCAGCAGAGCTTCCAAGGAACTGACACCTGGTTCTGAGAGAGTGCTGGCCCAGGGGTCAGGGGTCACTCAAACTCCAGAAGGAAGAAGTACCTGGCTTTCAGGGCTGTCCTTTGGGATGGCTGAATAACCTTTGATCTGCCCTGAGGGGAATGTGGGCATTTGGCTGTGGCCTGCGGGACAAATTTTATTTTCTAGGAAATGTGGGCCATGGTGCAGATCTTCTTCAGCTTATTCCAGTGGGACTGTGCTGGCTGCAGCCAGGTCCCGGAGCATCATGGCAACTGGCTGCCCTCCTGCCTGTTTGTCTGGAGGCCGACTTGTTCCCAGCAGGACTCCAGTCAGCCAAGGGCATCACGTGCTCTCTTCCCACTTTTGCCCTCTCCTGGCCTGCAGTCACGTGGGTGGGCCTGGGGGGGCAGCAGGGCTGGGACCCAGCCCCGCACACAACCCAGACAGACTGTCCTAAGGCACCCATTTCCTCCCCCTGGGGCAGCCCCTGCCCACTCCCCTACAAACCCACCGCCCCAGTGCCCCCACCCACCGGTGGCACTTGACTGGTGTGCGGTTACCATCCGCCTATGTTTAATTCATGGCTGGGGGTTGGGACGGGGCTTCCCAAGAAAGGAAAGAACTCCCCTGGGGTCTTGCCCAGTTCTTGCCCGCCCGCAGGGCACATGGCCGCAGCCTCCCTGGGCCTGGGGCTGGGAGGAGAAGCTGCCAATGGGCCTGGAGGACACTGTTCCAGCGTGGGCACAGCCATTATTCTTTAATCTGCAGCCCTGGAATGTCTGCGGGCCAATCAGCAGGGTCTCCGAGGGCTCCCCGAGGGCTCCGATAATCCTGCAATGATTAGCAGGGGCCACGGGGTCGCTGC